>NW_022589710.1:51137377-51284798 GCF_004348235.1 Phoca vitulina
TTTCTTTTCTTTTCTTTTCTTTTCTTTTCTTTTCTTTTCTTTTCTTTCTTTCTTTCTTTCTTTCTTTCTTTCCTTTCTCTCTCTTTCTTTTTAAAGATTTATTTATTCATTTGAGAGAGAGAGAGAGAGAGCAAGCGTGAGCAGGGGAAGGGACAAAGGGAGAGGGAGAGGGAGAGAATCTCCAGCAGACTCTCTGCTGAGCGCAGAGCCCCACATGGGGCTCGATCTCACAACCCTGAGATCATGACTTGAGTGAAATCAGGAGTCCGAGGCTTAATGGACTGAGTCACCCAGGCGCCCCCCCCACCCAACACAATTTCTTAAGGGACTGGGTCCCTACTCTCCAGCAGCCTACATCTACCTTCTCCCAAGGTGGCCGGGCACTGGCAGCTGGTACTCGGACAGTTCTTTGCAGGTACCCCCTCCCTTTTCCTGCTGCCTGGGACCTACTCCCTATCTGTGTGTTCTCCGCTGGTGAGGCTGAGCTCCTGCTTGCACTATAAGAAGGGAGAGTTGCAGGAGCGCAGTGTCCCTCCCAGAACAGAAATGTTTGCGTCCACAAGCCTCCCCCTCCCCTGGGCATGCTCTCTGAGAGATGCTGAGAGAATGACAATGAACTTTTTTTGGAGGAGCCTCCACTTGCAAGTTCCCCAATAAAGTCCATCCCTTCACTCTAGCTACATGATCTGGCGTTTGGCATCTCCCTCCTTGGCCATAGCTCCATAACCACTTAGTGGAATTGGACCAGCAGGTTTTTTGGCCAGTGTATGTTTTAGAAGAAAGTGAATTGTATCCTGTTATGTGGGGCATGTACTACTCTGGTCTCAGGTCCCACACAATGTTACTGCCTGGCCCCTGGTTGCACTTGAATTTGCCTTACTTGTGATGTGTTCCAGACGTGTGATGTATTACAGAAGGGGAGGCACAGGGACCGTGGGAACATGGAAGAGGGGGGCCTGACCTGTGGGACCTCAGAGGAAATGGTGTTGAAGCTAAGACATGAAGGTTGAGAGGGAGTTAACTGGTTGAAGATGGAGATGGAGTGGGCAAGGGGATGAAGGTGTTTCAGGTGGAGGGGTCCATGTGGGAGGCTCTAACAAGAAAGACTTGGTGTCTTATAGGAGTGGAAAGTTCAGCATGTCTGGAGAGGTGTGCCCAGAGGACCTGCGGTTTGAAGAGTTTTTCTTGGATTTGTGATGAATTGCTCCAGAGGCTTTCCTGCCTCCCCCTGTGCTCCACATTTGGGGGAGCTTAAACTGGAATTAAGGACAGAATCCATGTATAGCCTGGAAATAGAAGAAAACTGACGGAAACAGAACCTTTACTTCATTTTTTTTCCTTGTTAAAGGCCAATTCTCCTCTCTCTGCTAAATACCCATGTAATAACTACTAAATAAAACTTGAAAAAAGATCTATAAACTACTATGCTATTTCCCTTTTATCTTCTTTATATTTTTTCCTCTCTTCTTTTATCCCTCCCTGCCTTTCTTTTGTCTTTTTCTCTCTGAAGAAGGACTCAGCTATAAAACTAACAAAATAATTCATTGCACTTAATTTTATCTTCAGTGGCTTGGGAATCTGAGGAAGAGTGTAGGTCCCTAGAGAAATCCTAATACATGTCATTGGAAAATAAGACCTATGAGGACAAACAGGAGTGAAGACTAGAGGCTTACTTGCTCTGTTGACAATAAGGGAAACACTTTCCTAAACACTTTCCTTCCCTTCCCTTCTTGTAAGAACATCTACCTTAGAAAACTGTAAAGTGTACTTTCTCTGTCGCTTTGAAATGTAATTTTTTTTTATTTTTAGAAACGAAATAGCCTTTTGTTAACTTTATGACCCAGGGATATCTTTCTCAAGGACCTGGAAATGGCAACTCCTTGAAATGTAAGCACCAAAGGAGGTAGAATCCCTGTCTCCCGGTTTCTCTGGGAGGATAAGTCACTAACCTCAGTGAGTGCCTTGCTCCAAGTTGTAAAACTACCTCTGTCATAAAGAACCCCGTTCCTTTTAGATAAAGTCACTAAGCTCACAGAGATGGTCACCCCAATTACCAGGTAAAGTCAGGATGAACTCTGTGTGACAAAGCACTATGGTGCTGTCCACTCCCCTTACTTGAGGACTAGTTATGATTTCTCTTGAAAACATGTATACAATGGGTTGTATCTGCTTGGCTATATAAAAGGGTAGATTTTCTTCTGTCTTTGCAATCTCTTGGTGAATTAATTGCCTGTAACGTACTTCACATTCTGGCTTAATGTTTATTTAATAATTAGAAGTGATTTCTTTTTTTTTTTTTTTTTTTTTTAAATTTTTTTTTTTTTTTTAAAGATTTTATTTATTTATTTGAGAGAGAGAATGAGATACAGAGAGCATGAGAGGGGGGAGGGTCAGAGGGAGAAGCAGACTCCCTGCTGAGCAGGGAGCCCGATGTGGGACTCGATCCCGGGACTCCAGGATCATGACCTGAGCCGAAGGCAGTCGCTTAACCAACTGAGCCACCCAGGCGCCCCTAGAAGTGATTTCTTTCTGTACTACCTTTGTGGAGAGGATTTCTGGGTTGGAAGAAGATTTTGTTTTTTAAATTGTATTGCCCCACAGACCTTGAAGAGGGTAACGTTTTGTGTGTCCTTTCCCAAAGCCATACAATAGCCTTTCAGGGGAACCTAGTACTTTGAGACATGGAAACTGTCACCCACTAGCTCTTGGTTGCTGTGCCCGATAGGAGTTCTATTTGGCAGATGGAATGCCAGCCCTTTCACATTTTCCCAGGTGGACCAAGCACTGTTTGCTTTCAGAAGTTCTCAGCGAGACTTTCATTTTAAATTCATAAAAGTTATCAGCCAACTTCCAACAATTGTTTAATAAAAAGCAATTAGCCAGCCAAAAATATAATGGCTTTTATGTCAAAATATGCTGGAGACAGCTGCTAAGCGGGCCACTGGCAGCCCCTGGGCCATATGCCGTGAGTCCTAGGCATATGCACAGCCAGGCACAACAGCACAGAGCATATTGGGAGTAATAAACCCAGCCCCCCATCTTACTCCCTCTCCCCTCCACCATCTCCCTACGCCAGATAAATTGACAGCAGGAAATTCTCTGGAGTAAATTGCCGCAGTCAAGATTCACAAAACTCATTTATTAGGCAAGGATCTAATCTGGCAATAGATGCAGAAAGCCCTAGCTCCCTAGCCTGGTTTGGATAAAATCCATGCAAACCTTATTGCATTGCAGCAAAACGATTAAAAAAAAAAAACCTGCCTCCACAAAACAACTAACTCAACTGCACTCATCAAGAAAATTGAACTCAGATTATAGACTTTTCTTTTATCTATCTGCTTGCTTCTCCCAATCTAATATTTGCAGGGAAAAAGTTTCTGGAGTTTGCTTTTCCTCGTGAAGATAGTTTCATTCTCCACAGCATTCTTTGACATAGTCATGTTTATTGCCCTTCCTTGCTCCCCAGGAGATGTTCCAAGGACTGAGATATTGGTGATGGCTCTGTGCATCTTTTGCTGTCATCAGAAATACAAATCCAGATACGTACTTATTTTAATCATAGGGGAGGGAGAAAAAGGAAACTCTCCTGAAATTTTTTTGCTAGCAAGAAAGGCCATATTTTCATCAAAAACATGTTTATTTTGAGAACAAAGCACAGGCAAACCACCTTTTGTTTATAGAGAGCTTTTCCATCCCAGAGGATGCCATGGTTTGTATCTGAAGCTGTTTTTAGAGCATTCACGTTGCCTATCTCCTTAAGGACAGATCCTGGGGGCTGCTCTATACCCATGCTTTCTGGCCATTTTGCAGTGCCAGCAAATCCTTATTCTGTAGTTAAGAAAATGTGTAATGCTTTTGAGGATAATAGGATTTTTTCCCCCATAAACATATTAAATAGCAGAGTGTAGGCAATAGAGTTCCAGAATAACCCTTGGAAAGGGGGCAGCGCAGACCTAGGAATCTCCAGATTCTTCAAACTTCAACTCATTCTTCAATCTTCTCTCTTCCCCCCAAGAAAATTTTCCGCAGAGTTGCAAAGAATACTGTGTTGAAGGTCTCCCAAGAACACACACCCCCAGTTTCAATAATTTGCTAGGAGGACTTGCAAGACTCGGCACATGGTGGCATTCACGGCTAAGATTTATTGCAGTGAAAGGTTACAAAGCAAAATGAGCAAAGGGAAAAAGGCACGTGGTGTGAAGTCTGGAGGACACCAGGCTCAAGCCTCTCCCAGTGGAGTCATATGGGATGATCTTAATCACCCCCCCACCAGCAACAAATTGTGACAACACATGTGAAACACTGCCTTCCAGAGAAGCTTCTTAGAGAATCTATGTCCAAGGTTTGTAACTGAGGGCTGGTTGTGTAGACATCCTCTGCCTGACAGGTTAAAATTCCAGACTCCCAGTATAAAAACGGTGTTGAGAATAAACTATTGCACAGATTGTTTAGGTGCGGTGAGCCATTCTTACCAGTCTTGGAAACTGTGGGGACCCTCCCCAAATGTGAGTTCCTGGATGTCAGTCAGGGGACAACCTTGCAGCAGGCCTTTCCAACGGCAGCAGCCTCACTTGCACACAGTCAATTATGTTGCAGACTTATCCTTCCAGCCTTTCTTCTTTCCTACCTCATCCACCTGCAGGGAGCTCTGAGGCACATTGTGGGGGCTCCTGGGAAGGGGCAAAAGGTGGGTTGATAGATGGGTAAGAAATGAAAGGCGTGGCAGGGGCACCTGGGTGGCTCAGTTGGTTAAGCATCTGCCTTTGGCTCAGGTCATGATCCTGCGGTCCTGGGATCGAGCCCCATATGGGGCTCCCTGCTCAGTGGGGAGCCTGCTTCTCCCTCTCGCACTCCCCCTGCTTGTGCTCTCTCTCTCTCTCTCAAAGAAATAAATAATAGTCTTTAGTAGTGAAAGGCGTGTTTTGGACTCTCAATGGAGGTAGAGTTTAGTAAAGATTCTAAGAAAGGCAACATGGTGAAGCTTAAAAAGCAGGTATTTTAGAATGTGGCAGACCCAGGTTCAAATCCTGCTTACTATTCCTATAGAATTTTAAAATTTCAAATCTTTCTGGTCTGTTCTTATGGGTAATCCACCGACTATCTGATGCTCATGGATAAACAAGAGTTGGATAAATTTGTGGGAAGTAGGATAACCTTCATTTTTGGGGAAATATCATATCAAATATCATATATCATAGGAATGACCTATAGGCCTGCACATCAGTAGGTAAATAAAAATGAAGTTAATATTTTTTTCTTTTTTTTTTTTTTAAGTTGGCTCCACGCCCAGCATGGAGTCCAATATGGGGCTTGAACTCACGACCCTGAGATCAAGAACTGAGCTGAGATCAAGAGTTGGACGCTTCACCAACTGAGCCACTCAGGTGCCCCAAAGATGAAATTAATATTTCCAACGCTCTAACTTTGGGTTGGGATTCTCATTCCATCTTTTTTTTATGATTGTGTCTGAGCACTTTGTGTATATACGCCTGAGCGCGCTCAGGGGAACATGAGGACGTTAGAGATGGGGTCTGTGCTCTCACGATGCTTACAGCCTAGTGCGGGACCTCATGGAGCACAAGGGAGACTCTAAATGAGGCAGCAAATGGATTCATGACATTACAGACCTTTAACTCTAGAATTATAAAAGATAAAGGAAAGTGAGATATAGAAAGTAACTCACCATTAATGTATCACCTCTGAATTTAACTCCTCTTGTTAGATTTGTTTTTCAAATCGTTGTTATACTTTTAGATTATGTCATCTCCTGAGCCAGTAAGTTAAACAAACTAGAAGTCTTGTGAAAGGAGAATCTTGGTTTATTTGTCTGGTGTGTTCATCCAGAGAACACGTGTTTGATTTTTTCCTCCATTTCTCTAGCCTAAGGGAGTCTTATCTTCCTTGCTTATCTACAGAAATAGTGACCATTCTCCTTAACCCTTTCTAGGCTTTGTTCAAGTCCTTAATTGTTCATGAAGCATGAAAACCAGAATAACAAACATGTCCTCAAGTCAGGCTCTCTGTGCCTTTGCACCATGCATTGTTCATTTTATGGGGGGAGTCTTACACTTACTTGGTCTTTGTTTTCGGGACTGCCAGACTTCTCTCTCATGCACCCGACCAGTTGTCCTGGCTAGTTGTCCTGGCCTGCAGGTCTCTGCTTCAATCCACGGGCTCACGTTCAAATACACAGAGCTATACATCTAGAGCTTTGTACTCATTGTACAAAAGGCTTTTAATTGATCTGCTCTTTATTTTACAATCATTTTAGAATAGAGGCAAGATCACACAGTGATTGAGAGTATGGATCCTTTACCCTCAGTGCCTGGTTCTAATCCCACCTCAGACACTGAACAGCTGTGACACATTGGACAATTTACTTAATCTCTGTTCTCAGTTTCCTCATCTATAAGATGAGGAACAGAATACTATTACTGGTCTTAGGATTAAATAAGAATATTTTTGACATGCTTCAAGCAGTGTCTGAACACTATATTATTATTATTACTTTTAAGATTTTACTTATTTATTAGAGAGAGAGAGCACAAGCAGGGAGAGCAGCAGAGGGAGAAGCAGACCCCCCACCGAGCAGGGAGCCCGATGTGGGACTCAATCTCAGGTCCCTGGGATCATGCCCTGAGCTGAAGGCTGACGCTTAAACATCTGAGCCATCCAGGTGCCCCATATTATGTTTGATAAATAAGAAATTAGAAAAAGAGTCTTATTCCATATTACAGTGTCTCTTAGATTCCTTCTTTGGATTACAAATAATTGCTTTGAGTTGTGTCTTTCTTGATAAACCAGGAATTGAAAGAGACTATTATAGAGATCCAGTCTTCTCATAGATTCACATTTTTTAGTCTATAGCTTAGTTTCCTATGTTAGAAATCTGATTTATGCTAAGAGTACCAGAAATGAGAACTTCTGCTGAAAGAAGACCTCATTACCTTATGATTAACACAAGAGAGGATACCACCAGTTCCCTTTTCCTTCTGATTAAAATGTGGTTACAAATCTCCTAGCCTGATAAATTCCACACGAACATTTTGAATTCATTCTTCCCACCAAATGAGACGATTGAGGCAGAAACACTAGTTTGAGTGGACACGTAGGTCAATATTGCTCTAAGAAAAGTGCTGTTGGTTGTTCAGATGCAGAACGTAATATACAAAAACAAAGCAAAACAAAACAAAACAAAACAAAAACGAAGAAATTCTCTCGAAATGAGAACACAAAAATAAAGCTCAGAACTCAGTAGGTACTAAGCAAATGCTAACTCCTTTTTCTCACTTTGCCTGGCTGCCAGAACCAATTTCTTCCCTCTCAATATTTATGTTGACCTTTCTTTCCCTTTAGTCAGAAAAACACAAAGATTTTTTTTTAAGGCTCATACCATAAACTGTGTGATGTTTAGCTTTTGCAGACGTGTGAAGAAGTCCTGCTGTTAAAAGTGGAATAAGATTTTTTTTCTTGGGTGGAAGCCCAGAAAATGTTATACAAGCCAAGGTGAAGATTCTTCCTGACTAACAGCAGCATGGATGCATGTGTGTATGTTTATGGGTGTGAATGTGTATGTCTAGGTTCTGGAACCAGTTTGGCAGGGAGAAGTGAGGACCCATAGAAAGGAATTAATCCAAAATGTTAGAGGGCAAAATGGTTTGATCCACCCCACAAGATCCAATGTGTGATTTCCTTCTTTGCATTCTATGTAGGTTGGAGTTAGCGATCTTTAAATTTTCCATCTTGGAAATGCACAATCCAATTAAAATAGCATTTTGTGAGCTAAGCAGGCATATCATGACCATTGCTCTGGCCAAAGCAGAGTCCAAGACTTAATTACTCGAGTCTTACAGAATTTTAAGAACTTAAAATAAGCATAGCAGCTCCTATCCAAGGAAGTTTAGTGCTGCTGGGAGTGCCCATGAGAGAGAAGGTGTGTGGTTGGACAGGTTTCTTATTTTAAAGATGCCACTCAGACTTCTGTCAGTTACACACACAGCCTTAAACAGGAATGTGATAAAACAAAAAGCTTCAACAAAAAGTGTTCAACATAATAATCCCTTGTTCATAATAGATTGTTAAAGGTCGCGATAGGTGTAAAGGTAGAGCCTCGGAGATAACTATCGATAAAAAGTAGACATTTGGCTTCCTTTCCAACCTCTTCTAGAAAAAGCTCCTTTCAAAAAGAAGAGCTGCACTGTGGACACTCTTGGTGGGGACCCAGATGAGTGGGTCTCTCTTTCCTAGTGAGGAGAAGCGGGGGCTTTTGAAGAGTTGGTGTCAGCCCCACTGCAAGCCTGCACATTTGACAGGGAAAGCCGTGGGCAGGAGGGGTGGTGGTGACTGCAGCCAGTACCAGGTCTCTCGCTGGCTTGTTAAATGATCCTCACCAGCTTCCCTGGGAAGAGGAAAAACAAATTTTTTCTCTAATGGCTCAGATCGTCTTCAATACTTACCAGCAGGAGTTTCTGACAACTTTGTTCTCTCAGATTTTAGGGATTTAAAGAGAAACAAAATATCACACACTTGCAACTGGCACAGGGAGACGCCAACGTCTACCTCATTAACCAATGGAAAACAGTGGCCCCTTTGGGCCAGATCAGGAGGTCAATGTGTGTATGACTGAAAGGCCCTATTTATTAACCAAATAGCCATTACATGGGTCAAGTCCAAGGCCGGCCTGATGAGTAGGCAACTCCTCATATGGTTTCATTTGGGGAACTGAAATACCGCTCCCTTGATCCTCCAAATGGGAAATATGGTTCCTATGTGCCCACTGATGCCTGAAATGTCTTTTATAGGAAAAATGCCTTTCATTTAGAAGTCAGTAATAAGGTTCATAATGAAAGTACCTTAGGTGTGACTTCAGAATACACTGAGGTGTGAGGAGTGACTGGAGTCTGGACTCTTGAGAATACATTTAATGATTAAGGGAAGAAAGAGCCTTTTGCTTGGATGGAAAGAAAGAGATATAAGCAGGGAGAGGGGAGTAGAAAGGGAAGACCAGAGAGTGGCCAGCTAACTTTATTTGTTGGTTCACTTTCAAAATGAGACAGAAAGCACTTAAGTGTCTGATGCATAGCAAGCTCTCAATGTTAATTATTCTGATTTAAAGTTATGGCAGGTTTAGGACTGGTTATGCCATTTTGGAGATAAACCTGCAGAGTCCCCGCTCTGAAGCTACAGTGCCTTGTGCATAAAATCAAGGCCCTCAAAAATCACTCTCATTCCATTTTCTCTGTCCTCTCCCCATCCTAACATTTTTCTCTTTGCATTACTCCTCAGTCCTTTGCTTATGGGAGGACTCTAAAAGAGTCTTAATAGGCTTTATACCAAGGAGGGGGGTGGGTTGCAATTAGAGGCCCATCTGAACTAACTTCTGGCATTCAACCATATACCATATGTCTGTGTCATATTTGTATGTCTCATCTTTCCTAATGTCATTAAAGGATACTTGATTACTACCTTTTTAGTTATGGGACCCTCATTCCGATGGCTCACATCCAGGCACATCATGGGCATGCAGCTTTCCTGATTATTCTAGCTCCCCGCAAGTGGTTCATCGGAGCTACTTGGATGCCCCCAATTGCCTTGACCTCTCACTCGACATTCATATATAAATGCTTCATAAATAAAACTTATATTTTCATCTAGTTTTATCATTAACATATACATGGCTAATCAATGTTGATATATAGTCTGTTTTTATCTAACTAGACCGTGAACTTCTTGTTAAGGTCCAGGTTGTGGATAGTTTCGGAGATAACCTCCAATGAGCCCCATATCTCCCTATTATGTTCTTGTGTAATCCCTTCCCCCTACCTATTACTTGTTTTTAATGAATATAATAAGACAAAAGTGTTAGGATGTCACTTCCAAGATTGGGTTACAAAAAGTTCATAACTCCTGTCCTGCTAGCACTCTCTGGCTCACTCTTGCTTGCTCCATGTGGTGGAAGCCAGGCACCATGTTGTGAGCTGTCCTATGGTCAGGAGCTGAGGCAAGCCTCTGGCCAACAGCCAGAAAAAAAATGAGACCCTCAGCTTAACTACTTGTGAGGAACTGTATTTTGACAATAATCGCCTGAGTGAGCTTATCAGCAGCTTCTCTATCAGTTGAACCTTCACATGAGAATGCAGCCCTGGTTGACACCTTGATGGCAACCCTGTGAGAGACCTAGAGGCAGAAATATCCAGGGAAGCCAAGCTTAGATTCTTGATCAACAGAAACTGTGAGGTAATATGTTTGCTGTTTTATGCTGTTGATTTTTGGAGTAATTTGTTACACAACAATATGTAATTAATATAGTCCAGGCTTGTAGTCCATCTATGCACTAATTCCATCAGTCTGGAACAAACAAATACCTAGAATATTGGAGAAATCTGCTTTGAGCTACCCAAGGAACATTTATTTTCTTTCCCTCTCAGGTGGGAGAGGGAGACAGGTGGAAGCTATGATTTGGTCCTAAAAACCTGGCCCCCTTAATTGCAGTCTTGGTGTATGAAGCCAGAGGGTCAGTTAACAGGAAGAGCAGTTAACAGGAATAGCAACCAAATCAAGTGGACCATTCAAAGGGCTAAGGGCTAAGGGACACTGAAAATTGAGGTTTTGAGCCAACATAAGAAAGTCAGAATGGAAAAAACCTAACTTGAGGAACGGCGAAGCAGGCGAGTGGGAGGTGGTTTGGAGACGTTCCATTTCTAGAGATGGAGTGAGTGGAGCTCATGGAAGTATGTGCAGAAAATGGAAACTGTGGCGGATCCATCTAGAGAGGGGGTTGCAAACATCGATGCCAAGGGTACCAGGAAATGAGGCAAATGGGGCTGGTGGAGGCTTGGTGAACTGGAGAGGGCTAGCTAGTTTCAGGTGGATATAGTGTATGTTGTACTGCTCTACCCAGATCCTCATCCTCGGGGACAGTGTGCCTTGGAAATGTTGACCGTTAATGGCTGACAGCTGCATTCCTCTCTGAGCATTGCCCTCAGCCACAGGGAAGTACCTCATCCAAGGTTATGCCCCATCCGTGGGGTGGCTGGTGGCCAAATTCTGGTAGATGAGGGAGTACAAGGAGCTGACTCCTGTGCCTCAGTGTGCAGCAATCCTGAAGGTCTGCTTCCGCTCCAGCGCTCCCCATAGGATTGCCCGAGGCCTCAAAACCAAATGCCTTTCAGGCCACTTTTCCTTCTGCCAGATTCTTTCTTTCTCATTTTCTCACAGTGTGTCTCCCAGGAGTACCTCCAGGAAACCCTTTGCATACAACACTCCATCTCAATCAAAGACAGTCAAGACAAGGGGCAGCGACTAGCCAGCTCCAGACCCAATGTACAAGCTGGAAATGCAAATGTGTAAGTGAAATACTCCAATCTTTCTTTCTGTATTGGCAAATAATTCTGATTTAAGGAAAAGAATGACCTCTGAAGCGAGACAAAACACATCTCTGGGCCAGGTTTAGCTAAAAGGACATGAATTTGAGTCATCTAATCCCTGTATCTGAAGTTTTGGATATATTTTTTTTAAAGATTTTATTTATTTATTGGAGAGAGAGAGGAGAGAGAGAGAGCAGGAGCGGGGCAGAGGGGGAGAGTGGAGGGGGGGTCAGAGGTAGAGGGAGAAGCAGACTCCTTGGAGCTCGATGCGGGGCTCGATCCCAGGGTCCTGGGATCATGACCTGAGCTGAAGACAAATGCTTAACTGACTGAGCCACCCAGGCACCCCTGAAGAGTGATAATTTTTTTTTTTTTGCATCTCTGTTAATATAAGTCCACCATTTGCTTAAGAGAGGAACTGGACGTCTTGTGTGTGGGTGAGAAAGGAGAAAGTGGAGGGAACTTAGTTTTCCCTGTCCTTAGTACCATGTAACTTGTGTAACACTTATCATGTAGCAAGTACCATGTAACTTTAGTAATACTTCATTCTTTCCCTCCCTTCAAAGTGTGCCGAAGAAGTGGATTTCTAGATTTTTGTAAATATTAGGGGTAGAGATTCTCTTCTGTCTTCATGTTTTTGGCACCCTTCCTAAAGGGGTCAGATACTAAGAGCGACCATATATTTACCCTATTTTACACCTGCTATCTCAGAGCAATTATTAATATCCACCCCCTTCTCCCTCTCCCCAGTGTGTCCCAGTGTTAATACATTTTGTCTCTTTGATGGGGAAACCATGTACTCTTACCTCTCAGGGTATCATTTTTCTTCCATGAATAAAATTTTTGGACTTCTAAGATAATTAAGATACACTGCCTTCTAAAGAATGAAATTCATTAAAAGTAACATTTTTTTCCCTTGCAAGTTGAAATCATTCTCAATGTCCCAGTGTAGCAATTTGACCCAATACTACTTTTCAGGAGAATAGTTTTCACACTCACTTCATAGTTTAAACCAATTTGATTTCACTACTAATTTGCCTTATTTTAACTTGGACATGCTGAAGTAGTTCAGGCTGCTTCCAAACACTTACTGCCTCATTAGCGGATAGCTGTAGTCTAATGACTTTCAAAGCAAATGAGAGCTTCCAAGGCAGTGGACAGCAGTGGAAACAGCTCTTTGCAAACTGAAAGAGAGGATGTCAAAATTGGATTTAATTCCACCCTTTGTTAGCTTTGGGGTAGTTAGCATTTATTTAAATGAAATTGTAATTATTTTCAGTGGTGCTGATTGATGGGAAATCCCTGGGTAAATAGACTGAAGGCATCACACTGTCTGTCACATAGTTGAGTAAGTATATAAGGGAAGCCTTTTCTGTTAGAGAGTTCAACATAATTTTCTAAGTTCAGCTGTAAAGATAGATGTCGATATAAACTTTTATGTGTGTGTCTAGATACATACACATCCCCCATATCTATGTATGTGTACCCCCACCACATATGTAAATATGCGTTAAAAATAAATATATGCATTAAAAAACATAGCTCCTTTCCCTTTCCCTAGAATATAGATTAGGCTATTTGGTTATGACAAAAGCCTGAAGCTCACTCAGCCTATCTCAAGGACAAAAGTGAGAATGAGAGAGATGGAAATCTTTTTTTTTAAGATTTTATTTTTAAGTAATCTCTATACCCAATGTGGGGCTTGAACTTACAACCCTGAGATCAAAAGTCTCACACTCCACTGACTGAGCCCGCCAGGCACCCCCGAGATGGAAATCTTTCATGGAGAAAAGCAGCCAAGATTTACATAGAGGCCACACAAGGCTCTAAAAGTAATTCAGGATCTAGGCCGCTACTCTTAGTGGCTCATCTAAACTTGATCCTCACCCCATCCTTCTTTATTTATAAAGCTTTGCTTTTCTCCCACCATGAAAACTAGACAACTTCACAACCTCAGAAAAATAAATCATATTTTGTCTAAGGCAGGCAGCATAATCTAATTCCCTTTGCTAGTACTTGCTTTAGGGGTGAGCAGAACAGATTCCAGGCAATGATGCATAGAAGAAAATCTCTCATGGTAATATTTTTCTGCCATGAAGTGGTGTGCAAGGATTTTATGATTAGAGCTATGGCAGCCATCTTGAAATCATGAGACTAAAAGCCTCAAGATGAAGAACCAATATGCTGAGGAGAGACTTGCAGAAGGATAGAAAAGAACCTAGGTCCTCGACAGTGTTGCTAAACAGTTCTCCCAACCCTAGACCACCTAATTCCAGACCTTTCATCATGTGAGAAAGTAAAATGTCTTTATTGCTTGAGCCATTCTTGGTTTGGTAGTCTATTACTTGCAGTCCAAATCATCTCTGGCAATGTCCAAGGGGGCTCTCATGACAAGGTTATCTTGTTGTCTGCTTGGTACATGATTTTGTGGATATTTATTTCTTTTTAAAAATTATTATGTTATGTTAATCACCATACATTACATCATTAGTTTTTGATATAGTGTTCCACGATTCATTGTTTGTGCATAACACCCAGTGCTCCATTCAGTACGTGCCCTCTTTAATACCCATCACCAGGCTAACCCATCCCCCCACCCCCCTTCCCTCTAGAACCCTCAGTTTGTTTTTCAGAGTCCATCGTCTCTCATGGTTCGTCTCCCCCTCCGATTTCCCCACCTTCATTTTTGCCCTCCTGCTATCTTCTTCTTCTTTTTTTAACATATAATATATTATTTGTTTCAGAGGTACAGGTCTGTGATTCAACAGTCTTACACGATTCAACAGTCTTACACAATTCACAGCGCTCACCATAGCACATACCCTCCCCAATGTCTATCACCCAGCCACCCCATCCCTCCCACCCCCCACCACTCCAGCAACCCTCAGTTTATTTCCTGAGATTAAGAATTCCTCATATCAGTGAGGTCATATGATACATGTCTTTCTCTGACTGACTTATTTCGCTCAGCAGAACACCCTCCAGTTCCATCAACGTCATTGCAAATGGCAAGATTTCATTCCTTTTGATGGCTGCATAATATTCCATTGTATATATATACCACATCTTCTTTATCCATTCATCTGTCGATGGCCATCTTGGCTCTTTCCATAGTTTGGCTATTGTGGACATTGCTGCTATAAACATTTATTTCTATATATTCAGGATGACTTTAATCAGAATTGGAGGAGCTTTCGTAGCACCAGTGTTCAAAGTTCTCCAGAACTGACTTCTTCCCTACTATGCCTCATGATTGAGCAATGTTGCAACATTCCCTTTGACATACTGAACGTTTTGTCAGTTAGACGTCCAAGTGATAACCTGAAAACTTCCTGCTTTGGTACATTTGGACTTCATACTTCCCTTAGTTGATTATTCATGCAATTCACAAAAATTTATTGAGCACTTGATATGAGTGAGGTTTGGGGATGTAGTGGGAAATACAGAAATGCTCCCTGCCTTCTTGGAATTTATATTCTAGTCAGATTATACAATTTCTGTATTCATTTGGCCTTTTGATACAGAATTCCAGAGATATCCAAGATGTTGAGCTGCTAGAACAGGGTATGGAAACCTCCCAGGATGAATGTATATCTTTTTGAAAATGATGAAGATGATAGCAGGCAACTTTTTGGTATTCTTTTCTGTTTTAAATTTTTTTTTGTTATGATACTTGAAAGAGTTCAGACAACAGTGAAATACTGCATTGAGATTTTTTTGTTCTTACCTAAGCCATATTTAGAATGTCTAGTCTGGAAGCAGGATATGGTACCCTTTGTAGGTTACCAATCTGGATTTTCAGAATATAAAAACAAACAAACAAACAATCAGCATTCAACTATCATCTTTTTTTTTTTTTTAAAGATTTTGTTTATTTATTTGAGAGAGAGAGAGCGCAAGAGAGAGCATGAGAGGGGAGAGGGTCAGAGGGAGAAAGAGACTCCCCACTGAGCAGGGAGCCCGATGCAGGACTCCATCCTGGGACTCCGGGATCATGACCTGAGCCGAAGACAGACGCTTAACTGACTGAGCCACCCAGGCGTCCTCGACTGTCATCTTAGTATTCGGAAATAATCGAGGTCATGCGTACCAAAGTGGGCGGTAATAAGTTTTAACTTTTTTTTTTTTTTTTTAAAGATTTTATTTATTTTTTTGACAGAGAGAGACATAGCGAGAGCAGGAACACAAGCAGGGGGAGTGGGAGGGGGAGAAGCAGGCTTCCGCAGAGCAGGGAGCCCGATGCGGGACTCGATCCCAGGACCCTGGGACCATGACCTGAGCCGAAGGCAGACGCTTAACGACTGAGCCACCCAGGCGCCCAAGTTTTAACTTTTTAATAAGCTTTTATGTTGGTGTTGAATCAGTTGCAAGTTCTAGGATCCCAGGACTTCCATTTGGGATGAAACAGGGAAGTAGCTGTGCTTTGAATGGATTCTCTATATTCATATGTGGGTAAGAACATTGAATTTGAGAGTTCTTGCCAAATAATAACTGGAGTCCAATAATCACATCCAGTTGGTCTGGATTTTTTTGTGTGTGTGTGTCATTTTTGTTGGATGGGGACATCTTTACTTCTTGCCCTAAAACAGATTCTCTTCATCATGAAGTGAATGCATTGAGTTAGTGAGTTGTTATTAGTTGCTTATTTATCTCCCCTCATATCTTGGGCGCTTATGGGCCTATTCAACTGTCCAGGATTAATAGTTACAGCAAACCTCAAGTCAAACAAGGATGGATCTCTATTTGGTGGCTGTCTGTGGTGGTTTTTGTATCCTAGGGAACAAAAAATATAATTCCTTACAGGCTATATTTATGGAAATTTAGTTGATGGTGTTTTCTTTGATTTTTCCTTTGCTTTTTCACATAGTCTCTCCTTTCATTCTCTATTGGTTGGAATTCTAATGAATGTTATCTTCAAAAGCCCCTCTGGCAAAATTTCTTTATTAAACAAGGCTTTATTTTCTAGGTTAGCTCTCTACATTCCTGATGCCAACCCAGAATAGCAATCATCCTTACCTATCCCCTACCCCATCTTTAAACGTCTAAATTAAGCCTCTTGGCCACCTTCTCCCATCATTGCCAGGTTTAAAAATCTGTATTTCAGAGTTAGTGCCTGGAGTTGGTGACCATAACCTTGACCCAATACTTATTTGAAGAATCAAATTATATTCTGGATCTTGGCCTAGCACAATGGCTTGAAGGCCTGTAAGTCAGCCTGTATTTTTTTTTTTTTTTCAATTTTTTTCCAGGATAACATTTTTATTTATTCATAGTTTGAGTTTTAAGGAAATTTGCTTCATTAAAAAGATTCAATTCATCAGTTAGAGGTAATGGGGCAGAAAATAGATCAGTCCTGTGATGAACTGTTTGCTACAGATGTAGTTATAAAAACCTTTAAGGTGATTTGAAGCAGGAAACCCAGCGACAGACGGCCTCACTTTCAGCTGTATCTCAGACCCAGACCCACAGGGTGTGGACAGTGAAAAATATTTTACATCATTAAGCTCTTCTTTTCATTTCTAAAATATGCACCCTTAGTGCAAAATAAAATTGTATCTATACATGAACAATGAACATTTTGCCGGACTTTTAACAGCTTGGATCAACCAGGTATGTACCGTCTTATTCAGCATTTGGCTTTGGTAATAATTTGATGCTAAGACTTAAAGTAACAAGAACTGATGGCCCACTTATGGCTTTGAGGGGTAGAAGCCAATTGGGATAATAGTATAGACTTCTTAATTTTAAAATATGCATATTTCTAATGTGGAAATTTATAATTCTTCAAGCAAAATTGAGAACTGAGTTTGAGATGATTTGATTACAAGGCTGTTAGTCTTCTTCTTTATTCCCTGAAGCCTCTTCCCCTTCTCAATTACTCCCTGCTGCTAATAAGACGCTGAGGCTGAATAGTATTGTCTCTTAGGCAGACCTGAGACCTTGGAGTAAGCACAGCTCCTCGCTCCCCTCCCTTCCTTCCTCCCCTTCTCACAGTGACCTGGTCTGGGCAGGGGTTGCTAACCTGGCTTGCTAGCCAGGCTCTTTCCCCACACCCGTCTCTGGTTTTGGCTACCGGCCGCACGGTGGAGGAGATGGTGCTGACGTGCAGCTCTACAAAAAAGCATTATCTTTTAGAAATCATTCCTTAATATGGTTTCACTTATTTGTGGAACATAAGGAATAGCATGGAGGACATTAGGAGAAGGAAGGGAAAAATGGGGGGGGGGGGGATTGGAGGGAGAGATGAACCATGAGAGACTATGGACTCTGAGAAACAAACAGGGTTTTAGAGGGGAGGGGGTAGGGGGGATTGATTAGCCCGGTGATGGGTATTAAGGAGGGCACATACTGTATGGAGCACTGGGTGTTATACGGAAACAATGGATCGTGGATCACCACATCAAAAACCAATGATGTATTGTATGGTGACTAACATAATAACATTAAAAAAAAATCATTCCTTATTTCATCTTGATTCTTTGTTCCTTTTTTTATCAATTAGACAAGAGTTCGCCAATTTTATCATCTGTCATCCCTTTTTCTGATTCCCCCCACATCAAAAAACCCCATATACATTCCATATCACCGCTGCTAGGTCTTAGAGCAAACATCTTATTTCATGCTTCCTGTGTTTTTTACACTTTCTTGATACTTCTTTGTTTTCTGGACTTAAGTTGCTTTTCTTCATAAATAAGAAAACAGTATATTTCATTCTATTAGTAGTTTCTCTTAAGATCTGTGGAGCCAAAAAATATTTTTCCTGTGAATGTAATAATGAAACTCCTGCATCCTGTGGAAGATAATGCGACACAATTTTCCTTGTTCCTCACTGCTGCAGCCTTAGACCTGCTGTGTTCTGCCCTATAACCAGCCCAGTTACTTTTATACAATTTGTTTCTGTTTAGTACTTTTAAACTTGTTTCCTTTAATATCAGTAATTAATTACTGCGTCTGCTTTGTTTTCTTTACCTAAGGACTCTTTGCCTATGACTTTACAAGGCACAGTTTCATAGAACTTTAAGTACAGTGCAATGCACACAGATCTTAAGTACATGGTTCGATGTGCTTAGCAAGTGCCCATGCTCATAACAAGCACAGAACATCATCTCTGGAAGATACCTTGTGCTCCTTTCCAATCAGTCCCTACTCCTTCTTCCAAAGATAGCCGATGTTCTGATTTCTTTAATCATAGTTTTGTCTGTAGAACTTAATTAGAACATGTGTCTGGTTTCTTTCACCAGAAAGAAGCTTCATCCATGTAAAGTATGTATCAGTAATTCATTGCTTTCCTTTGCCGTGTAGCATCCCATGTGTGACTAAGTCACAATTTGTCAATTCTTCTGTTGATGGACATTTGGTGTGTTACCAGCTTTTGACTATCATAAATAAAGCTACTATGAACATTCATGTCCAAGTCTTTTTTTGGACATATGCTCTCATTTCTTTTCTTGGGCAAATACTCAAGAGTGGAAATGCTTCTTCATAGGGTAGATGTGTATTGAACTTTATGGGAAACTTCTAGAATGAGTCTCAAAGTGGTTTTACCATCCCCCCCCGCCCCCAATGTATCCTTACTGACATTTGACTATGTCAGTCTTTTTTATTTTAGCCATTCTAATAGGTGTGTGGCAATATCTCTTTGTGGATTTAATTTAGCTTTTCCTAGTGACTAATTATGAAGAGAACTTTTTCATATGCTTATTGCCAATTTGTGTATCTTCCTTTGTGGAGTGCCTATTCTTTTCTCATGATTAAAACTGTACTTTTGTCTTTTATTGAGTTGTAAGAATTATTTATATATTCTAGATATTAGTCCTTTGTCAGCTAGCACTGCATATGTTCTCTCCCAGTTTGTGGCTTGCTTATTAATTTCTTGGTGATGTCGGGGCGCCTGGGTGGTACAGTCGGTTAAGCATGGGACTCTTGGTTTTGGCTCAGGTCATGATCTCAAGGTGGTGAGATCAAGCCCCATGCTGGGCTCTGTGCTCTACAGGAGTCTGCTTCTCTTTCTCTGCCCCTCCTCTGTCTCTCTAAAATAAATAAATTAAAAAATTTTCTCAACGATGTCTTTTGATGAGAAGAAGCTTTTAATTTTGGCAGAATTCATTTTATCAGTTTTTCTTTCTTGGTCAGTGCTCTACCTTTATTTAAAATTTCTGTTTTCTGCTTTGTTTTTTGTATTTTGTTTGTTGTTCTTAATCTTACAGTGTCATTTGATAAGAAAATATATGTGGTTTACATTTAATTTAAGAATTGAAAGCCTTAGCTTTATTCTTTCCATCTTAATTTGTTTCCTCTTTTTTCTTATTTTTTATTTTTGTGCCTTTGATCAAGTTTTGTGTGTTTCCTTTTTTACTTGTGTTAGTTTAGAAGTTTCTTGGTACTTTTGTCTTCTATCAATTGCAATCTTGTTATTCCCGACACATGTAATTGAATAGATATAGGCTTACTTCATCTTATTGTGCTTCTCTATTGCACTTTGCAGATATTTCTGCAAGTTGAAGTTCAGTGGCAACCCTTTGTGCAGCAAGTCAGTAGGCACCATTTTCCAAAAGCATTTGCTCACTTTGTGTCTCTGTGTCACATTTTGGTAGTTCTCACAATATTTCAAACTTTTTCATTATTATATTTGTTATGGTGATCTGTGATCAGTGATTATGACTCACTGAAAGCTCAAATGATGGTTAGCATTTTTATCAATAAAGTGTTTTTTATTTTTATTTTTTTTAAAGATTTTGTTTATTCATAAGAGACAGAGAGAGAGAGAGGCAGAGGGAGAAGCAGGCTCCCTACTGAGCAGGGAGCCCGATGCGGAACTCGATCCCAGGACCCTGGGATCATGACCTGAGCCAAAGGCAGACGCTTAACCATCTGAGCCACCCAGGCACCCAATAAAGTATTTTTCAATTAAGATATGAACATTGTTTTTTAGACATAATGCTATTTCACACTTGATAGGCTACAATACAGTGTAAATGTCACTTTTTAGGCACTGGGAACCCCCGAAATTCATTTGACTTGCTTTATTGTCATACTTGCTCCATTGTAGGGGTCTGGAACCAAACCCGCAGTATATCCAAGGTATGCCTGTATTTCTCTACTATTATATGAAATAAAGATATTAACCATACCCCTCAACCAAGGTTATGTATTGCTTCTGAGTATTAAGCTGAGATGTAAAGATAATAGGGTGACTATATGTGCTGATTTGCTTGTGCTAGTTCTGATTTGTTCCTCTTTTCTTGGCACAATTAGTATTTGTGCCCCTTTAATCTAAAACTGTCCCCGTTTGTATAATAAATTATATGTGTATGATTAGTTAGCATAATAAATTAAATGTTTTAGATTACTTTGACCTCCCCACTCCCCTCCCACGTACACACCCACTAGAGTGCCTTTAATTCTCTCCTTACTGCATCATGGCCCAGCAGTGAAAAGCAGACTCTAGAGTGATTGACTAGCTGTGTCATCTTGGGCATCTTTGCCTCAGTGTTCCCATCTGTAAAGTGGGGATAGTAATATCATTTTCTTCATAGGGTTGTTGTGAGGATTTAATCAAAGTGTCTAGAGCAGAACCTATGCCATACATATTAGTGTGCCATTAAAATGTTGATTGTGAGCTTCTGCTCCCTCCCAAGTCAAAAGTTTTGCTGAGATAGTTTATTATTTTTAATTCCACGCTATTGTGGGTTTCAGCTAGTTCAAGAATTCTAATGTTACAAATTCCTAATGATTCTATCATTATATCCATTCAAAGTTTATTGCCTCCTGCTGTTTTCTCTCCTTGTCATCGTCCTTATCTTGCCATCTGTTCTGTTCATTTATTTGATTAGCGTCCTTTCCTAAGTATTTTCCTCAGTTGGGTTCTGTGGGTGATGTGCTTTCCAAATCCTTGATATATCTATAAATATACTCCTTTCTGCTGTCTGGATATAAGATTCTTTTGTTGCAATCCTTTTCTCTCATTAACCAATTGATATCATTCTCCTGTTTTTTAGCATCTAAAATTATAGATGAAAAATTTAGTGTTAGTTTTTGTATTAATTTTCTAGGGCTGGCATAACGTACCACAGACTGGGTGGCTGACATAATAGACATTTATTTTCCCATAATCCCGGAGGCTAGAAGTACAGTCCGAGGTGTCAGCAGCATCAATTTCTTGTGAGGCTTCTCTCCTTGGCTTGACATATTTTTCTCCATGTGTGTCTATGTCCTCATCTCCTCTTCTTGCAAGGACACCAGTTATAATGGTTTAGGGCCCACCCTAATGATGCCATTTAACTTAATTCCCTCTTTCAAGACATTATCTCTAGATATTGTCCCATTCTGGGTGCTGGAAGTTAGGATTTCACCATATGAATTTGGGGTAACTAAAGTCAACCCTTAACTGTTTTATTCTTTTCCTTTTGTGAAGTGATCTCTCTTTCTCCCTCCCTTCCTCCCTCGAAGTCCATCTCTTTTTCTTCCTTTCCCCTTTCCCTTCCTCATCACTCTGCAACTCAACCCTTTTAATCTGCAGACTCAAGTGTTCCAACCAAGAACATTTTTTTCCTTTACTATTTTTGGCTATCCTCTAGCTATTCCTCTTTCTCTTTCTGAAACTCCCATTAGTTGTCCATCTTTTAAGAATCTTATTTTTCGTTCATTACTTCCATCTCTAAGTTTATTTCCTCTAGGTTGTGAGATATTTCTTCCAATTGATTTTCTAGGTCACTAATTTAGTTTTCAATAATGACGATCCTTTCCTCACATCAATATATTCACTTTACAAATAGGAGAGCCATGTTTTCTAGTTGCAAAATATTCTTTTGGTGCTAAAATTACTTATTTAAATGCTATTTCATTGAATTTTTCTTAAAAATTTAGCTATATCCTCCAGGAATCTTATCTCCTTTAAAGGTACAATTGGAAATTTCTTTGTTTTCCTCCGCTTTTGAATTGTGGGGTTCCCTTGGGTGCATTGTTAATTTCCTTTGCCTATGCTCTATTTATCCTTGGTGCATGGGTAAAGCTAGCGAGTACTTTGAGAGGTGACAAGCCCCTGAGTGATGGTTGACACAGCAACACCTGCCTCTTCCCTGTGGGTCAAGGATTTAGCAAATGGCAAGCTGTCAGTCTTCTGGTGAATGCCAGGAGAAAGCTTCTTTGCTCTCTGATATCTTTGGTTGCTATGGTTCCAAGTCTCAGAGTCAAGGAGGAACCCAGTCCACCTGTGTGGTGCTTTCATACAACAGGGAAATCAGCAGGTTCTCCCAAGACCATGCACAGGGGCTGGCACCCCCTTTCTTCTTTGGATTCTGTGGATTTCTTCAGTCCAAACTCTCAGGGAACATGAGGTCCAGACCTTGTTTCATGTCTCTTGACTTCAGGTTTGCATGATTCCCTTGACCTCAGAAGGAAAACTTCCTGTACCTGAGCTATCCCGTGGGACCCCATCAGAACCCCAGGCCTAAACCCCCTTTCCATGATCACCCCAATGGTCTCTTGGTTGGCATTTTTCTTAGAAGAGATAGAGTATGGTTGGGTTGTAGTTGGGAAAGGAGAGTGGTTGGAACTCATTTTGAGACCTCCACAGAATTGTTGCTGAATCTGAACCTCAACTGTGGCAAAACTTCCTAGTTTCGTATAATTAAATTAGAATATTGATTATATATTCTTTTCAGTATTTATGACATTAACCTTATATTTTGTAACCATATTAATAGCAATTACTTAAACTCAATTCCGTACACTAATGGTTTCTCTTTAAATCTGCAGATTCAGATCTTTTACCTCAGGACAGTTTTCTCCCATTATATCTTTGATTTTTGATTCTCTTTCAGTGCATTGTTTTCTTCCCCAGTAAATTCTTGGTCGCATCTCTATTCTGTGCCCAAAGCTATCATCATCTTTCTTGTCGTTTTTATTTCTTTTTTCTTTTCTTTGGATTTGGGTGAACAAGTTTGTCTTCTATTTTACTGATTTTATTTCTCTTAGTGTCAACTTACTACTTCTAATCCATTTTCAAATTCTGCTGTAATTTTTAATTTATCAGTATTCTATTTTATCCCATCTGGCTCTCATTTTACTACCTGCTGCTTCTCATTCAGCTCTGTTTTCATTTCTGTTGAGGATATTCATCTTTTTTTCTTTTGTTTTATAGAATATTGCTTTATTTTATTGTAAGCAGAAAGTAAATGTTAATTCTTATTTATGCTTCTTGAAATAAATATGTTTCAAACACACATTTTGTCTCTGTATCTTGAGTGCATATTCCCTTTTCTTCATTTTACAGAATCTTTTTATTTGATATATAATATATATATATATTTAACTCATATTCATAGAATGATTAGAGTTCTATCCAGATGTGGCATTTTCTTTTAAAAAGTACTCTTTATTTTTCACTAGAATGTTGTGAGAATCTTTTTTGTTTTTAAGCTATAGGGTTGGCTACCAGTTTGGTGATCCATCAGTATGAAGGAAGAAGGAGGGGATTTTCTTTCTGTATAGAGTTTCCCCTACATAGGAGGACTTCTGTGTTTCCATTTCCTTCCTGGTGCTGAGCCTGCCACATCAGGGCAAGACTGATGCTGCTTGTAAACTGAATGAAGCCTACCTCATGGCTACCCTAAATGGTGCTGAGCTATGGTGGCTTAAGAAATGCTACATGAGCTTTCCCCATCTTTTCCATGGGTTCCTATGCCTCCTCCTAGAATCTTCCACATGAAGAGTGCTGTTGGTTCTGGGATCTCCCCTATTTATTTTCCTCAGCACCTCACTTACCTCTCATGGAAGTCAAGCTCTTTTCAGCATATGTGCCATTGGTGCTACATCTGTGAAAATGTTCTCAAACTTTCCTGCATGTTCATGACATCGTTCTTCATTTTCTTATGTGAATTCAGGTTTTCTATTACTCCTAGATCAACTCAAGCATTTTGGTCAGAACAGCAAAGAGGGAAATAAGGTCCATGCTCGCTGTTCTAGCTCATGCGCTGCCCTCCACGGTGCCACACATTTGAGAAGTGGCAGGCTGGATGTGGTGAGGGCTGACATACCTGCACTGAGGAACAAGATGAAAAGAAAGTGGAGTAGATTTGGAAGGAGGTATAAGTACGATTTACAGATGATGCCATATACTGGTAAAGGAAGTCAGGAACCACCTGGTAACTTCTGACTCTAGTAATGGAATTAGAACATGAAGGAATATTGCACCTGACCTAGACAATAGCACTCTGCTATGACTCTGTGTGGTTAGTTTTGGGGAACTTGTATGTACTTCAGTGGCTACTGAGCAGCTTTGAAATTCAGCAGCTCTCTCTGGAAGTGTGACCTTTGCTCGTACACATCCATTTGGGTGGTTGCCAATGTGAATGGTGACAAACATTCCAATTTCTGCAGTGTGCTTCTCTTGTGTGGAACTGTGATTAAGGAAAACATCGGCACATCTGTGATATGTGTGAAGAAAGAGGTTTGATGAAAAGCCTGATGGAATTTATCAGGGATATCTAGAAGTATTCTGAGAAAAAGCAAAAAGAAAGGCAGACCACTTTTCTCTATTTTTTCACTGATGAACACAAGAAGTTTAGAATTGACATTTTGACCCACTCTCTTCTTTTGTTGCCATTGCAATGAATTTTGAGAATATTTACTTCCAAAGAAAATCCTGGGTCTTAATGTCATTGCTTACCCTGGGAGAATTACATAAACTCTCTAACAACAATTTCTGTGCTGGTAAAATGTGAATCATAATATATACTGGATGTATTGAGAGAATTGAGGACCCTGTGTCTGGCACCTAAAGGGCACTCGATAGTACCAGCTGTTATTTTCATCACTCTTTTATGGCCATGTTTACTATTTCACGAATAAATTATGTTTAGACTTCCTGTCTGCAAACAATGAAAACCAATATTCACCTGGTTTTATATGTAAATAAAACTGAGAAATTCAGGAATAGATCAGACTTCAGGAATGGCTGATCCAGGGCTTATACAATGTGACAAAGATGTCCCGCCAGCTTTTTCTTGAAATGTAATTAGTTCATTCTCAATCTCCATGTGGCAGCAAGATTACATAGGGGATCAGAATATGCTACCCCAAAATATGCTACTCTGGCATAAGGATTATTTTGAGCTGAAGACAATTGAGAAGAAAAGCAGACACAGGGTGACCTCTCTGCTTTCTTTCTATCTGCCCCAAAATAGATCATAAATTCTACTTATGAAGGTATCCCTACCTCCCCCTGCCTTCCCTGTACCAGGACGAGGATAACAGCCTCATCACTGGCAATGACATGGCACCAAGAAAGAGTCCACACAAACAAACCTCACTATCTAGCCCTTATCTACCATTGGTTTTCTCTTATATTTGCCTTCCTACAATTTGCTGCCCCTAGAAGCTCAAAGTCCCTCTCCTTTGTCTTGTCACTTCTCTTTAAATCTGTCCTTTTTTTGTCCAAATGGTATAAAAGCCTCTGAGCCTAGCTGTTTCTTTGGGAATTTTCTCTTCTTTCTATGAAGTCCCCTTGCACTGCACAAAACTTTTAATATCAAATAAATATGTCTGCCTTTTCTTCTGTTAATCTGTCTGCTGTTGGTTTATTTCACAGACCCAGCTGGAGAACCTAAGAGGGTATGGGAGAAGTGTTCTCCTCTGCAATTGCTTAAACAGTTGCAAGAGTCAGATCATGAGAAAGAGCAGGCATCATTGTCCCAGCAGGACCAGGAATGTGTTGATATTCTGATCGGTCAGCTTGGGTCACTTGCCCACCCTGAACCACCCTCATGCACTGAATTTTGCCTGGGGATGGAGCCCCAGGGGGTAGAATGGGTGAGAGAGGGGAGAATGGATGGTGGGGAGGCAAGCAACAGATGCCCAGTCAGGTAAGAAATGGGATGAGTGAGGAGGATTCTTCCTCAATTGAACCTGCTAATTCAACTTTTACTATAGGTTTGCAAATAAAGGATTGAGGAATGACTTACTAATGACCTCTGAGTGTAAGCAGTGTTAAAAATCAAGGCTGAGGACCTGTTGTTTTCCATCTTCACTTAGGACGGCACTGGCCACTGTGATGATAGGAGAGCGATGTGTAGTCGTGAAGAACTTAGGGAGAGAGTGGGTTCTTTCACTCACCTGGGCCATGCTAGCCAGTGAAATGGAATAATGCAGCCATCCCAGAACACAGGCTGAAAGGACTAGATGAATTTTGACCAGATTTAATTGTGACCAGATTGGGGGTGTGAAAGTTTCAGTTTGAGTCTAGTTACCTGTTTTATTTCATGTCTCATTTTTAATGCTTCCATAGAAACCTCTCGCTTTTTCTAAATTACATGCCTCATTGTATTTGAGTTCCTCCTGCTTTTGACAGCTCCATGCCTTCCAATTTTGCTTCTGCTGCTTTGATTATTATTCCTGATTTGGTTGTTGATGAGACGTGCGGTTTTCTTCAATTAGCTCTGTCACTCTTACAAATATGTGCGTCTCGCAAGTGTCCTAATTAAAGTCAGGAGGAGGAGGGGGTGAGAATTACAGGCAATTACAACGGTGCCATCCTCCTCCCTCCCTGCTCTTTTCTCCTCATCTTCGGGGCGCATTCTTCTGTGTCTCCATTTTGCAAGCACATTGAGCAGCCTCTCTGTTTAAAATCCCATTAATTTTTTCTGAACACGATATGTAGCTGTGCCCATGTGTCATACATTTCGCTTTCAGGAAACCACTTCATTTTCATTTAGTTTTATTAAGTGCAGTCTCCTCTCTGCCACTTTCTATCATTTTTCCCATTTGTCCCGAGACAGAAGACTATCTTTACCATCATGCATCATCCTGTAAAGTCTCCCCAAACCTGCGGCCTCCTCTTGTGTGGGCTTACGTTCAGTTCACTCCACTTCAGCGCTATACACGTTTCTGGATTATCTGAGGCTACTGAATGTGCCAGGCAGCGTGCTAGGAGCCGGGACTACAAAGATAAATAAGCACAATGACTTGAAGACAATGTGGGATAGATAGTAAGAAGAGGCCGGATTTCAGAGCCAGACAAGATGGAGATTTAAATGCCTGCTTTGCCACATGCTAGCTGTCTGGCCTTGGGTAAATCACTTAGCTGTTTTTTTTTTTTTTATCTGTTAAAATTATGCTAATACTTACCTTGCAGGGTTGTTGTGAAGATTGGAGATAATGTATGCAAAGTAGCTAGCTTAGTGCCTGCTATTCCTCAACAAATGGGAGCTATAATTATTATCATGAATAAGATATAGTGTACTTAAGGAACTCACCATCTACTCAAAGAGAAAGAAGAGTAAATTAACTTTTATAATATATTGTTATATGTATAATAATGAAAGGATGTAGGTGGTAATGGAGTAGCCTCCCTGGGGCTCTGCATGTTCTCTCTTCTACCCACCTCTCCGTCCTCCCCCACTTAATCTACACACTGCAACCCTGCCCCCAACTTCTCCAGTAAGCTTCAGCCACCCAACCTCTCCCCTTCTCAGTCTCTCTGCCTCTGTCCCTTGTTCCCTCTGCCTGCAAAGCTCATCCATGTGGTCCTTACATGGCTGGCTCATTCTCATCATTCAGATTTTAGCTTAGTCTTCCACTAGAAAGGCTTTCCATCACCATTCTAGTCTAAAGTAGCACATCCCCTCACCTCCATTTTGAAAAACAAAGCAGTTTTATTTACTTCATAGAAATGATCTGCAGTTACCTAATTTGTGGGTTTCGATGTTTATTTCCCAGCGTTCCCCACCAGGACATGAATGCCATGGAGGACAGGGAACATATCTGTGTTTGTTCACAGCTGTGTTCCCATTGACAAGAACAGCGGCTGCAATATAGAGCATGCTCAATAAATATTTGGGGGAATGAATAGTGGGGGGAGATACACAGCAGAGATCTTAAACAGAAGGATTTCTGTAGAGGTGGGTGTACATTTTGTCACTGCTGGTATTGACAGCTGCCCAGTACCCAACACATCAACCATTATGGGCTCCCGAGTCTAAGGCAAGAGGCTAAAATAATGGGAGTCTCGCACAGTGGTGTCTAACTTCTACCTCTCAACGTGGCTTTAGAAAACTAGATTTAAATATCCTTCTTAGATCATCTGCTATGTGGTTTTTACCTGTCTGAGTCCTGTTTCCCGGACTCCAAGCAAATTTTTGGCAGGGGTCTGGTCAAGGCACCAAATGGTGGTCCTCAATAATTGTTGTTTTCATGGAAATCCATCTTCTATTGTCCCATTTCCTATGACTTCCAGTAGGAAGATGAGGGTGCTTGCAAGAATAAGGTAAAAAGGCATTCGAGTCTTTGTGAGGCTGAGTATTTAGCCTTAGGCATGGACTTCTAGAAGTAAGTGCTGAAATTTACAACTAACATTTCTCCTCCAGTGTCTGAGTTGGGCTTAGAATGACAAAGCATCAAGGAGTCCTAGCCAGTGTTTTTAAAAATGTGTGACCTTGATCAAAAGCAGAGATTGGATAAAATATAGCAGGCTCAGTGAAAATCTATTCCTCCTGTTGGAAAAACAATTCAGAGGGCAAGAAGCACATATCAAAGCTCCTAATTTACTGAGGGGGGCCAGTCACACCACAAAGTTTTTGTTTTAGCTCCACCAAGACTTGCAGTTCTCTTAGGCAAAAAACATCTGCAAGGTGTCCACATAGTTTCCAATCAAGTGGTTAACTAAGACTTTGTACTTGCTTCTTTGGTGCTTGTGGGGCTTCTTACCACTCACTCAGAATTTTAATTTGCATCCAGATATCTTTATATTTTCTTTTAATTGTCTTTCCCAGTCTCAATCCAAAAAGGAGCCTGAAGACTTAATGCAACTTACATTTTATCTTTATATGATTACATTTAAGTGTAATTTCAGGTTTTATTATGACATGGGGGAAACAGATATGGCCAAGGGACTTAATCTAATTCATTGAAATTCATCTAAAGGCCTTGGCAGTGGCAGAAGCTACACAAATTTGTTCCAACCTCTTAGTCTTTTGAACACATGTGAGTTTGCCTTGCCTACACAAATTACAGCTCAAAAATAGAAATTTGTTCATTTACACACAAAAAAGCATTTTAGATGAGCCACATAAGTATACTTCAAAGATATATTATTTTGTTTATTAGAATGAACTAAAATAGATATCATGGGTATTTGGGTTATTATTAACTTTCTGTCTATATATCCTTTGTAGACTGTAGGTACTTAACGTTTAAGTGGTTGGGTCTTAATCTCCATTAGCAGATGTTATCAGTGTTGGGATCTTTAACTTGTCATGGTACTGCTGGGTGTTGGCACACCCTATATTGGGTAGAAATTAGGTTGTTCATGATATTCCAGATCATGACAGTTTCCCCAGTGACCATACTTGAGCCTATCCTATTTAATTTGGAAACAGACCTCATTTGTTAGATGGTAAACATTAATATATGAGCCAAAGTGAGCCAATAATAGTCCTCCAGCTTCTCTAGCCATAGGCTGGACATGATCATAGTCTGGCCAATAACAGCCCTTCCACGGGATCTTTCCAACTCAACCTGGGAGAGAAAAACACTCTTGTCTTTTAGTCAGGCAACTGTTAGAATGTGAGTCCATTGACACAGGCAGCTACATAGTGTGGAGGATGCCTGTTTATGTTAAGAGAAAATAAAGCCAGAATTCATTCAGAGAGAAGCAGAGACGAGAGATCCAGCAGCCTTTGAGTGCCTGATCTGATCACCCCAGTGATACCCTTGCCTGTGCAGAGCACATGAGCCAATATTTTTTGTTGGTCTGTTTTGTTTAAGGTAATTTGAGTAGGGACTTCTGACAAGCAATCAGGGAGTCCTTCATTAACATAAACCCCAGTTCACACCAAAGTGACAATAGGGACATATCCTTTCCATGAAGTTAACATGGTAGAAAACACTGAAAATGATAGGATGGAGGAAATAAAACACAGACCCAGTTAGAATCATAGATACAAAACTATGGACAACTTAAAAAACAATAATAGTCATAAGAGCCTGGAAATGAAAAAGTAACATCTCCCCAAAGGTGGTAAGGACTCTCAGGAAAGGATCACCAGAAACTGACCACTAGATTGGATAATGGGCTAAGTAAGGTTCCTATCAGTTCTATTGAGAAGAAAAGCCGAGCATTTACAAAATCCACCGTCTATTAGGGATATTGTATAACTGTCTGTGAATAGATTCTCAATACCCAGATGACTCTTATATACAGAAAAGCCTTTTTATTACCTCTTTGATGTTTATTTAATGTCCAAATTATTGATATTATGAATTTATCAAATAATTTTTGACCAGTAAACAATAAACACTCTTCTAAGTAGTCACATACTATTAGGTCATGTTAAATAAAACTTATGGATTTAATAAAATAAATTTCCCTAAATACTTAGACATTGACTGCAAAGTTAAAGTTGTTTCATAAAGCTCTCCTGATGATTTAATTAAAAGCAGATCTCCAGAAGTTTTCAAAAATGCTTAAACGTGCTAAGATGCAGATAGAACACAAACAAAATGTCTCAGTGATTAACAAATTATTATGCTTACAATAGAACTTAGTATCATAATGCAAATAGAATGAATTAAAATGTGGCTTTTCATGTCCCTATTCTCATTCTCATGTTTATTCTTATTTCTATTCCTAATCTTATTTCCATTTTTATTGTAATTCTTTTTTATATTCTTATTCTTACCTTTATTTTGATTCCCTCCTAGGGTTACTTTTCTAGGCTTATAGTAAATGCATTATATACTCTATTTTCATCCTATGCATGTAATTTTACCAGACTCACTTGAAAAACAATACCTTTCCAGACTAGCCAAGATGGTGGGTGTGGACTGTTGACCAATTGGTTGTACAGACCAGAATTATGCCTGAATGTTGGGAAAAGTTGAAGCTGTTGCTTTTGAATCATTTACCGAGTTGGAAAATGTATTTCTTGCTTAAAATAATGAATTTGAGTAGATTCTTCCAATTTAACAATTTATATTTTTGTCTTCTACTTTTCTTTTACTATAGTTTTCATTTTTCACCAAGACGTTCCATCATATTGAAAATTTATTCTTAATTAAAGATATAGTAGAATATGTCTAGTTCTTGTTTTGAAGGATAATAAGACCAGTCATTCTCTAATATCTTTTGGTATCTTTATAAAGTTCCAAGTTACGCTGGGACAGAGGAATCATTTTACCAACCTGGTTTGGGCTTTCACGCCTTTGGAGCGAAGCCTGAGTTAACCAATCTCTTTTAGTTGTCTTAATGAGACATGTTTCTGTCCAAGTGTTGTCCATGCACTCGGAGCTTCATTGACTTTCGGCGGACAGATATTCATATTCATACAGGAAGATTTCTGCTTTTGGACCCGAAATGAAGCCATCGCCTCATTTCCTGGATATAGCTCAATCAGCATTCCCAGTTTTCATAAGAACGTTGGAATACCTCCACAGGAAAGTTACCATGGAAATGAAAAGTGCAATTGGCTAGTTATTAGTTTTTTATTGCCCTATGGAATGTCTAACTAGAATGTTTAGAGAAGGGGACCAAAAAGGAGTCAGAGCATTTGTTTCTTCATAAAGTGTGTGAGGAGAAATTCTTGCCCCTTTGGGAGTGAGGGTAGAGTCTGAACCTCCTCAGAAAGATGTTCTGCCAGGCCTTGCACACAGCTGCTTCAACCAGTTGCTGCTAACAACTTCTCACAGCAATAGACCCAGCTTTCTGTCTCAAGAGTCTCAAAATGCCATGCTCCCTCCAATTCTGACAATCAGTCCACAGCTTGCCCTAAATGTTTTCACTTTATGTCTGGAAGTTAATAGGAGCATGGTTTCTAACATGCAAAACACATTTGGACTAATAAAAAATGAATAAGACCACCTGGTGGGCTTTCCCTTTAATCTAGACCTTGGGCTCATTTCTGCCCCATTTATTCAAAGTTGGGGTTGAATTCCACTTGCCAAGTATAACAAGTGCAATCATTTCTGTTTAATTTTTTTTTTCTTTTTTGAGCCTGCACATTTTCTGACTTCAGTCCAGGTGAATACAAATTTAAGCAAAAACTCAACTGTGCAACTTTAAGAAAGCTTCAGGTTCATTCAGCTCTGCCATTAGGTGGCAGCAGTACAACATGAAAAGCATCAAGACACTACATGGTGTTAAGATGATGATGATGATGATGATGTTGGTGATGATGGTGATAATGGTGATGATAATGGTGATGATGATGGTAATGATGATGATGGTGATGATGATGATGATGGTGATGATGATGATGATGGTGATGATGATGGTGATGATGGTGATGATGACCACTGAGGCATATAACCTTGGGTTCATACATTGCCTTTATCTCAGTGCAATTTTCTTACTGTTTTCCCATTGATTGCCACAATATACATGGGAGACGGGAAAGGGAAAATCTTGTTTCCATGTTGTAAAATGGGATTAATTAAACTCAGAGTTGTTGGGGAACTCACCCAATTGACCTAGCCAGGTATTATCAGAGCCAGTCCTGGAATTTAGGTCTTGGGATCCAAACCCAGCCTTCTTTTCACCTGCACTCCTTTCCACAAAGCATTCATCCTCATTAAGTATGAACTTATTAATCCTTACAAAATATGAAGTTAAATTTACCAAAGAATTTTATTTCATCCACCAGGTAGAGGAAAGAGACAGAAAGCATGCATATACAGGGTTAACATAGAGATCGGCTGTGCCTAAAGAAAGTGGGAGAAAAATATTGTGTAAGGGTGACAGTATCTGTGAGTTCTTTGAGGCCAGATTGCTTAGTTTAGTGAACACCAGGCATTTGTGGTTTTAGTGTCTGTTTCTTCCATGTCATTTACGGCCTGTAGGGGCTCCGGCATGACCCTCACACCACCTGAAATAATATTTGATGGCCAAATGCAGGGACTTGGGGCCTGTAGGAGTGAACAATGCTTCTATTGGTCAATGGCTTCACACAATGGAGGAAAGAACAGTGCATCTAAAGGGGCTGTTGGACCACCCCAAGGACAAGACCTGCACTTCTCTCAGATTTATTTTGCAGTCAGCAATCATCAAAAGCACAGCAGGGCTCTGAGCATGAGAGGTCTGTGGGTGGGATGAACTCTGAACCACACTTGGGTATCAGGTGCCTGGGCTTAAGGGAATTGGGAATAAAAGTTATCTTAAGTTTTGGTTTCATTGTTTACTTTGCTTTTGAAGCAAAATGAGTCTTGAGTCAAACCAAGAATTTTTTTTTTTCTCCTCTTGAGGTAAAGTCCAGTTCATGGTCTGCGTCACAGGCACAGGCCTGTGAGGGTAACACAGTGTGTCTAGAAGCAGAACCTTTTCTGAGATTCTTGAGAGGTGCTGTAGCATACAGGCAAATGGGAGGGAAAACAGTCAAACTACAGCCTGAGGAGCCATCGTTGGGTTAGGGCCTTTGATGGGCAACGTGCGAAAGGGCACAGAAGACATGGTTTCTCACCAGGGAGGGTGATATTAGCTACACAGATTTTTCACGTATTTGTACCCTTTTTTGGCCTCCCAGTGCACAGAACACAGAACACAGATCAGAGAACAATGGAAAACCTGACGAGTGGAAGAGGATTTGCATCAGAATCAGGACAGAGACATTTCTTGTGTTTTCTTGGGTTTGGAAGTGAAGAACTATCTTTTCCCAGAACACATGGGGAGCACTACTTGGTCTAAAGGCAGATGAGCACAGTGGCTTCATTGCTGCCTTCGAAAAGAATTCTCAGAGTAAAAATATCCATAAAATATTTCATAATTATTGGTGATTGAACTCAATCCCCAGCTCCTCTACTTCCCCCAGAGGTGGACGGGTGGGACTGAACCTTCTAATCACACGCTTGCTTCCACTAGCCACCAGATCCTACTCTTAGGTGCTTGCCAAAAGTCACCTCATTAACATAACAAAAGGTACTCCCAGCACTTAGGAAATTCCAAGGGGTTTAGGAGCTCTGTGAAAGAAAAGGTGATGAAGACCAAATATATATTTCTTATTATAAATTGCAATCTTACACACATAAATATGTATACATATCTATATGGTGACAAGGGAAGTTTTGCGGCTTATGCAGCTGGATGGAGGGCAGAAGGAGAAGAAGGAGGGTGGTAGGCAGCAACATGACCATGAGTTTGGTATAGAGCAGACACACTGAGAATGAGGTGCCTGTAGGATAGCCAGGTAGAGGCGTGAGTATGAGCTTACCAGACAAGTCTGGACTAGGGCTATTAACTTTTGGTTTTCATTGGCATGTGATGTTTAAAGTTGTGTAAAAGGACAAAATCATTCTGTCAGAGTAGAAAGAAAAGAGTGCCTTTTTACAATGCAATGTTGTTGAAGCTGTGGGGAAGACTCATAAAACGAGGGTAATAATGCCCGTTGGACTTAACAACAAGGAAATGACTGGGCTTCTTAGAAGGTGTCCTGTTGGGGGAGCCAATGACACTCCCCTGCTCCCCATACCCATATATGTATATATAGGCAATGCCCACTTACAAGTCTTGCTTTCCTGGTCGTTTTCAGATTTAATCTTCTTCTTTTTTTTTTTTTAACTCTTCATCTCATCATTAAACTTAAAGAAGAGAAATCCCTACACTTTATCTTCCAAATTCCTCTTCAGAGATGTATGTCTGGGATAACACCCCAAGGACCTAATCAGTACAAGAATGAAAGGTGAGAAGAAGTAGCTATTACATGTCTTTCAGACCCACTGACTGGTTCGTATCGTGCCCTTCCCTTCTGAGCAGGATCTGAGATAGGGATGATTTTGTGTGGCTCGTTAATCAATATCAAACTCAAATCCACATATTTGGCCCACTGTTCAGTGAGATACATTTTTTTTACCTGCAAGACTGTGTGTCCTGGTATTTTCATTGTATCATAGAGTCCCCATAAGGAGAGAGGAAGGGCTTTCCTTTCCGAGAGGCAGGGTTGATGGTCTCAGTGCTCTACAAACCTTGGTGCCAGCTATCTGAGCCATGTGGCTCTTGTTTAACCCTTGCTCTTTCTGTCTAGCATTCACCGAAGCATTTAACATAAGCTCATCTATAATGGAAGCACAGCATTGCTCGGGTTTGCATCTTCTGCAATGGAAACAGATGACTCTATTTTTGGTTGCTGTGATCTCTATCGACTTTGGGACTGCTACACTTCTAGAAGAATGTCCTGAGGTTAGAGATTTAGATAGAGTAGAATGCAACATTGGTTTGCATAATGTTCTTCATAGAAGCTGCATCACAATATGCTTCAGCCAGAAGCAGAGATTCAATGAAGAATGCATTACAGAACGCAGCTTGATGGACACATCTGTGAAGGATGGAAGCTGAAGAGAGCAACTGAGGAACCCAAGCCAGGAAGGAAGATGTGTTGGCTGAGGCTTTTCTTCTTTTCCGGAAAATGCACCAGTGACAGCCTGCAGTCCCTATCTTGAGACCAGAGGGAGGGAAATTCTGATGGCTGGGTAGAGCCCAGGGTGGCTGGTACATAGAGTGAAGGGGCTAAAATGCAATCCTAAGCTCTAGAGCATCCTGGCTCAGGGCTTAGGACTGTGCTATGGAGACACCCAGATATGCATTCCGGGGTCTAGGAAGGGCTATGGCAGGTTTGAACAAGACCTTTGAGGGGAAGAATTCAATTCAGAGTGATGCTGGGGTTAAGATTTGGGGGAATGGGACTGGGAATAATGATCCTTCTTGAGACCAACTTTGTGCCAAGTAATGAAAGAAGCTTTTTACTTACACTATCTCACTGAATTCTCTGAACGAATGTACAGGGTAGATGTTTAGTCTCCTTCTGCGGGTGAGACAATGGAAGGTCTGGAAGATTCACTCATACAACAAATAACAATAATTATAATAAAAGCTAACATTTATTTGGTGCATGTTATGTGTGGGGCATTGTTTTTGTGCTTACCTGGATTATTCATATCAACCTTCATAACAGCCCATTTCAATCTTCAATCTCCATACCATTCATGTAACTATTTTATAGGTGAGGAAGCAAGGCAGAAGAGTTTCATGGGTCCTCAGGCCACATATTCAGTCAATGTTAGAGCCAGGGTTTAAATCCAGACAGCCCAACTCCAGTTCTGAGACCTTTACTATGACATAACTGAGTGTCAGTCATGTTCCCAGAGCCATGCCGGGTACCGGGTATAGAGCATAAACAGGAACAATGTGATCCTGACCTTCATTTAACATGCTTCTTGGTACTAGAGAGGCTAAGTGAGTTTTCTGGAATCACACAGCCATTCAGGGTTGGAGGTCTGGACCGAAGTCTCTCCCCAAAAGCCACATTTTACAGGGTACCTACACACAACCCAAATATTCCCCTGCTTTGGATCAGGATGCTAAACCCTTGGAGCATCCTGTAGCCTTCCTTACTCCCCAGTCTATGCTCTTCCATTTTATCTGCTTCTTTTTTTTTAAATTTTTTTATTGTTATGTTAATCACCATACATTGCATCATTAGTTTTAGATATAGTGTTCCATGATTCATTGTTTGTGCATAACACCCAGTGCTCCATGCAGAACGTGCCCTCTTTAATACCCATCACCAGGCTAACCCATCCTCCCACCCCTCCCCGCTCTAGAACCCTCAGTTTGTTTTTCAGAGTCCATCGTCTCTCATGGTTCGTCTACCCCTCCGATTTCCCCCCCTTCATTCTTCCCCTCCTGCTATCATCTTCTTTTTTTTTCTTAACATATAATGTATTATTTGTTTCAGAAGTACAGATCTGTGATTCAACAGTCTTGCACAATTCACAGCGTTCACCATAGCACATACCCTCCCCAGTGTCTATCACCCAGCCACCCCATCCCTCCCACCCCACCCCCCACTCCAGCAACCCTCAGTTTATTTCCTGAGATTAAGAATTCCTCATATCAGTGAGGTCATATGATACATGTCTTTCTCTGATTGACTTATTTCGCTCAGCATAACACCCTCCAGTTCCATCCACATCGTTGCAAATGGCAAGACCTCATTCCTTTTGATGGCTGCATAATATTCCATTGTATATATATACCACCTCTTCTTTATCCATTCATCTGTCGATGGACATCTTGGCTCTTTCCATAGTTTGGCTATTGTGGACATTGCTGCTATAAACTTCAGGGTGCATGTACCCCTTCGGATCCCTACATTTGTATCTTTGGGATAAATACCCAGTAGTGCCATTGCTGGATCATATGGTAGCTCTATCTTCAACTTTTTGAGGAACCTCCATACTGTTTTCCAGAGTGGTTGCACCAGCTTGCATTCCCACCAACAGTGTAGGAGGGTTCCCCTTTCTCCGCATCCCTGCCAACATCTGTCATTTCCTGACTTGTTAATTTTAGCCATTCTGACTGGTGTGAGGTGGTATCTCATTGAGGTTTTGATTTGGATTTCCCTGATGCCGAGCGATATTGAACACTTTTTCATGTGTCTGTTGGCCATTTGGATGTCTTCTTTGGAAAAATGTCTGTTCATGTCTTCTGCCCATTTCTTGATTGGATTCTTTGTTCTTTTGGTGTTGAGTTTGATGAGTTCTTTATAGATTTTGGATACTAGCCCTTTATCTGATATGTCATTTGCAAATATCTTCTCCCATTCTGTCAGTTGTCTTTTGGTTTTGTTGACTGTTTCCTTTGCTTTGCAAAGGCTTTTTATCTTGATGAAGTCCCAATAGTTCATTTTTGCCCTTGCTTCCCTTGCCTTTGGCGATGTTTCTAGGAAGAAGTTGCTGCGGCTGAGGTCGAAGAGGTTGCTGCCTGTGTTCTCCTTTAGGATTTTGATGGACTCCTGTCTCACATTGAGGTCTTTCAACCATTTGGAGTCTATTTTTGTGTGTGGTGTAAGGAAATGGTCCAGTTTCATTTTTCTGCATGTGGCTGTCCAATTTCCCCAACACCATTTGTTGAAGAGACTGTCTTTTTTCCATTGCACATTCTTTCCTGCTTTGTCAAAGATTAGTTGACCATATAGTTGAGGGTCCATTTCTGGGCTCTCTATTCTGTTCCATTGATCTACGTGTCTGTTTTTGTGCCAGTACCATACTGTCTTGATGATGACAGCTTTATAGTAGAGCTGGAAGTCTGGAATTGTGATGCCGCCAGCTTTGCTTTTCTTTTTCAACATTCCTCTGGCTATGCGGGGTCTTTTCTGGTTCCATACAAATTTGAGGATTATTTGTTCCATTTCTTTGAAGAAAGTGGATGGTATTTTGATGGGGATTGCATTGAATGTGTAGATTGCTCTAGGTAGGATTGACATCTTCACAATATTTGTTCTTCCAATCCATGAGCATGGAACGTTTTTCCATTTCTTTGTGTCTTCCTCAATTTCTTTCATGAGTATTTTATAGTTTTCTGAGTACAGATCCTTTGCCTCTTTGGTTAGATTTATTCCTAGGTATCTTATGGTTTTGGGTGCAATTGTAAATGGGATCGACTCCTTAATTTCTCTTTCTTCTGACTTGTTGTTGGTGTATAGGAATGCCACTGACTTCTGTGCATTGATTTTATATCCTGCCACTTTACTGAATTCCTGTATGAGTTCTAGCAGTTTTGGGGTGGAGTCTTTGGGATTTTCCACATAAAGTATCATATCATCTGCAAAGAGTGAGAGTTTGACTTCTTCTTTGCCAATTTGGATGCCTTTGATTTCTTTTTGTTGTCTGATTGCTGTGGCTAGGACTTCCAATACTATGTTGAATAGCAGTGGTGATAGTGGACATCCCTGCCGCGTTCCTGACCTTAGGGGGAAAGCTCTCAGTTTTTCCCCATTGAGAATGATATTCGCTGTAGGTTTTTCATAGATGGCTTTTATGATATTGAGGTATGTACCCTCTATCCCTATACTCTGAAGAGTTTTGATCAAGAAAGGATGCTGTACTTTGTCAAATGCTTTTTCTGCATCTATTGAGAGGATCATATGATTCTTGTTCTTTCTTTTGTTAATGTATTGTATCACGTTGATGGATTTGTGGATGTTGAACCAACCTTGCAGCCCAGGGATAAATCCCACTTGGTCGTGGTGAATAATCCTTTTAATGTACTGTTGGATCCTATTGGCTAGTATTTTGGTGAGAATTTTTGCATCCATGTTCATCAAGGATATTGGTCTGTAATTTTCCTTTTTGATGGGGTCTTTGTCTGGTTTGGGGATCAAGGTAATGGTGGCCTCATAAAAAGAGTTTGGAAGTTTTCCTTCCATTTCTATTTTTTGGAACAGTTTCAGAAGAATAGGTATTAATTGTTCTTCTTGAAATGTTTGGTAGAATTCCCCTGGGACGCCATCTGGCCTTGGGCTTCTGTTTTTTGGGAGATTTTTGATGACTGCTTCAATTTCCTTAGTGGTTATAGGTCTGTTCAGGTTTTCTATTTCTTCCTGGTTCAGTTTTGGTAGTTGATACATCTCTAGGAATGCATCCATTTCTTCCAGGTTATCTAATTTGCTGGCATATAGTTGCTCATAATATGTTCTTATAATTGTTTGTATTTCTTCGGTGTTGGTTGTGATCTCTCCTCTTTCATTCATGATTTTGTTGATTTGGGTCATTTCTCTTTTCTTTTTGATAAGTCTGGCCAGAGGTTTATCAATCTTGTTAAGTCTTTCAAAGAACCAGCTCCTAGTTTCGTTGATCTGTTCTACTGTTCTTTTGGTTTCTATTTCATTGACTTCTGCTCTGATCTTTATTATTTCTCTTCTCCTGCTGGGTTTAGGCTTTATTTGCTGTTCTTTCTCCAGCTCCTTTAGGTGTAGGGTTAGGTTGTGTACTTGAGACCTTTCTTGTTTCTTGAGAACGGCTTGTATTGCTATATACTTGCCTCTTAGGACTGCTTTTGCTGCATCCCAAAGATTTTCAACAGTTGTGTTTTCATTTTCATTGGTTTCCATGAATTTTTTTAATTTTTCTTTAATTTCCTGGTTGACCCATTCATTCTTTAGTAATGTGCTCTTTAGCCTCCATGTATTTGAGTTCTTTCCAACTTTCCTCTTGTGACTGAGTTCTAGTTTCAAAGCATTGTGGTCTGAAAATAGGCAGGGAATGATCCCAATCTTTTGGTACCGGTTGAGACCTGATTTATGACCTAGGATGTGATCTATTCTGGAGAATGTTCCATGGGCACTAGAGAAGAATGTGTATTCCATTGCTTTGGGATGGAATGTTCTGAATATGTCTGTGAAGTCCATTTGGTCTAGTGTGTCATTTAAAGTCTTTATTTCCTTGTTGATCTTTTGTTTAGATGATCTGTCCATTTCAGTGAGGGGTGTATTAAAGTCCCCCACTATTATTGTATTGTTGTCAATGTGTTTCTTTGCTTTTGTTATTAATTGCCTTATATAATTGACTGCTCCCATGTTAGGGGCATAGATATTTACAATTGTTAGATCTTCTTGTTGGATAGACCCTTTAAGTATGATATAGTGTCCTTCCTCATCTCTTATTACAGGCTTTGGTTTAAAATCTAACTTGTCTGATATAAGGATTGCCACACCAGCTTTCTTTTGGTGTCCGTTAGCATGGTAAATGGTTTTCCACCCCCTCACTTTCAATCTGGGGGTGTCTTTGGGTCTAAAATGAGTCTCTTGCAGACAGCATATCGATGGGTCTTGTTTTTTAATCCAATCTGATAGCCTGTGTCTTTTGATTGGGGCCTTTAGCCCATTTACATTCAGGGTAACTATTGAAAGATATGAATTTAGTGCCATTGTATTGCCTGTAAGGTGACTGTTACTGTATATTGTCTGTGTTCCTTTCTGGTCTATGTTGCTTTTAGGCTCTCTCTTTGCTTAGAGGACCCCTTTCAAGATTTCTTGTAGGGCTGGTTTTGTGTTTGCAAATTCCTTTAGTTTTGTTTGTCCTGGAAGCTTTTTATCTCTCCTTCTATTTTCAATGACAGCCTAGCTGCATATAGTATTCTCGGCTGCATATTTTTCTCATTTAGTGCTCTGAATATATCATGCCAGTCCTTTCTGGCCTGCCAGGTCTCTGTGGATAGGTCTGTTGCCAATCTAATGTTTCTACCATTGTAGGTTACATATCTCTTCTCCCGAGCTGCTTTCAGGATTTTCTCTTTGTCTCTGAGACTTTTAAGTTTTACTATTAGATGTCGGGGTGTTGACCTATTTTTATTGATTTTGAGAGGGGTTCTCTGTGCTTCCTGGATTTTGATGCCTGTTTCCTTCCCCAAATTAGGGAAGTTCTCTGCTATAATTTGCTCCAGTATACCTTCTGCCCCTCTCTCTCTCTCTTCTTCTTCTGGGATCCCAATTATACTAATGTTGTTTCATCTTATGGTATTGCTTAGCTCTCGATTCTGTCCTCGTGATCCAGTAGTTGTTTATCTCTCTTTTTCTCAGCTTCTTTATTTTCCATCATTTGGTTTTCTATCTCACTGATTCTCTCTTCTGCCTCATTTATCCTAGCAGTTAGCACCCCCATTTTTGATTGCACTTCATTAATAGCCTTTTTGATTTCGACTTGGTTAGATTTTAGTTCTTTTATTTCTCTAGAAAGCGTTTCTCTAATAACTTCCATGCTTTTTTCAAGCCCAGCTAGTGTCTTTAAAGTGATGATTCTGAACTCTAGATCCGACATCGTACTAATGTCCGTATAGAGTAGGTCCCTGGCAGTCGGTACTACCTCTTGTTCTTTTTGTTGAGGTGATTTTTTCCATCTTGTCATTTTGTCCAGAGGAGAATAGATTAATGAGAGAACAAAATCCTAACAGGGTAACAATGTCCCCAGAAAATATACTCTAAACAAATCAGAAAAGACCTGAAGCCGGGGGAAAAGGAAAGGGAAAGAAAGAAAAAAGAAAAAGCAAAAAAAAGAAAAAAAAGAAAAAGAAAAAGAGAAAAACAAAAAAACCCAGAACAAAACAAAAAAAAAAACAGAATATGATCAAATATGATCAGGCTGGTGCATAGATCCGTGCCACACACTAGATTTTGGGTGTATTTTGGTCTGTTAGAAGATAGTGCCTCCCAAAATTTTAAAGAAAGAAAAACTTATGTATGTACAAAAATAAGGGTTGATATGATGAAGGGATGGAATATGACTGTAAAGATGAAAATTATAAAAAATTTTATAAAAGGAATTGATAAGAAGTTGTTTGAAAAAAGAAAAGAGGATTTAAAAATAGAAAAAAAGAGAAAAAAAGGGAGAGAATGTGATCAGGCAGGAGAGTAGAACAAAACCATACACTAGAGATTTAGGGTATATTTTGCTCTGTTAGAAGAAACTATCTCAAAATTTTAAAGAGAGAACAACTTATATATATATGCCAAAAATAAGGGTAACTACTATGAAGGGATAGAATATGACTCTAAAAATGAAAAATAAAAATATTTTTTAAAAAAGGGATTGATAAGATGTTGGTTGAAAAAGGGAAAAAGAAAAATTCAAAAAAAAAAAAAAAAGACAGTTTAAAAAAAAATTAACTTTGAAAGACGAAAGAATCATGGTAAAAAAGCCATGGATTCTATGTGCATTATTCCCCTAGCGCTGGAGTTCTGCCGTTCTCATTGATCGGTAAACTTGGTCTTGGCTGGCTGTTCTCGCTGATCTTCTGGGGGAGGGGCCTGTTGCCGTGGTTCCCAAATGTCTTTGCCGGAGGCAGAATTGCCCCACCCTTGCCCGGTCCGGGCTAAGTAATCCGCTCGGGTTTGCTCTCGGGAGCTTTTGTTCCCTGCAAGCTTTCCGTACAGCTTTGGAGGCCGAGAGTAAAAATGGCGGCCTCCCAATCTCTGCCCCGGAGGAGCCGAGAACTCGGGGCCCTGCTCCTCAGTGAGCCCCCAGAGAAAAGCAGTCAGTCACTCCTGTCTCCCCGGTCTCCGGCCGCACTCCGTGCTCACCCGGCCTGTGACCGAGCGTTTCTATCTCTGGCACCCGACCCTGTGTGGAGTCTCCAAACCCAGCAGATCCCTGCGGTGCACTCCCGCGCCTCTCCTCCCGGGGAAGGAAGGTGAGTCTCCCCGGATCTGCCGCTTGTTGGGTCCCTGCTGGAGGAGCAGTGGCCCGACTGTGCTGTGGATCACGGTTTATGGCCACCCCGAGCTGAGAGCCCACGCCTGGGCTCCGTCTCTGCAGCCGGCTTCCCCACTCCGATACCTGGGAGCTCTGCTGCACTCAGGCACCCCCCGTCTTTCTGTGACCCTGAGGGTCCTGAGAGCACACTGTCCCACGAGGGTTCCACCCCCCCGCTTAGCCACTGGAGCGACGTCCCTCAGTGGAGCAGACTCTAAATGTTCCGATTTTGTGCTCCGCGGCTCTATCACTTCCCAGAAGCGGCCGATGGAGGCCCCCTCCCCCGCCGTCTATCCTCCAGAATATCGCCTCGGATTCACTTCTCCGCACATCCTACCTTCCAGAAAGTGGTCGCTTTTCTGTTCAGAGAGTTGTTGCTATTCTTTTCTTCGATCTCTTGTTGAGTTTGTAGGTGTTCAGAATGGTTTGATCCCTATCCAGCTGAATTCCTGAGACCAGACGAAATCCAGGTCTCCTACTCCTCCACCATCTTGCTCCCTCTCTCCCATTTCATCTGCTTCTTCATCTTTCCTCTTCTTGTCTCTCCCACTTTATCCTACCTTTCCTAGCCAAATGCAGCAAATCTAAAGCCCCAAGAGAGCTGCATAGAGCTTCTCAGCGTGAGGGGCTGGGGATGTCACTGCATTGCCCATTCTCCATAACCTTAGGTCCTTCGGAGCATACAAATGTCTTCCACTGGGCCCAGCCCTGAAATCCCGACTTTAGGTGGGGGGGTGGGGTGGGGGGAATAATCTCTCTGGATGAAGTAGCCCACGATGCTCAGAATTAGTTCCCCTCAACATTAACCTCCTCAGATTTACCTCTACTCCTCCAAGGATTCATACTCTGTCACTCAGTCACTCACTCCATCATTTGGCATTTATTAAGTGCCTGCTATATACCAACCAAACACTGACATATAGTGATGAGTAAGTCATTGATGATGCCCTCAAGAAGCTTACTTTCTAGTGAGCAGACATCTTGGATTAATGCCATCAAAGGGAGATAAAGAGAGGCAAAGGGTTATGGGATGGTAAAAAATAGCTAGTACTTATTGAGGGGTTGTGGCAGCTTTGGAGGTGCACTACTCAGATCCCCCTTCAAAAGGCATCCCAAGACAAGGAATATATTAGCTGATGACCTCCAGCTGCTATACGTGTGTGATCCACTGTGCTATGTATGCTGAGGCCGCCCCATTCCTGGGTTGCTCCTAGCCAGTGACTGAGGACAGTAGGGATATTTCTGCCCAATACAGGATTCCTCTGTGGTGGGGGGCACTCTTTGCTTGGGAGCTCCGCATCCCCTGACCTAGATCTTCACAGAGCTGTACCACCATGTGAGACTCCTGCAACCCAGCCTTCCTCCCTTCCCCCTCTCCCTTCTGGGTGTCAGACCCGACCTGCATCATGGTCTGAAGGTTTGCCTGCATACTCCTGCTCCCTCTCCTCTTTATCTATCATAGGGATTTCCTTCAATGAATGCAGGTTTTGGGGGGGCTCTGCGCCTCCTGAGTACCCAAGCTGACAGGAGCTTAAGCTTGTACCTGACTTCGAGGCTTGTCATGAAGAGATCTGGAGGAAGAGAGAACTTTTATAGCTAGGTCTGGAAGTGACTGAAATGACCTCTATCCACATCACATTGTCCAGAACTCAGTCACATGGTCCCAGCTAATAGTAGCCTGTGAAGTATCACCTTCTTGTGTGCAAGCCCAGGACAAGGCAGTACAACAGGGAATAAGCATTGTTTGTGCTTCAAGTGGTCACACTCTGCTAAGCCTTTTCTATTTGCTAAGGTCTAAATTATCCTTATTTTATGAATGGGGCACTGAGCTTGAAAGAGGCCAAGTATTTTTCCCCAAGGTCACCAAATTAGCAAGAGGTAGAGGCAGAATGTGGAGTCACACATGTCTGACTACAAATAATCTTTTAACCACTCTACCATGGGTCCAAAAGAAATGACTAAACGCCAGGGGGATGTTGTTAGTTGACAGGTCTCTAAATCTTGACCATATACACCCCAATCTTTCCAGAGTATTTTGAAACTCCAGTGAAATGTCTGAGATATAGGAAATAGGAGTGAGATTTATGCCAACTTCATTATACCGAGTGTTTTCCTTTACTGGGGCATGTTCATTTCTGAATAGGAAAGATAGTATTTGAGTGGTGCTTCTATCTACAGCCATTCTGGGGGCAGGAGGAGAATATTTGTTTGGCTTTCACTTCTTAAGGTAGAACAGACTACATAAAAAAAAAGAGTCAAACAAGTTTGGGGGTTATTTCTTTTTTCTTTCTTTCTTTCTTCCTTCTTTTTTTTTGCATCTTACGATTGTACTTAATAGTTTTGAACAGTGCTACAAAATAACATGGCTTTTGAAAGAAATGCTTTCTGCCCAGTTTCCTTCTGGCCAAGGTTTGAGAAAAGAAAACTATAAATAGGTGATGATAAAAGAAAATTGCTGCTGTGATCTGTGAAGAAAGAAAGGGAAAATACAAAAGGACCGTCCTGAGAAGTTTTCAAATAAAAATTATGGTTCCCCTCCCAGGACTGCAACTTCTTGGAAGATGGAAGGGCAAGCATGTGATGGATGTTTCCCCTCTCTTGTTTGTTTTCAAAGATATTTTGTCTTAGTTGCTTGTCTTCTATAGAACTCAGAGCTCTTCACATCTATTAAACATTTTAAATGAACTGAAATTTCTCAAAAAGTAGGTAATTTACAAATAGAAGTTCATTATTTGTAAGGCAATCATCCAGTTCTTCTGATTCTTGTCTGCATCTCTCTCCTTTTCTCTCCTGTCCTCACATGTCCTCTGGAGCAGATGGGGGAGGGGGGTGGAGGAGTAAGCGTTGGAGAGGGCTAGGGGGTGAGGGGAGGGGGGTGGAGCAGGAGAGGTAAGAACCAAGGTGTGAAGAAAACTTGGCAGGGGTCGACTGGTCAACGGATAATACTTTTTGCTTAGTCCTCACCAGTAAACTATCTTCAGTTTCCTGCCAAAATGTTTGTTTGCCATTGATTAAACTTCACAGTTTTATTACCCAGAATTAACTATACTGTTTATGAAAATGGAAGGTTAAAAGGGACAATATCCCTTCAAGTTGCTCCATTTGCCTGTAACCGAAGGACTTCCCTAACCTGAAACCATGTCCTCATAATCTGAAATGCAATTCTTACCAACTGGAAGTAATTGGGCCACAGCTCAGATGTGCAGCTACTATTCTGAATAACACACAGAGCTCTATTTGCTATGTTTTTGGCTTGATATGAAAGTTGGTTTCCAAAGGTTGTCTTAAAATAGTAAGTGTGGGAAATGGTGATCTTGGGTCTATGAAGACAAACTGCTTTAGGTTTTTAAGGCCAATTGATATGTGTATGCACTTACACTTTTCTTTCGAGTTACACCTATCTTTTGTGCTGGGGACACTCCCTGCCCCAGTGGACGGAGCACAGGGACTGATCTTAGACGTGAAAGAATTAATGGGTTTCTGTGGAATTGTCTCAGGATGGCCGGTGGGAGCTCTGTCAGAGTCAGGGAAGGAGAAGACACGTGTCTCCAAGATCAAAGTCATCCTGACAGCTTGATGTGGAGAAAGGAAAAAAAAAAAGGAAGTTGAAAATGAGAGAGAATAAAGTCAGAGAGGAAACTTGCCCAGGGGCATTTTAGACATAGATCTTGTGATATTAACATTTCCTTTATTTTTTAAAAAATGAAATAAATTGCTTGCCAGGGACCCTGAAGGTCATTAGTACCAGCTGCAGCTTCGTACTGCCAAGAGAATGACAGTGAGGGGACGGGCGTGGGTAAGGACTGGGGGTGTCATCAGACATGTGCACAGCTTAGTGAACGTTTGTAGCAAGTTCAGGTTGAGTCAAACTGAGCTGTTTGTAGCAAGTTCAGGCTGAGTCAAACTGAGCTGTCCCCAGAATTTAGTATAACTGTCACCTCAGGTCCAATTAGAAGGCACACTGGATTAGGAGCCAGAAGACAGGGATACAACCTTCATCCTGTCCCTAGTTGTGTATTTTGTTGTATAACTTTATTTATCTGTGCTTCAGTGTCTTTATCTAGAAAATCAAAGATTTGGGCTTGATTACCTGTAATCCTTGTGGTTTTAGTTAACCACGTGAGGTGTAATATGTCCATGATTAGATCTCCTATTATCTATTTTGGTCAAGAAGCCAATCCACAAACACAAATAGGTCATGCACTTTCTGTGTGCTAGGCTCTGTGGAGGGGATGGGAAGGGTACAAAGGGACAAAAAAAAACCTTGATTCTTGTTTTCTGTCAACTCCGTGTGAGACGGAACAGTGGCTTTTTCAAGTCACTGCATCCCGAGTCTACCACGGTGCCTGCATGCAGGAGTCCCTCCAGAGATGTCAATTGGCTTTGTCTCTAGTTAGAGAGACATTAGGTATTAAGAAAAGACACTAAGGGGGGTGCCTGGGTGGCTCAGTCGTTAAGCATCTGCCTTCGGCTCAGGTCATGATCCCAGGGTCCTGGGATCAAGTCCCACATCGGGCTCCCTGCTCAGCGGGAAGGCTGCTTCTCCCTCTCCCACTCCCCCTGCTTGTGTTCCCTCTCTCACTGTGTCTTTCTCTGTCAAATAAATAAATAAAATCTTTAAAAAAAAAAAAAAAAAGAGAAGACACCAAGATGCCCCCCAATGCAAGATATATAAAATTGGTACCAAATCAGTGAGCATAGTGTAACTGTTAGAGAACTTCTGAGATGGAGGCTTTCTTTGGGCAGAAATAGTGTAAGATTTTCCAGACAAAAGGACATTTACTTCAAATGGCTGAAATCCAAGGGTCAGCTGAAATCCAAGTGTCAAAATCATTTCAGATCCCACGGATAGAAATCAGTTTCAAAGCTTAGACAAAAAGATACCACAAATCTTGTTTGTTTTTTACACAAGAAATATCATAATTCAGGCTCTATAGACTTAGTTTTTTTAATACAGAATGGGTCACAGTGAGACAGAAGATGTAAGTCTGAGGATGGTGTGGGGAAAGTAGCAATCACTTTCCACCTTGGGGTAGAGATAGCTCTGTTTCTCAGGGCAGATTATGTGAGGACGAAGCACATACTTGGCTTGAGGAATTCACCATTAAATATGGATGGGCTTTGGGCCATCTTCCCATGCTCCTTTTTTCCCACGGCCCCCTCCCACCCCCCCACCCCATACTTGGATACCACTACCATGGGTGGTGGTATGCTGGAGAAGCAGAAATGAGAAAAAGACAAGATGATACCTTCTCTTGAGGAGTGTAAGTCACTGGAAGAGGGAGACGTGAAATCAGAAAAGTTACAAGGCCTTGAAACTACAATACATGTGAATAAGTAACTGCTGTGAAAGCTTGGAGCACCAAGGAACTAAAGGTCTCAGCAATTTCGAAAAGAATCCTGGGTGCCAGACTTGTGCTACGTGTGCTGGGGGAGGCAGAGGTGTGACTGCCATGTGAGGCAGGCTAGGTGTTTCCCACCCAGAGTCTGAAGTAGGCAGCTTTGAGTTGCTTCTGCCAGGGGCTGGAAGGCAAACAAACCTGAATGTTATTTGCGTGAAAAAAAACACAAAAAACCATGCATTTTCTTTGTAAAGGCACCTGTATTAATTTCCTGTTGCTCTTGTAAACAAATTATCACAAATTTAGTGGCTTTAAGCACCATGTATTCATCCCCTGCATATTTTCAGACCACAATGCTTTGAAACTAGAACTCAATTACAAGAGGAAAGTCGGAAAGAACTCAAATACATGGAGGCTAAAGAGCATCCTACTGAAGAATGAATGGGTCAACCAGGAAATTAAAGAAGAATTAAAAAAATTTATGGAAACCAATGAAAATGAAAACATAACTATTCAAAATCTTTGGGATACAGCAAAGGCAGTCCTAAGAGGAAAGTATATAGCAATACAAGCCTTTCTCAAGAAACAAGAAAGGTCTCAAGTACACAACCTAACCCTACACCTAAAGGAGCTGGAGAAAGAACAGCAAATAAAGCCTAAACCCAGCAGGAGAAGAGAAATAATAAAGATCAGAGCAGAAATCAATGAAATAGAAACTAAAAGAACAGTAGAACAGATCAACGAAACTAGGAGCTGGTTCTTTGAAAGAATTAACAAGATTGATAAGCCCCTGGCCAGACTTATCAAAAAGAAAAGAGAAATGACCCAAATCAACAAAATCATGAATGAAAGAGGAGAAATCACAACCAACACCAAAGAAATACAAACAATTATAAGAACATATTATGAGCAACTCTATGCCAGCAAATTAGATAACCTGGAAGTAATGGATGCATTCCTAGAGATGTATCAACTACCAAAACTGAACCAGGAAGAAATAGAAAACCTGAACAGACCTATAACCACTAAGGAAATAGAAGCAGTCATCAAAAATCTCCCAAAACACAAAAGCCCAGGGCCAGATGGCTTCCCAGGGGAATTCTACCAAACATTTCAAGAAGAATTAATACCTATCCTTCTGAAACTGTTCCAAAAAATAGAAATGGAAGGAAAACTTCCAAACTCATTTTATGAGGCCAGCATTACCTTGATCCCAAAACCAGACAAAGACCCCATCAAAAAGGAGAATTACAGACCAATATCCCTGATGAACATGGATGCAAAAATTCTCACCAAAATACTAGCCAATAGGATCCAACAGTACATTAAAAGGATTATTCACCACGACCAAGTGGGATTTATCCCTGGGCTGCAAGGTTGGTTCAACATCCACAAATCCATCAACGTGATACAATACATTAACAAAAGAAAGAACAAGAATCATATGATCCTCTCAATAGATGCAGAAAAAGCATTCGACAAAGTACAGCATCCTTTCCTGATCAAAACTCTTCAGAGTATAGGGATCCAGGGTACATACTTCAATATCATAAAAGCCATCTATGAAAAACCTACAGCGAATATCATTCTCAATGGGGAAAAACTGAGAGCTTTCCCCCTAAGGTCAGGAATGCAGCAGGGATGTCCACTATCACCACTGCTATTCAACATAGTATTGGAAGTCCTTGCCACAGCAATCAGACAACAAAATGAAATAAAAGGCATCCAAATCAGCAAAGAAGAAGTCAAACTCTCACTCTTTGCAGATGATATGATACTTTATGTGGAAAACCCAAAAGACTCCACCCCAAGACTGCTAGAACTCATACAGGAATTCAGTAAAGTGGCAGGATATAAAACCAATGCACAGAAATCAGTGGCATTCCTATACACCAACAACAAGACAGAAGAAAAAGAAATTAAGGAGTCAATCCCATTTACAATTGCACCCAAAACCATAAGATACCTAGGAATAAATCTAACCAAAGAGGCAAAGGAACTGTACTCAGAAAACTATAAAATACTCGTGAAAGAGATTGAGGAAGACACAAAGAAATGGAAAAACGTTCCATGCTCATGGATTGCAAGAACAAATATTGTGAAGATGTCAATGCTACCTAGAGCAATCTACACATTCAATGCAATCCCCATCAAAATACCATCCACTTTCTTCAAAGAAATGGAACAAATAATCCTAAAATTTGTATGGAACCAGAAAAGACCCCGCATAGCCAGAGGAATGTTGAAAAAGAAAAGCAAAGCTGGCGGCATCACAATTCCAGACTTCCAGCTCTACTATAAAGCTGTCATCATCAAGACAGTATGGTACTGGCACAAAAACAGACACGTAGATCAATGGAACAGAATAGAGAGCCCAGAAATGGACCCTCAACTATATGGTCAACTAATCTTTGACAAAGCAGGAAAGAATGTGCAATGGAAAAAAGACAGTCTCTTCAACAAATGGTGTTGGGGAAATTGGACAGCCACATGCAGAAAAATGAAACTGGACCATTTCCTTACACCACACACAAAAATAGACTCCAAATGGTTGAAAGACCTCAATGTGAGACAGGAGTCCATCAAAATCCTAAAGGAGAACACAGGCAGCAACCTCTTCGACCTCAGCCGCAGCAACTTCTTCTTAGAAACATCGCCAAAGGCAAGGGAAGCAAGGGCAAAAATGAACTATTGGGACTTCATCAAGATAAAAAGCCTTTGCAAAGCAAAGGAAACAGTCAACAAAACCAAAAGACAACTGACAGAATGGGAGAAGATATTTGCAAATGACATATCAGATAAAGGGCTAGTATCCAAAATCTATAAAGAACTCATCAAACTCAACACCAAAAGAACAAAGAATCCAATCAAGAAATGGGCAGAAGACATGAACAGACATTTTTCCAAAGAAGACATCCAAATGGCCAATAGCAACATCACTCGGCATCAGGGAAATCCAAATCAAAACCTCAATGAGATACCACCTCACACCAGTCAGAATGGCTAAAATTAACAAGTCAGGAAATGACAGATGTTGGCAGGGATGCGGAGAAAGGGGAACCCTCCTACACTGTTGGTGGGAATGCAAGCTGGTGCAGCCACTCTGGAAAACAGTATGGAGGTTCCTCAAAAAGTTGAAAATAGAGCTACCATATGATCCAGCAATTGCACTACTGGGTATTTACCCCAAAGATACAAAAGTAGGGACCCGAAAGGCTACGTGCACCCCGATGTTTATAGCAGCAATGTCCACAATAGCCAAACTGTGGAAAGAGCCAAGATGTCCATCAACAGATGAATGGATAAAGAAGAAGTGGTATATATATACAATGGAATATTATGCAGCCATCAAAAGGAATAAGATCTTGCCATTTGCAACGACGTGGATGGAACTGGAGGGTATTATGCTGAGCGAAATAAGTCAAACAGAGAAAGACATGTATCATATGACCTCACTGATATGAGGAATTCTTAATCTCAGGAAACAAACTGAGGGTTGCTGGAGTGGGGGGTGGGGTGGGAGGGATGGGGTGACTGGGTGATGGACACTGGGGAGGGTATGTGTTCTGGTAAGCGCTGTGAATTGTGCAAGACTGTTGAATCTCAGATCTGTACCTCTGAAACAAATAATGCAATATATGTTAAGAAAGAAAAAAAGAAGAAGAAGAATGTAGCAGGAGGGGAAGAATGAAGGGGGGGAATCGGAGGGGGAGAAGAACCATGAGAGACAATGGACTCTGAAAAACAAACTGAGGGTTCTAGAGGGGAGGGGGTTGGGAGGATGGGTTAGCCTGGTGATGGGTATTGAGGAGGGCACGTTCTGCATGGAGCACTGGGTGTTATGCACAAACAATGAATCATGGAACACTATATCTAAAACTAATGATGTAATGTATGGGGATTAACATAACAATAAAAAAATTAAAAAAAAAAAAAGCACCATGTATTCATTACATAATTCTGGAGGTCAGAAGAAACCAAATCAAGGTGTGAGCAGGGCTGAGCTCCTTTTAAAGGCTCTTGGAGGGAATCTGTTCCTTGTCTTTCCTACTTTGTAGAGGTTGCCTGCATTCCCTGACTCACAGCTCCTTTCCTCCATCTTCAAAGCAGTGTAACATCTTTCCATCTTTCTCTCTCTCTGTCTTTGACCCTCCCACCTCCCTCTGAAAAGACCCTTGTGATTCCATTGAACCTACCCTGATAATACAGGATAATCTCCTCATCACAAGATTCTTAATTTAATCACACCTGCAGAGTTCCTTTTGTCATATAAGGTAATATATTCACAGGTTCTGAGGATTAGGACGTGAGCATGGACATTGTTAGGAGGCATTCCTAACCGTATGGGAGGTTCCATTCAACCTACATAGTACCCAAGTGCTCTCCTGAGAGTTGGCCCTTCTGCTTCTCTCTCCTCTCCTAGATCTTTCCACTACATTATCTCTCCCAGATCCTTCCATAGGGAATGAATAATGGAAGCAGTATAGCTCAACAAGTTCTAGATTAAACCTCCAGTGTATTGATGGACAAGTTACTTAACCTTTCAAAACCTCAGTTTCCTTATTTGTATGGTAGAGATGATAAAGACACATATTCATGGACTGTAGTGAGGATTTAATGAGATACCATGTATAAATTTATTATGGGAGAGTCTTTCACATAGAATATGCTCAATTCATGTTGGCTATTATTTCTGCTACCCTTCTAATTATGAGTAGGAAGCTGTTAAGGCACACAGGCAGAGAAGAAGAAAGGTCTCCAAAAACCAGAGCTGTACTGAGAACTCAGCTCAGTTTTGGTTTTCATTTGAGAGGTTCTTGGTTTTCATGAAAACCAGTTTCCACTAGCTGACTCTCCCCAACACTCTAGCTCTAGGAAATCAACTTGTTCCAACTGACACCACCCCATCAGTGTACCCCAAGTCCTGCTTTAGGGATCTAGGAAAGGAAGAGTCACTTTCAGGCTTTCAGTGCTGTGGGGATTTTAATTCTAGAAGCTCTTTGGAAGCATCATCATGCTCTATAATTTCCTAAATTCATCTTCTGATTTTAGCCTGGCATTATGAGGAAAATCATCTCATTTACTTTATTTGCCTTGATGTGTAACTGATAGCTCAACAACCAATTTTTTTTTTTTTTAATAAATGTTGCTCATCAAACCGATAACACCTCTGAATGGGGAAATTTCAAGAAGAGTGAAAAAGGGGATGAACATAATCTGGAGACACACTGGAAAATATATTTGGGCAATATATTTGCTCGGATATTAGGTATATTTTTTTGCCTAAGGGCATGGCCCCAGTAGTTGGTTGCTCTAAACTGTGCTTGTTTTATAGCCTTTTCCATTCCTTCAATGTCTGAACACATATTTTATCTATTTCAATATTCTCAAAAAGGTTCCAAAGCTCTGGGAAAGTTGGGAGGAACGGGGTAGTTAGCATCGAGGACTAGAGTGCTGGTGGGCATCTGTTTGATAATGTAGGACCTGAGTTTTTAAGTTAAGGACTAGCCTGTATTACAATTTGCTTTCTGTTTGTTTTCGTCTGCTTTAACAGGAGACATTTTAAATTCTACTCAGTTATTAAATATCCAGTATCTTGGGATCACATGAGCAGATATATCCTCTGAATTTTTATTAATTTTTTTTTCAGAGCTATCTTTCTGAAAATGAAATGTAACAGTAATGTTTAGGCACCAGGTTTGATGAGACCAATAAGGACATGGAATTTGCACCAGTAGCTGTAGCAAATGATTGTGTGGCACATGGCTCTTTAAACTCCAAAGAATCTCAGGAGAGAGGGCATCATACATTTGTTGATGATGCAAGGTGATAGTGGGAAAGGCCTAAGAGATCCAAGTTCTATTCATCACAAAAGAGACCTTGCCAGCTCCTGACAGGTGTGACTTGTTTTGGAGTTGTAAAGATTGTTCCTGTGGGATGGAATCACAGTTTGGGTAGGAACTTTTGTTTCTGCACAATTTGATCTGAAGCATAGAATTTTGAATGTGCCTCTTAACATGGAAATCTGAGAATGCCTTAAATGTAGTTAACTGGTGGTCCTCTCAGGGGTCTGGGATGATAAGAACAGTTATCATTATCATTGATTGAATACCTATGGTCAGATGCTTTTTGTGTATTTTTTTCCCTGATCCTAATCACAATCCTACAAGAGGGGTATTAGGACATTTGCTTTACAGCTCAGGAAAGCAACACTCAGGTTGTACACCCAAGGTGTGATAGCTTAGTAACTATCCCTGGGAGTTCTGGAAAATTCAGCTGCAGAGTTGGCCATACTGGGGGACCCATTAATGTTCTCTATATTTGAAAGATAAAGAAGAGATTAAGTATAAGAAGAGAAGAGATAATTTGAAAAACAATGATCTACTTAAAAGCAAATGAAAACAAATCAAAAACCACTTAATTACATTAAAATCATCCAATACATTATATAATAAAGTATAGTACTTTTTAAACTGTTGTTTGCAACCCAATACTGATTCATGAAATTTCCTTATTATATCTCAAACATTTTAATTTTAGTGAAATAGAATAAAATAAAATAGAAAATACCAGAGGGCAACGTATGGAGTAAGGATGAATGGCTTCAGAAAACATGGGTGTATATATCCATGTATGTGTGTACTCTGGCAAAAGGGAAATTGTATTATTTTATTGTGGGTTATGGTGAAAAGAGTATGAAAAACACCCAGGGTTTTCCTTAGTACTGCTGACTCCCATCTATCCATTTGTTAGAATACATAGCCCAGTCCTCTCTTCTCAGAATTACTACTGTTAATGAAACAGCTATCCCTATGTGTTACTTAGTACAGTAGCCTGCAGCATAGTCTGCTCTCACAAGAAGGCTGAGGGTCAGAGAATTTTTTGGAAGGACTAAACAGTCATGAGCAGAGACTCTCGGGTGCTACAAACATTAATAGACATAGAAGCATGACTCCTAGGATGACTGATCAAACCCTCTGATCTTCATTGTCTTTGTCTTGGTTACTTGGTTTAATTTTAGTCATCTTGTATTTGTGTGAGTGTGCTTGTGTAAGACCTCAAATTGTTTATTTGGAGAAAGTATAATGTAAATAAGTAAATCAAATACATAAATATCAATGTATCCATCATTCATTTAAGAAATGGTTATTGAGCCCCTATTTTGTGTCAGCCACTATGCTAAAGGCTAGAAATGGAAAAAAAATGGGTACTCTATGATGGTTGTTCTTCATAAGTTCAAATTGTTGTAGGAGAGGTAGATACATAAAAAACATAACAGCACTAAAAAAGGTTATGCCTGCTTTGATTAATACAAATCCAGAAGGGTACTGCATCAATATGGACTGTATATTTGTGTCCCCCTCAAATTCATATATTGATGCTTAATCCCCAAAAATTGGTATGTGGAGATGGGGACCTTGGGAAGAGATTAAGTCATGAGGGTGGAGCCCTCATGAATGGAATTAGTGCCCTTATAAAAGGGACCCTAGAGAACTCTGTTTCTGCCATGTGAGGATACAAGAGAAAAATGGCCATCTATGACCCAGGAAGCAGTCTCTCGACAGATACCACATCTGTTAGTGCCTTGATCTTGGACTTCCCAGGCAACAGAACTGTGAGACAAATGTTTGTTGTGTAAGTCACCCAGTCTATGGTATTTTTATAGAAGCTCAAACAGACTAAAATATACACCTAACTTAGCATTTGTGTGAGCACGTAGAGTGAGCGTATGTGGGGTGTGGCTGAAGAAGCAGGTAAAGTGTTTGGTTACAAAAGGCTTCTGGGAGGAGGTGATGCCTGAGGATCATATGACACAGTGACTCTCAAACCTTAGCATGCATCAAATTGTCTGGAGGACTTATTAAAACACAGATTGCTGGGCCCTACCTCCTGAGTTTCTGATTCTGTTGATTTGAGATGGGGACGGAGAATTTGCATTTCTAACAAGTTTCCAGGTAATGCTGTGCTCTTGGTCCAGGGACCATAATTTGAGGACCACTTTCAAAATGGTTTTCATTGCAGGCAGCATCACCCCTTTCTTATGTGAAATCTTATATAGAATGTTCATGTATAAAACAGACAAAAGTGGAGGTGGTTGCAAGGTACCTTACTCTCTGCCCTCTGGCTCATTCCCAGTGGTTGCTCCTGAAACATTTTTATGGAAATCATGAATCTAGAGGAAAATCTGGTTCCACAATTTTATAGTTTTCTTTATGGGTCTCTCTCTCTCTCTTTGAGTTAAATTAAATTGTTTGATAAAGAAGCCAGTCAAATGGTTTTAGAAGAGCTTGTAGATTGCTGGGCAAATGTTTTGGCCAAGAATATATAAACTTGTGTTTTGATTTCTGCTTTTTTCTCCCCAGTGATGTGGTGTAGTGATTAGGTCTGTTCTTGCACATCTTTCTTTAAAACTTTGGTTTTTGATGTTTTATTCAGTCAAGTTATGGCATTTCTATATGAGATCCCATCATAAATTATTCTGAAGACTCTGTGTTAACTGGGTGTAAATGCAGACTCTGAGCTAAAAACTCTGTGTTAATAACTCTTTGTTAATAAAACTCTGTTTTAACTCTGTGTTAATAAATATCAGGATGAGAAAAATGCTTTGGGTCAAACACATAGAGTTTGGGAACTCTTTTTTGATGGCTACCTGAAGTTAGTTCACAGTAAGTTGCTATGTATTTGATGCTTAATGTCCTAAAGAAAATGGGAAAATGATGAATTTTCTAGATATCCAGAATGTTAGGAAAGGCTTAGAATTAATTGAGATGTTCATTGTCCATCCAGATATTCTGCATCACAGACTGGATTAGTTCAGTTGTTACAGTGGCAAGCTGGTTGTAGTATAATTGCTTGATTCCATATTAATGACCTGTAAGAGTAATTACCAAATAACATTTTGGTGTCTTCATTTTTATCATGGATTGAAAAGAAGTCTCTATGGCAGAGGAAAAAACAAAACAAAACAAAAATGTCTTCCTGCTTTGGAAAAGAAAAACTCTTGAAATCTTACTTTGGGATTATTCCAAGTTTTGGTTTATCCTTTGACTGTTTATGTTGTCTCGGTGGGGACATTGTCAGATTTATCAAAAATGGAGGATTTGCAATAGCCCAGAGTTCTAACCAAGTTTAGAATGGTTAAACTTGGATGCTTAATTGAAACTTGTTCAAACTTTTTGTCTGGTTTGGGACATTGCAAGCCTCCTCTATGAAAGTACTTGGTATTTTCACATAAAATTAAAAAAAATCAAAGGCAAATAGAAATCAAAAAGTGATTTTTAAACAAAAAACAATCAACATTTTATGAAATCTCTAGGTCCGAACTACAGTAGTTGCACAGTTTTGGGAAACATTGTATTCCATTCCCTACAGCTCTCTGTGTTGCTGATATTACTTCCTTTGGGTTTAAGTTTGAGGCTTGTTTATTTTTTAGTTTATAACATCATCAAGTCATCATTTATATCAGGTATGCTGATTTGCATCTGTTTTTCATTTTTTAAAACCAACTGGTGACATTGGGGAGAATGGTGGTGAATGTGTTTTAATGTTTATAGAAGCCACTGCTCAACTTGATTTCTCAGAAAAGGGGGCACTTCTGCCAGGAGACATCTGGGAGAGATCCATCAGTGGTCACTGATGCAAACAAGCGTTCACATACTCTCTTGGAGTTGAGAGAGATGTGTGAAAACCTAACACATCTGGAAGACAATCAATCCTCACAGTTAGTCAACATCTGGGAATGTAACCAGCCGGGGTTGACAAAACTGGCGATTAAATGTGATGGAAGTTCACCATCTACAGACAAGTGTGGAGTAACTGCCTGTGGATCGTGAGAGCATACATGTGCCTTGCATGCTATAATGAGCCATTAGCACCCAGCTTGTGTGCATTGGAAAGGCATCAGAACACTGAGGTATGTATGGAGACGATTTCCAAAGTTTTTCCAATCTGGTTTTCTTTCAGAGCAATATATAAATCCACACTATAAATTCAGACAAAGCAAACAAAAAGTTCAGCCTCTCTAAGCTTCCTCATTCCTTATCCTTCATGTTTTAACTTGCTATTTTCATTTTCTGACTTCAACCTCATTTTCAAGCCGTTGGTGTGTGTATCGGTCTGAGTGTCAAATACCAACATTAGTGCTACTTCTCCTGGGTCCTTCTTCAGATGTGTTTTATCACCCTTTGGGCAATTTCAGATGTCCCATTGCAGTAGCCAGTCAGTATCTACATTTTATTCTATTTTAAACATCAAAAATAAGCTACTTTGCTTAGATAACCATTCAATGTGACCCTTTAGAACAACTCAGGTAAGAACAATAAAAATGATTAACAGCTTTACTCTCTTCTGTGATTTTTATACTCCATTCTCTTGCTCTTTTCTCCTTTTTGGGGGGTGAAGTAGGTCTAAGTTTCTCCCTAGGATCTTTATAGCTCAAAAGATCTAGCACCAAACTACAGAAGAGACAATGCTGTTTTGACTTTCACCTTTCTCATTTATCTCTCCCTAGAACAAGAAAATCAGTGGTTTGTAGCTAAATGAGAAAGAAATCTGACTTTCTCACTGAAGCAGAATTTGTTCAAGAAGTGGTTGTGTTGTCTGTAGTTAATGGCTAAAGATAGGTTCACAGAAGGTATTCCCACCACTTTTTGTTCAACAACATCTTTACAAAATGCTGCAAATATTTCAAAACCAACCAGGTAGAATTACGAAAAACCTTAGCTGTGTTCTCTATAAGCAGATTCTTGAGTCAATCTTGGTGGAGAGTTTTTATGGAGCAAATTCTCAATGTTACTTGAAATAGTAGAATTATTAGTCCTTTCAATTGTGCTCCTTTCAATTGTACCTTTAAAATCAGATTCCCCCCACCAGCAAGTAGAAAAAGAGAACCACACTGGGAAAGAAAAATTCTACAGAGCTTTCAGAAGCTAGAATGAGTACCACAAACTTAGTAGTATTGAAGTTTCCTTAAGTAAATCTTTTCAGCTTTGTGGTGGTCAGGCTTCTGTTGCAACTCTGCCATTATAGCGCAGAAGCAGTCATAGACGTACTAAACAAATGCATTTGGCTGTGTTCCAATAAAACTTTATTTACAAAGCAGGTATAACTTGAGGGTTGTATTTTGCTGACCCCTGATTTAATATCAAGTATTTGGGGAGAATAGAGAGAAAAGATTTTGGAATTACTGTGAGTACTGAGTTAAAACTTCAAGAGAAAATGGTTAACATCCTTTTTTTTTTTTTTTTTTTAGATTATTTACTTACTTGTTTGAGAGAGAGAGCACAAGCAGGGGGAGTGGCAGGCAGAGAGAGAAGGAGAAGCAGGCTCCCCACTGAGCAGGGAGCCCGACATGGGGCTTGATCCTAGGACCCTGGGATCATGGCCTGAGCTCAAGGCAGACACTTAACTGACTGAGCCACCCAGGCACCCCCAAAATGGTATATTCTAATCAACATAATCTATAGCCTTATTGTCTAACTGAACTGTCTTTTAGACTAAAAGAAAGACACTGAACCACAACTATGATGAATGCAGTTAACCTAATTCTCTAGTCCTTTCTTCTGTTCTTTTCTCTTCTTTGCCTTTCTCTTTTTCCTTCTCATTCCAATTTTCTCTTCTGTTGTTTCCCATATTTTTTAGACTTGCATATATGTACCTTTCATAAATCCATTCCAAGAGAATGCTTGGGCTATTTTGATAGATAGTTATCATTTAGTCCTGGCTTGATTTTTCATTAAAATGAGAGTGGGAGAACACTTTAGCCTCAAGAAACAAAGTTTGTTAGCAATTTAAAGAGTTTGCATGTCTAGCAGCAATGAAGAAAGACAGATCTTCATGTCTTCAATGACTGAAGAATCTGCAATCAATCACATGATATAAAATTGTCTAATTGATGGGCTATGAGGGTATGTGAGTCCATCATAATAGATTAGCTTCTATTAGCATCATGTGGAAAACTCTCTGCCCACCAAATGCAGGCTTCTGTCAAAACATTTGATCAATGGTATAGAATTTCTAGGCATTTATGCTCAGAAAAGTGACTGTAGAAAAACAGTAGCCTCACACTCAGCACATTTGCCCTCTTTCTCCCTTGCTTCAAGTCATAGCTGCTGATTTCATGGTTTGACACATTTTTTAAATTCTTGTTAGCACAGTTGAGCCTGTTGGATCCCATTCTGCCTTCCAATATTACACACTAAATCAACCAAGTTCAGATCAGTCTCTCTGCTAAGCAAGAAGGAAGAAAGAAGCACAGAAGGGCATAGAAACATTGTACGGAACTCTAGCAGACTTAGAGAATATTTGTCCCAAATTGATCATTTGAACCCTGAACCCAACAAACTTGTTTGGCACTCATAGTATTATGAAAAAGGGAAGTACTGAACCAGACTTGGATTAGGCCATACCCTTAACGGTAGTTACTTATAGGATCTCAAGTAAGTCACAACATATCTTGGGTCCTCAGTTCTTCACAAAATGAGAAAGATGGACTGGAGAATTTTCAAGGATATGTTACAGGTTAATATTCCAAGAATCTCAGATGACATCATTTAAAAATTCTTTTGACTTTAAACTTAATAGAAGTGCATTTAATTTACTAAGCTTCAGTGTTCTAGTTATTTATTGTATAACAAAGCACCCCTAAATTTTGTGACTTAAAAAAACACAACAACATATATTTTGTTCACAAATCTACAATCTGGGCAACAATCTATGAGGATAGTCATCTTAGCATTGGCTAAGGCAGCTCAAAGGCCAAAACCTGGAATTATCTGAAGCCTTGTTCAATCATACACTTGACAGTTGGTGTTTGCTGTTGGCTGGAAACTTAGCTGGGACTGCTGGTTGGAACATTTATATATGGCATTTCCATGTGTCCTAAGCTTCCTTACAGCATGATGGCTTGGTTCCAAGGACAAGTACCTAGATAGAGCCAGTAAGAAGCTGTATTGCTTTTATGAGCTAATCTTGGAAGTCACGCAGAATCCCATCCACCACATTCTATTTGCCAAGGAAGTCACAATAGCCTGCCCAGTTCAAGGGGATAGGAAATAGATTTCACCTTCTGATAGGGGTGTGGCAAGATGTTGGAAGAGCAAATGGGACTGTAAATATTGCTGTGGCCATTTTTGGAAGATATGATTTGCCACATTCAGGTTATGACAAATACTTATATTTGAATAGAACTTCTATAGAAGTGCTAATATCATTGGGAACTCAGATTCCTCATTAATAATTAAAAAAGAAAAAAAAACCTGGTGTGATTCTACATCTCAGTCTCTGCTTAATATCCATATGTGTCTTTTCTCATTTAATCTTCATTTTTACAGATGAGGAAACTGAGGCAGGGAGACTTTAAGTGACTTGTGTAAGCTCTTATAGCAGGCAGGTGTGCAGTGTAAACCTGGACTTCAGAATCAAGGCTGTCTAGTTCCAAAGCCTTATCCCTCTTCTGCTACCCTACACTGCCTCACTCATAAAACTCTTGTCCTCATGTCTTAGCTTTGTTTTTGTTTTGTTTTGCTTGTTTGTTTTTGGCTGGAAGAGGGTAGAATTCAGATGATATTTTAGGTGGGACTTAAAATAGAAGAAAGTTGCCAAATACTTTAATACCTGAAGTGACTCCATATCTAAAATTAGTCTTTGCACAAGAGTTGACTGTTATCCATTTTTCCCCCCACTGGAAACTGTGAAGCAGAATGATAGCCTGGCTGTTATTGGTAACTTAGGGATTAGGAAGAACACCAAAGCATGTCTCTGAGTTATAGCTGATCGTATGTAAGACCATAGTGTGAGTACAGACTTATATGTGAGAGAGTTCATCAAGGGTTAATAATAAATAAAGTGTCTTCAGAGTCAGATATGAGGACACAGAAGAGTGTGTCAAAGTATGAGAGTACAGACTTATATGTGAGAGAGTTCATCAAGGGTTAATAAAAAAAGTGTCTTCAGAGTCAGATATGAGGACACAGAAGGGTATGTCAAAGTATCAAAGGTGGCCAGTGGTCTGGACTAAAAAGGAGTCAAGGAGGTGTTGCCTAAGGTCCAGCTTCTGAATGTGGGGGCCAGGCTCATGTAAGAAAATAGAGCAGGCAACAATCTCTGCTTGTACCTGGATGAGGTTCTTCTACCAAACACAGTGCCATTTGAAACAGTAGCCATTGTAAAGACTCTCTGCATACACAGAGTCACTCCTTGATAATTGCTTACCCCATTCTTCAATAAAAACAAACAACAAAACAAAAATGATTGACATTATCCAATTACCTTTTAACATATTTGACATTGACTTGCCCCCACCATCAGTGTTATGGCACCTTGTGAACATAATCTTATGAAAAGGATCCACTTCCCACCCCCTGCTCTTTTTTGCACAATAGCTATAGAGAAATTTATGGTCTTCAGGAATTTACTATAAGAATTTTTGTTTTTTTGTTAATAATGGGATAACTGTTAAAAGACCATTCTGAGTCTGGCTGACAGAAGATTTTGCCTTGCTGTCTATATCAACACAGTCCCCCAGTACAAATAGTCTCCCAAGGACAATTTGTAGGTCTTATCTGTGGGATTTTCTTTCTTTTTTTTTTTTTTTCATGTGCTTTCAACAATCGCAATTGCTTCATAGCTCAACATCTGGAAGCACATTTGGCTTCATTGTTGGAAAATAAATTAGCATCCCTGTTCACGAACAAGGAGCTGACCTTGCACTGGAGAGCAATGACTGTGTCTTTGGGTGACAGACCAGTCTTCCTTGACTATGGGAAAGAAGCTGAAATGCATCTCTTTTATGGCATTAATGCCCATCTCTCAGAACAGCCTGTCTACTCACTATAAACTGGACATTTGCCCTAGGACATGGAGCAAAAGATGACACTAATTGGAAGTTGGCAACCTGGAAAACATTGTTGGAGTTATCTCTTGCAAAAAAATAACCCTTATCTTGTGCCAGCACTGAACCGTGGACTCCATGGACCTGCCTGTGTCTGCTCACACCTGTTCCAACACGGATGCCAAGATATGAAGGGTCAGGAGGAAATTAGACACAAAGAGCCTCTGGGAAGCCACCAGAAGTCACAGGGCCCTTTGAAAGTCCTTTGAAATTGTAATAGATTGGACAGGGAGGGGATGTCCTATGTAGATGTATTTGGCTGTGGTCATGGTCATGAGCATTGAGAATCCCACATCAAGCACCAATTTGAACAAACTGAACAGTGAAGAAAGAAAAAATTTAAGGAACCAGAAATAGAAACCAGGAAAAGGATAGAGTATCTGATACCAACAAGTTGTTTTTTTATATATATATTGCAGCTTTTTCTTTTCAAATTAGGTGTGATGTACAAATATGGAGATAGAAATGTGTATATATGTTTGCATTGATATAAATAAATAGGCTTATGCGTATTAGTATCTTCTGCAATTTCATGGATTTGGGTAGACTGTAAGTCAAATCACGGACCAAGAAGCATAAGTTATATGCACATATAAAACCTGACATCACAATTAACATAAAAGTGGGTGCTAATCCTAACTGTGAAATACCAGTACTAAAAAGTGATTACACATACAGTGTATTATTGATTTCAGAGGTAGAGTTTAGTGATTCATCAGTTTTGTATAACACGCAGTGCTCATTACTTCAAGTGCCCTCTTAATGCCCATCACCCAGTTACCCCATCACCTTACCCACCTCCCCTCCAGCAATCCTCAGTTTGTTTCCTAAGTTATGGTTTGTCTCCCTCTCTGATTTCATCTTATTTTATTTTTCCCTCCCATCCCCTATGATCCGCTGTTTTTTTCTTAAATTCCACATATGAGTAAAATCATATGATAATTGTTCTCTGATTGACTTATTTCACTAAATAATACCCTCTAGTTCCATCCATGTTGTTGTAAATGGTAAGATTTCATTTTTTGATGGTTGAGTAATATTCCATTGTATGTATATACCACATCTTCTTTATCCATTCATCTATCAAGTGATCATACTTCTCTTATCTCTTTACCTTCCTCTCAAAGGGCTCCTGAAACTTTTAATTATATGGGACTTCATAAGATACAGAAGTGAGGGATATATATAAATGATTCCATGTAGCCAGGAATTATGTTGCTTTCCCACTGTGGTATATTAATTCCTTTTCTTACTATTCAGTTATTTCAACAAGTTTGTTATCCACTCATTTGGTGTAGACACTATGTGCTAAGCCCCTGGGATACAAAATATTTAGGCTACCTTTAGTTGTTTCCCAGATTACTGCCCCAGTCTCTTAGCCAAAGATCTTGCTTCTGATCTCACCACTTCAACATTACATCTTCTCCCAACTTGTTCTTCAAATTACAGATTGAGTTATCTTTCTAAAATGCAAATTCTATGCTGTTACTTCCGTGAATAAAATTCTTTAGTGATTATCAATTGCTTTCAGGATACAGTGTTAGCTTCTTGGCAGAACACCTGAGATTCTCATGAGCCTGCTACTGCTTGCCTTCCAGCCTCATCTTTGACCACCCTTCAGCATGCCTCTGATTTGATGCCACAGTTAAACAGGACTACTTGTAATTACCTGAAAGCACCATGTGCTTTCTTATCTCAAGTTCTTTGCAAAAGATGCTCACTCAACCTGGATTACTTTCTACCCCTCTTCATGTGGTCAATGCTTACTCATCTTTCCTGACTTAAAGGAAATGCCACTTCCTTTGGGAAGCTTTCCATAATGCTCCTTATCTACTATTTCAGCCTTTACACCTCTCTGAAGCACTTAAGTCTTGGATGGAAATATAACAAATTTATGCACCCTTGTTCTTTGTTTCCTTGGTATCTTGGGCTCTCACCATCAATATTATAGCTGTGTGCATATCCTTAGCACTTACTGTGGCCAGGAATTATTTTCCATTTGCAATTATTTCATCCTTAAAAAAACTCTAAATAGTAGATATTATTACCATTATCTCATTTTTAACTACATTTAATTAATTTTCCTAGATGTTTTAGGAATGGCAGAACTAAGATTTAAACCCTCATTGGTAAGACATCAGAGCCTGTTTTACTCTTTCTTATGATACAGTGTAATAAGTTCCTTCTTCTCCTGATCTCTCACTTATTCAACTTTAAACTTTTGAGATAAGGAGTAATGTTTTCATCACAGTTACATCTCCAGTGCATAGTACAATGTCTTTCATGCAATACATTTTGAGAACACAGAGATGAATGGGGAGGCTTTTGCACCACTCTTAAGTGCTCATAGAGCTAGAGGGTAGACATCTAAAAATGTAGTTTTGGTATAATGAGATAAATGCACTATTATAGGTAAGCGTGGGTTACCATGAGAGTGAAGAAAAGGGGCCCATAGCCCAGACTTCGAGTTCTTGTCTTCCTAAAAGAGGTGATGCCTGAATTGAATATGAACTAACTTATTTCCACTAAATTTGTATCTAGGGGAAATTCAAGTAATATAACCTTCTCCATGACAAAAAATTAAGGATAAACTCCAGTCATATTTTTGAAATATTTGGCATGTGGCATATGGGATGTGAATCTATTAATCATATTTTTATTAAAAAACAAAAAGTTCCATGAGCTGATGTACCATTGCCAAGTTATTGTTAAGACATGGTTATATATTGGAGTCAAGGACTAGATTGTAAAATTTTAATTTTAGCATTTTCATGTGACAAATGATTATTGGGAATCTGATTGAAAAAAACTGTAAGTCTTCCAGAATAGGCTATGTTGAAGACTCATGAAGGGTCTTTCCATACCTGGTAGTCTATGATCCTCAGTTTTGCCATAGTTTCCTCTGAGAACATAGTAAAATATTCACTGTTTTAGAAATCATAGTCTGAATAGGAAAAGTAGTATTGTAGAGCATATGATTACAACTTTGAGCTAGGCTCCAGGGATTTCTAATCTGAGTTCAAATGCGCTCCTGAGATGGGTATCATCAATAGACCCAGTTTCTAATGGTTACTGACACCTACGGCAACCAGAGCTGCTGTCCTTGGTGCTGAAAGTGATGTTCACGTTGATGCGTTTTTGAGTGAGCGTGAGATGGGGTGGGGGAGAGGGAGAGTTGGAGCATTATCCTAGACACAGAAAATAAATATTTCTCACTCATTTAACCAGTAAAATCACTCTGCTAAGCCCATGTGGGTAGCTTTAAAGTTTTGGGGGGATTTTTCATTTATTAATCAAGTTTATATTTTTTAACAGTAACAAAATTTTTACATAAAAGGTTCAAGGTGATTTCCCTTTAGTGTTTTATTTTCCATGTTGATTTCTCGGTTTGCCGTTTTAGCTTTTGTATGCATATCATGTCAGGGAGTTTCTTCCTTGTATTTCAGCAAATTTAAATACCCATTTTACATTATTTCTTTTTGTTCACCTTTCCACAGACAAGGAGAACATCAGTTCAGTTTCTCTGAATTTAAAAATAAATCAAGTTGAAATTAATCCATTTATGTAAATGGAAATTCTGTTATACCTCATTTCTTCCTCTACAACAATGTATCTGATCCTCTTGTCTATTCTTAATAACAACCCAAACTCTTCAGGCTGATGATATTATTTGTTGGTCAGCATGGAAGAATACTATGAATCATTGTCTTCTGCTTTTTATTTTTTAAGGTCTTATAAAGATTTTGCTTAATTTCCCTATTTTTCTTAACCTTTACTGCTCATAGGTCAGTAAATTTCACACCAGCCACTTTCTTTCAGGCTACTTATTTTCTTCCTGTTTAACCTTTCTTATGCAACTCATTTTTTCCCCAATTTTTTCTCCAGTTTTCTAAGAAATATTTATTTCCCTCTCTTTGTCCCACTTGTGAGAAAAAAAAAAAGAGGTTAATCCAGACTATTCAGTATATGAGTTTTGACGGCAATATCTCTATAGTAAATGGAATGAAAGCCGAAAGCTTTGAAGTGGAATTAGGGAGAATAAAGAACCAGTGCACTGAGCCTCTAAACCCACTGAAAAATGCACAGTAAGTGCATTCAGGGTCATTAAAAGTCAACATTTACTTCCTTATCTTTCTCTAACTAAACTTGCTTTCACCAAAAAACAAAATATTTATCTTTTCAGTTTTTTTCTCTTTATTTTTATTTTTTGGTGTTCCAGCCATATTGTTTGTTATATATATATATTTTTCTAATGCAATTGTACAATATTTCAGTTTCAACTGAAATTTAAAAGCTTTTGTGAACTAGACCTTATAGATAATATATATCATTTCATTATGTCTTTGAGGTCAAAGCAATCAGCATATAACTTTTGGAAAATATTCATTTCCATCATGGGGGTGTCTCTGTATTAATTTCTTATGCTTGATGGATTTTATTAAATATTTCATTGCCATCCTTTTATTTTCAACAGTGAATGCCTCCATTTCCTTTGTATCAAACAAATAACTACCTTAGTAGGTTTTTCTTTATTCACACTCCATTTTTTAATATCTATTCATTTATTCACATGACAATCATTCATGACAATTATTAATAGAGTGCCTAGTACATGCCAGGCATCATACTAAGTCCTGGGACAGAGATGTTTAAGAAATAGTCCCTATCTCAAGTATTCATGCTCTAGTAGGGGATGCCAGATGAACAAACATAATTATGAGACAGTGTTAACTGAATTATGACAGAGGTACAAAGTACCATGAGAATATAGGAAAGGGAACCAATTTATCCATTGGGTCCAGAGCTGGAAACCTTATGATATGACCTTGAAGAATTGCCCCTAATAGCTGATCAGTGATTACTGGCCATGATTGTGATACATTTGGTGTAGTGGTATGGCTTTGGAATCAGGCAGATCTGGAAACAAATTCTGGCTGAGCCACTTCTAAGTGGTGTTCCCTCTGAGAGTCAGTTTTTCATCTACACAGTGGGAGTGATGACTCTTGCCTCACATAATGTGGTTGAATAAGATAACAATGCTCGTACCTTTTCTTTAAGCCTCTCCCCATGAAATTTAGAGAGAACAAGAGCAGTGGAAGGACCAAATTCTGATAATCACACTTGGTAATACACAAATCCCTATCTAAGCTATTTACATGCCTAATCCTTTTGATTGTCATCACAATCTTATTAAGTATATATTATTATTTCTAGTACACCTGATTCACAAGGAAGAATACAGGAGTTTAGAGGAGTTAAGTGTTTTGTCCCAAGGATGTGGTTAGTGAGGAATAGAGCAAGAGTTTGAACTCAGATCTGCATGGCATGGAAGCCCCTGCTTTATCCACTCTTACCCTCTTGCTTTCTGCGCTGCTAGGTTGAGTTGAAGTTGTTGAGTATGGTGGACATTTGTCCCATGGATTTGGGTTTCCAGACAGAAGAGTAGGTTAGATATTAGATTATACATTCCTTGGGGACATGTGGCATCTAATTTTGCTAAGCTGAATACCAACATGTTGCACAGGATTTAATACCCAGAAGGCACTTATATTTGTAAAAGTGAAGGCTAGGCTGATGTAACAAAAAGATTCAAAACACAGAGGTTTATTTTCTTCTCACATTACAGTCCCTGGCAGGTAGGTAGGCTTGGCAGCGATTTTCAGTAAGTAGCCAGGAGAAAGCAGACATCCAGGTCAAGGATTTTCTTTCAAGCAAGTAATATCAAGGTTGCCCCTATCACTTCCATTCACTTTCCATCAGTGCAAACAGGTCACCACATCTCTCTGTAAGACAGGTTGGAAAATTTAGGTTCTTATTGGACAGCTACTTGCTCAGGAAGGAGAGAAGAATAGATTTGGGGACACTACCATCAATTTCCATTACAGTGCTCAATGAACACCTATTGAATGAGCAAATGAAGAAAATCAAAGCCTGTAAGTAAACATGGGCCCCAATGAGACCAAGACAAAGATGTTAGCTTAATCCACACGCTTACAGACCCATGTCAGTATGCCAATATGTCTTTCTAGCTAATTCTTGCCAAAACACTTCTTTAGTCATAGCCACCTATTGTACGTATCTCTTCACTATAGTGTTTTCTTTTAATCTATGGCTGTCAACTTTTCTCTTGAATGTCAGAATGGGATCGAAGCCACAGAAGGGTTTTGTGAGCTCCATGGATTATGCGGCTCTCTTAAGGAAGATAAAGAGACAGGTTGTACAGCACTTATCTGTATCACCTGTCAGGGACTCTTCATCCTGGGGCAGAGGAGAGGATAAGGAGTTTTAGCTGGTTATTTGTGATCCTCTTCAGGACTCCACTGTTGGCATCAGGAGAGAGTATCTCTGACACTGGCAAAATGTGGTTTTAGTTCTCCTAAAAGAAAGTGCTGGAAGTTTTCTACCTCTGGACTTCCCTAGACTTTGTAAGATCAATATCCTAGCTGGGAACTCCATCTCAGCAACTTCTTCTTTTCTGTAATGTAACACTTTCTTTGTTTCATTAGAGAGTTTTTCTCACAGCCACTGCAGGGGCATGTATCGTATGATGCCTGACTGGTAGCAGATAATTCACCCCACACAGAGTGTGACCACTCTTGTTTGTTGCCTGAGGGTATGGCAGATCCTTATTAATTTCACTGAGGCAATGGCCAGAATTACAATAGACTTTGTGAATGTAGAAGAGAAAAAGCTGTATTTTGGGGAAGTAGTCAGTGAGGCTGTATTCTTCCAGACTTAACCAAAGTGGAACCTTTTTCTCTCACTGGTAAGCTGAAAAAATAAAGAATAACTCCTGAAACCTTATATCTCTTTAAGCTCTTTCATTCCTAAGAGCTTAAAGTGACTCTGTAGATACATCTCATTTATTTCCACAACATCCCTGTGGAGTCAGAGGCTAGTTTTTCTTTTACTGTCCAGAGGGAAGGTAATGCTCTGAGAACTTAAGTGATTTGAAGATTTATTTATTTATTTATTTTAGAGGGCGAGATTGAGAAAGAGAGAGAGTACATGAGGGGGGGAGCGTCAGAGGGAGAAGCAGATTCCCCGCTGAGCCGGGAGCCCGATGCGGGACTCAATCCCGGGACTCCAAGATCATGACCTGAGCCGAAGGCAGTCTCTTAACCAACTGAGCCACCCAGGCACCCAACTTAAGTGATTTGTATTCAAAGTCAAAAAGTGAGTCAAATTGTAAAGCCAATGTTTGAAATCAAGTGTTCTGACTCCTCAGCTAGGGGCTGCTTTAAGAGGACAGTATTTGGGGAAGAAATAGCTGGGAGAATTCAAAATATATGATAAAGATACACGTGTCATGTTATATCAAGGTTCAGATCTGGTAATTTTTCTTAGGTCAGAGATTAAAAAAAAAAATGCTCCCAATGACTGGACAATATTTAATGATGTGAATGGTTCTCACTCCCTTAAACCATAGGCACAGGGATCATTATTCTGTATATAGTTTGGAATGATGCTCTGAAATCACAGTTCCTAAACAGCACAAATGATTTCAGGAAGAATGGGGGACATTGGCCATGCACATAATTGATGCTCATTAAATTGTTGTAGAATAGAATAGTTGTTATAACAAATTGAAATGTGGATCTAGATTCACTTATAGACTTGTAGGTTGGAGCAGGGTCTCTTTAACTCCTATGTTACTTAGTGCAAATTAAGAAAAGTGCTTTTCTTCCAGGTGGACACAGCCCTAAGACAGGGTGCATAGCTTGGTGAGCAGAACCTGGGTTGAATTTCAGCCTCATTTATCTATCCCCTCACCTGGATGCTCTTTGTGGCAATCTTGGGGTAGAACAACACTCTTCAGAGTCATCTGGCCCACTTCCCCCCATTCAGGAAGTACAACGTCACTCTTACCCTACAGTAGAAGTGAATCCATTTTTAAAGACCCCTTGGAAAAAAAAAAAAAAAAAAAGACCCCTTGGAAAGCTATTTTCGCAACTCCATCAGTTACTCATAATAATATTCTGGAGTCCTTGAGGTTAGGATAAGGTTCATCTGCATATGAAGGGCGACATCCGAAGTGATTAGTCACAGAGAGGAAACTGGCATTTACACATAATTCATCAGGAGGTCAGTCTTAGATACTACGTAGCTCTCAGCACAGAAATGTCAGAGAGATCGTGGGAAAACCTGAGTTACAGTAGGGCCTTCTCGTAGATTCATCCTTCTAAGTGGAGGGATAATTTGTCTGCCTTGCCTTTATTACTAGCTTTCAGGTGGGACCTGAATTAGCGTGATCAACCATAAAACAGATGGGAAAATAGGAGATTAAAAGATATTAAATACATGAAAAGTAGAACTTTAGCAGATCTCTTTGGTCTCAAATGAAATGCACTGCATGGTGGGCAGTGGTCTCCTCTCTGAAAAGAACAGCAACAATCAGGACTGCATAGATTATGAGCTTGTGGATTTAACAAGCGTCACAAAAGGCCCATTTATAACGAGCTCTCCACTGGAAGTGGTGAACATCGGAGGAAAGTGCTGGGATATAGACATACAGCCTAGCCAAATTTCAAACAGCCATTCAGAGCAGAGAGCCTTGAATTGCCCTGAGTCAGGACTTCAGGGATCTATAGGCCATGAAGATCACAGGACGCTCTCGAGTACCCAGGATATAACTAGTTCCTACAAAGGGGATTGGTTCCTACAGAAGTTCTCTTTCTTGGGCTCTCTTAATTTCAGTAAGAATATAATTATGAACACATGGTCACACTAATGTTTGATGACGGGTGTATTTTAATTCACAGAGGAAGAAAAGGAGGCGAACAGACTTGCTCAAATGGCATTAACAAACTTAAAATTTCCAGTTCTATCTTTCTGCTAAACCTGATAATTTCTAAGGTTAGACAAATAAGTCCATGGAATATGAATTAGTACTGTTTTGTTGTGTGCCTACAATGTGAATGCTGACCATGTGTATCAATTAGTATGTAAAGTTCTGTGTGGCTTGAATTTTATCCCCCTAAAATGGTGAAGACCTAACTTCCAATGTGACTGTGTCTGGAGACAGGACCTTCATGGAGGTCAAGTTAAATGAAGTCATAAGGATGAGTGTCCTTTAAGGACTGGTGCCCTTAAAAGAAGAGGCCCTAAGGATCTCTCTCCCCATGCATGCATACAGAAGAAAGGTCATGTTAGGACACAGTGAAGAAGTGGCCATCTGCAACTCAGGATGAGAGGCCTCGCCAGAAACCAACTCTGATGGCACCTGGATTTTGGACTTCTGCTCTTCAGTACTGTGAGAAAATAAATTTCTGTTGTTTAAGCCACTCAGTCTGTGGTATTTTGTTATGGCAGCCCTAGCTGACTAATACATAAAATTAGCTCAAATAAGCTTCTTAATCAGGCAGATGGTATTATTTTGGGAATTCAGTATAGTGATGAATGGTATAGGTTTTAGAGCCCAAATATGTGAACTCAAATCCTAGATCTACCACTTATCACTTAAGTGATCCTGAGCAAGTTCTCAACTTTTCTGTGCATCATGCTTCTCCATCCACAAGGTGGTAATAATAATAGTATCTTCCCCACTGGGTGTAAAGAGGGTTAAATGAGTTAGTATTTACAAGTTATATAGTGCCAGACACAGAGAAAACAATATGAATAAGCTATTGTTATTACCTCAATTCTCAGATGAAGACACTGAGGCTTAGGGAGATGAATTCACTCAAGATCACCCTGATATTAAATGGGGATGTATCATTATTGGAACCAGATTATTTGCAGAAACCAGGTCCTTAACCTTTACACTGTATTGGCACTGGCAAAGGACCAGCAAGTGAGAAATGAAGTTAAAACTTTTTTCTAAGTAGACTAACAATTTTGAAATTTGCCTGCTTACATTGCAGGGCCAGGACTATGGTGGGACTTATTCTACACACCTTCATTTTGCTGAAATTGCCAGGGTTTGAATGTCTGGCTGAGAAGGGGTCTTTGATTATTTCTCTTCCTTCTCAACACTGTCCTAACTTGCTTTTGCTTGTCTCTGCAGTCCTAGGAAATGTCCAAAATGCAGCATGAGTACACGCTTACCATAGAGCACATGGGGGAATTTGGCTCATAGAAAATGCGACATGAGAAATAGTCAGTGGGCACATGGGCTCTGAAGATTCCAAGGTGACCTCAGTGTACTAAATTAATTCCATTTCTTCCATTGGGCAATGAGACTTAGATGGGTTGTGACATGTTGAGAGATGCTGGTTTCTGTGCAGCTTCTTGGCCTCTGTGGCAAAACTGAATAGTGGGAACAAGCAGGAAATCCCCATTAGCTTTGTCCCTGGTGAACCATTACTCTGCCCACCATGGCTGTACTTCCGCTGGCTCTGGCCTTGGTTCTCTGGTTGCTGAAGCTGTGACTGCAGCATGCCCCACCTTGTGGGAAGCTACAGGCCACACAGTTTTGAATATTTAGTATCTTCTTGACCTGAGACCCTCATGCATGCTAAATCCTATTTAGTGTGGCCAGAGGGAGGGGTATTTAATTGCTTTGGCTGATGATGGACCATCTTTTCCCCTTTGCTTCTAAAGTCTTGCCAGAGACATTTTCTAATTCATTTGACCTTCCAAGATCCTTTCTCTGTACCCACTTGGTCCTTCAATTCCTGCTTCTCTCCATATTATGCCCTGTGTTTCCATCTCTTAACACTTAACAATAATTCTCCATTGTACTTCAAGGTCATTGATGGTAAGCATGGTGTATGCATGTGGCCACAGATGCCATGTTAGGCTGGCCACTGGAGATACCTACCGGACATTCTCTCTCTCTATACTGAATGAATGAACCAGTGAATGAGTTAATGGATTATACTCAGTTGCTCTTGAGAGGACCTAGCAATATATACTTCCGTGTTATAGACCATTGGAAGATAAAGGATTGGAAAGATATTTACTTGTATACACAAGCTACTTTGAAACATGGCCAAAAGTCAGCATCTTCTCAGGCAAACTGGCAATACTTTGGAACTTGATAACTTTCAAATTTGTAGGTGCTGGAAGGTGCTAAGACCATGGCCTAATTGAAATTCTCTAGCTTCTTCAATTGTCAGAACTAAATGCTATTCTGAGAGGAGTTCTGATATTCCTATGGTAACAGGGCTCCATTAAAGTCATGACATCACAAAGCTGTCCTTGTTTGAGGACACCTGGGAATTTCAGGTATAGACAGAAATACCCTTAAAGGCAAATTATACCTACATATTCTGTGTAATTATGTGCACATGCATAGATAATGCCTAATTTAGCCATACCTTTCATTTGGTCCCATTTATCATTAGACTTCTAACAACTCAAATCTCAAGGGTGGATGTAGTATGAGGTGCTTTATCTTCTTAAAGAATAGCTCATCTAAGTTTTGTAATATCTACCATTAATGGTGCTGCTCTTGGGCAGAAAAGAAAAAAAAAATCAAATCCTTTCCTTGTCTACTTACCATTACTTGTAACACAACTAAGAGAATATTGATTCTTTTCTTTTTAAATTTTATTATGTTATGTTAGTCACCATACAATACATCATTAGTTTTTGATGTAGTTATCCACGTTCCATTGTTTTCGTATAACACCCAGTGCTCCATGCAGTACGTGCCCTCCTTAATACCCATCACCAGGCTAACCAACCCCCCCTCCCCCCTCCCCTCTAAAACCCTGTTTGTTTCTCAGGCCCATAGTCTCTCATGGTTCATCTCTCCCTCCAATTCCCCCCCCCCTCCATTTTTCCCTTACTTCTCCTAATGTCCTCCATGTTATTCCTTATGTTCCACAAATAAGTGAAACCATATGATAATTGACTTTCTCTGCTTGACTTATTTCACTTAGCATAATCTCCTCCAGTCCCATCCATGTTGATGTAAAAGTTGGGTATTCATCTTTTCTGATGGCCGAGTAATATTCCATTGTATATATGGACCACATCTTCTTTATCCATTTATCTGTTGAAGGGCATCTCGGCTCTTTCCACAGTTTGGCTATTGCAGACATCGCTGCTACGAACATTGGGGTGCATATGGCCCTTCTTTTCACTACATCTGTGTCTTTGGGGTAAATACCCAGGAGTGCAATTGCTGGGTCATAGGGTAGCTCTATTTTTAAATTTTTGAGGAACCTCCACACTGTTTTCCAAAGTGGCTGTACCAACTTGCATTCCCACCAACAGTGTAAGAGGGTTCCCCTTTCTCCACAACCTCTCCAACATTTGTTGTTTCTTTCCCTGTCCATTTTTGCCATTCTAACTGGTGTAAGGTGGTATCTCAGTGTGGTTTTGATTTGGATTTCCCTGATGGCTAATGATGATGAACATTTTTTCATGTGTCTGTTAGCCATTTGTATGTCTTCTTCAGAGAAGTGTCTTTTCATATCTTCTGCCCACTTTTTGACTTGATTATTTGTTTTTTGGGTGTTGAGTTTGAGAAGTTCTTTATAGATCTTGGATACCAGCCCTTTATCTGTCCTGTCATTTGCAAATATCTTCTCCCATTCTGTGGGTTGCCTCTTTGTTTTGTTGACTGTTTCCTTTGCTGTGCAGAAGCTTTTTATCTTGATGAAGTCCCAAAAGTTCATTTTTGCTTTTGTTTCACTAGCTTTTGGAGATGTATCTTGAAAGAAGTTGCTGTGGGCGATGTCAAAGAGGTTACTGCCTATGTTCTCCTCTAGGATTTGGATGGATTCCTGTCTCACATTGAGGTCTTTCATCCACTTTGAGTTTATCTTTGCGAATGGTGTTAGAGAATGGTCGAGTTTCATTCTTCTGCATGTGGCTGTCCAATTTTCCCAGCACCATTTATTGAAGAGACTGTCTTTTTTCCATTGCATGTTTTTTCCTGCTTTGTCAAAGATTATTTGACCATAGAGTTGAGGGTCCATATCTGGGTTCTCTATTCTGTTCCATTGGTCTGTATGTCTGTTTTTGTGCCAGTACCATGCTGTCTTGGTGATCACAGCTTTGTAATATAGCTTGAAATCAGGCAACGTGATGCCCCCAGCTTTGTTTTTCTTTTTCAACATTTCCTTGGCGATTCGGGGTCTTTTCTGATTCCATACAAATTTTAGGATTGTTTGTTCCAGCACTTTGAAAAATGTCATTGGGATTTTGATCGGGACGGCATTGAAGGTATAGATTGCTCTGGGTAGCATAGACAATTTAACAATGTTTATTCTTCCGATCCATGAGCATGGAATATTTTTCCATCTTTTGGTGTCTTCTTCAATTTCTTTCATGAGTGTTTTGTAGTTCCTAGAGTATAGATCCTTTACCTCTTTGGTTAGGTTTATTCCGAGGTATCTTATGGTTTTTGGTGCTATTGTAAATGGAATTGTTTCTCTAATTTCTCTTTCTACAGTTGCGTTGTTAGTGTATAAGAAAGCAACTGATTTCTGTGCATTGATTTTGTATCCTGCCACATTACTGAATTGCTGGATGAGTTCTAGTAATTTGGGGGTGGAGTCTTTTGGGTTTTCCACATAAAGTATCATGTCATCTGTGAAAAGAGAGAGTTTGACTTCTTCTTTGCCAATTTGAATACCTTTTATTTCTTTTTGTTGTCTGATTGCTGTTCCTAGGACTTCTAGTACTATGTTGAACAACAGTGGTGAGAGTGGGCACCCTTGACGTGTTCCTGATCTTAAGGGAAAGGCTCTCAGCTTTTCCCCATTGAGGATAATATTCGCTGTGGGTTTTTCATAGATGGATTTTATGAGCTTGAGGAATGTTCCCTCTATCCCTATACTCTGGAGAGTTTTAATCGGGAAAGGATGTTTTATTTTGTCAAATGCTTTTTCTGCATCAATTGAGAGGACCATATGGTTCTTCTCCCTCCTCTTATTAATGTGTTCTATCACATTGATTGATTTGCGAATGTTGAACCACCCTTGCATCCCGGGGATAAATCCCACTTGGTCGTGGTGGATGATCCTTTTAATGTATTGTTGGATCCTATTAGCTAGGATTTTGTTGAGGATTTTGGAATCCATATTCATCAGGGATATCGGTCTGAAATTCTCCTTTTTGATGGGGTCTTTGCCTGGTTTGGGGATTAAGGTAATGCTGGCCTCATAGAATGAGTTTGGAAGTTTTCCTTCTGTTTCTATTTTTTGAAACAGCTTCAGTAGAATAGGTATTATTTCTTCTTTGAATGTTTGGTAGAATTCCCCAGGGAATCCATCAGGCCCTGGACTCTTGTTTTTTGGGAGGTTTTTGATCACTGCTTCAATCTTGTTACTGGTTATTGGCCTATTCAGGTTGTCAATTTCTTCCTGTTTCAGTCTTGGCAGCTTATAGGTTTCCAGGAAGGCCTCCATTTCATCCAGATTGCTCAGTTTATTGGCATATGGTTGTTGATAATAATTTCTAATAATTGTTTCTATTTCCTTGGTGTTAGTCATGATCTCTCCCCTTTCATTCATAATTTTATTAATTTGGGTCCTTTCTCTTTTCTTTTGGATAAGTCTGGCCAGTGGTTTATCAATCCTATTAATTCTTTCAAAGAACCAACTTCTAGTTTCATTGATCTGATCTACTGTGTTTCTGGTTTCTAATTCATTGATTTCTGCTCTAATTTTAATTATTTCTCTTCTAATGCGTGGCTTAGGCGTCGTTTGTTGCTTTTTCTCTAGTTCTTTAAGGTGTAGAGTTAGTTGGTGAATTCTGGATTTGTCTATTTTTTTGAGTGAGGCTTGGATGGCTATGTATTTCCCCCTTAGACCGCCTTTGCAGTATCCCATAGGTTTTGGACCGACGTGTTTTCTTTCTCATTGATTTCCATGAATTGTTTAAGTTCTTCTTTGATTTCTTGGTTGACCCAAACATTCTTGAGCAGAGTGGTCTTTAGCTTCCAAGTGTTTGAATTTCTGCCAAATTTTTTCTTGTGATTGAGTTCCAGTTTTAGAGCATTGTGGTCTGAGAATATGCAGGGAATAATCTCAATCTTTTGGTATCGGTTGAGACCTGATTTGTGACCCAGTATGTGGTCTATTCTGGCGAAAGTTCCATGTGCGCTTGAGAAGAATGAGTATTCTGTTGTTTTAGGGTGGAATGTTCTGTAAATATCTATGAGGTCCATCTGGTCCAGTGTATCATTCAAAGCTCTTGTTTCCTTGTTGATTTTCTGCTTAGATGATCTGTCCATTGCTGAGAGTGGAGTATTGAGGTCTCCTACAATTAACGTATTGTTATCAATATGACTCTTTATTTTGGTTAACAGTTGGCTTATATAGATGGCTGCTCCCATGTTGGGGGCATAGATATTTACAATTGTTAGATCTTCTTGTTGGATAGACCCTTTAAGAATGATATAGTGTCCTTCTGTGTCTCTTATTACAGACTTTAGTTTAAAATCTAATTTGTCTGATATAAGAATTGCTACCCCAGCTTTCTTTTGAGGTCCGCTGGCATGGAAGATGGATCTCCATCCCTTCACTTTCAGTCTGGATGTATCTTTAGGTTCCAAATGAGTCTCTTGTAGACAGCATATGGATGGGTCCTGTCTTTTTATCCAATCTGCAACCCTGTGCTGTTTTATGGGAGCGTTTAGGCCATTCACGTTGAGAGTGATTATTGAAAGATATGAATTAATTGTCATCATGTTGCCTGTGAAGACGTTGTTTTTATAGATTGTCCCTGTCAATTTCTGTTGTATATCACTCTTGGGGTCTTTCTCCTTTTATAGAACCCCCCTTAATATTTCTTGCAGGGCCGGCTTAGTGGTCACATATTCTTTAAGCTTCTGCCGGTCGTGGAAGCTCTGCATTTCTCCATCCGTTCTAAATGAAAGCCTTGCTGGATAAAGTATTCTTGGCTGCATGTTCTTCTCATTTAGTACCCTGAATATGTCTTGCCAGGCCTTTCTGGCTTGCCAGGTCTCTGTGGATAGGTCTGACGTTATTCTGACATTCCTCCCTCTGTACGTAAGGAATCTCTTCCCCCTAACTGCCCTTAAGATGGTTTCCTTGGTTCTAAGATTTGCAAGTTTTACTATTACATGCCGGGGTGTTGGCCTGTTTTCCTTGATCTTAGGAGGGGTCCTCTCTGCCTCTAGGACGCGAATGTTTGTTTCATTCCCCAGATTAGGGAAGTTCTCAGCTACGATTTGCTCAAATATATCTTCTCGTCTTCTCTCTCTCTCCACCCCCTCCGGGATTCCAGTTATTCTGACATTGGAACGCCTCATGGTGTCACTTATTTCTCTGATTCTATTTTCATGGATTCTGAATTGTTTTTCCCTGGCCTCCTCTTTTCCCTTTTTATCTATTATACTGTCTTCCAGATCGCTTATTCTCTCTTCTGTCTCAGTTACCCTAGCTGTTAGATTATCTAGATTGGATTGGATCTCATTGATAGTATTTTTAAGTTCTGCCAATCCAGGTTTCATTTCTGCCCTTAGAGACTCTATGTTGCCATTGATTTCTCCATTCTAGCCATTGTCTTCACAATTGCTAGCCTGAATTCCATCTCTGACATCTTGGTTATGTCTGCATCCATTTGTAAATCTGCAGCATAAGTCATAATCTCTGAGTCTTTCCTATTTTGGGGGTTCTTCCTCCTAGTCATTCTGTTGATGGGTGTTTGAGGGAATGTATAGAGTCCAAATTATTGACCAGAACCCAAGCAAGATGCACCTGTTTTCTTGGGACCTAGGGTTGCTGGCGTGTTTTCCCAGCCTGTCTTCTGCGGGAGGGGCCTGCCGCGCTGTTACTCAGGCAACCCTGTTTGGGCGGAGTTGCCCTGCGCCCCTGTGGTGGGGGATGGGCTCAGTGGGAATCAGTCTTTGGGGCTTTTGTTCTCTGGCGCCTTTCCCTGGCGGCTTTCTGCGTCCCTTCTGCAAGTCAGAGCAGAAGAGACAGTTTCCAACCCTCTGCCTCAGAGCAGAGAGACCGCAGTCTGTTCTTCAGTGAGCCCTCCAGGCCACACTGTCTCCGTTTCTGTCCATGCTGCTATAAACTGCAGCGTCCTGGGTTGTGCGCCCCTCCGCAGCGCTCCCAGTCCTGCCTCCAGGTCGGGGCACGTCTCTGCCCTTTGTGCTTTTAAAACTGCCAGCCACTCCCAGTTCGCGCAGGCGTGACTCCGCTGCTTTGGTTTCCATCCGGGGGCTGCAGTTCGTGGGCGCAACCCCGCCACTCAGGGTTTCCACCCCAGGGGTTGCAGTTCACTGGCGTGACCCCGGTGCACCGGGTTTCTGTCCCGGGGGGTGCAGTTCGCGTGCACGCGACCCCGCCGCTCTGGGTTTCAGTCCCGGGGCTGCCCTAAAGTCCTTTCTCCGACGCTACGGGTCTGCGAGTCTGTGCCCGTCCGCAGCGCGCGAGGCTGTCACTCACCGGTGGTGTAGGATCCCCACGGCCAGGCACCCTCCCGCTGCCGTTTATTCTCCAATATCTGCCCGCAGAATCACGGCTCTCCGCTTCGTACCTCAAAACCAACCGTCTGCGATATTCTGTTTGTAAAGATCCAGATCTTCTTACATCTCAGGCTGGTTTCGTGGGTGCTCAGAGTGGTCTGGTAGATATCCAGCTCAATTCTGGGGACCAGCTGAAATAGGGTCCCCTACTCCTCCGCCATCTTTCCCCCCTCCCTCAGAATATTGATTCTTAACACGCCCTCTAAAATGGATAAATATATTGTCTTTATGCAAAGTTATCCAGCACCATGCACCTGGCTGGCCATTCATGACTTAAGTCAGTTCCAGCAGTGTGCCCAAAGGGACTCCCCTTTTTATATTTTTATATTTTAGAGTTATAAGAAAGGATTGTACAGACAACCTGGGCAAGGTCACCTAGAGTGTCTTTTTTTACCTGGTTAAAAATTTAGTCAAAATATTCAAACCATTTGTTATTTTGTAGATGCCTCTGAATACTTGGCACAATATCTGAAAAAGGAAAAGATTTTTTTTTTTTTTTTTAAAGAACAAAACAGAAGGGTCAATGGATTTGAGAACGGTCTTGATTCCCTCATCATTGGTATAATCCCTTTGCTTAGTTATGGTTTCCCTTCTTATCAGAGACAATGCTTTTAATGTGTCCATTTTCATATTATACAGTGCTGCCAGGAAAGGCACAAGGCGGACAGGAGTAGCTCTGAGAATGTAGGAAAATATGACAAGGTGAAAGGCTAGCTATGAAGTTGGTTAGCTCATCAATAATACAAACTTGACAGGGTTTGTAAGAAGAAAATGGGAACAATTTGCATAGCTTGTGTTATAGGAACAAGTGTGTCTAAGTATTTTCACTGGCTGAAGAGGTGCTTCCAGCTGGAGAATTTGCCAAGGTGACTTTTCTCCAGGGCTGCTTTTAAAGGTTCTTGCTGCCCTCACCCCACCCAGAACCCTCCCCTTCCCCATCAATTCCTTGGAATTGTTAAAGATGTGAGGCTAAATGCTGGGCTTTGTTTATGACAGCGAGTCAAACTAAGTTCTTTTAAATGAAAATCTAATGCTATTTTTCTAAATAATATCTATGTATGGTCCCTTCATTGACATTCACATTTTGGTTATGAGAAACAATTTGCTACATTTTCTCCATTTCAAATGTGTCCCTATCAGTGGTCTCCATGAGGATTTTCCTGAGGGCTAGGTGAACAAAGTATCTGAGGATCAAAAATTACTTTCTCTATGTCTGTTAAATCCCATACAATTGTAAGTAAATTTCTTTTTTTCACCAGTGGAAAAAATGTTCATCTAGAAAATTAAGCTGGAAGGAAACTTAAAAAACATAATTCAATCCCTTCATTTTCAAACATGAAATGAAGCCAGAAGAAGAAACTAAGCCATGCCACTAATTTGTGGCCGAACCAGAGCAGGAAACCAGGAATCCCAGCTACTAGTTTGTTGCTGACACAATGTACTTTCAGTATATGTATATATATGCTTATAATATCTGTGTATATATATATCCCTGCATCTTAGCAATAAACTATTCACATTTATGTGTGTGTGTGTGTGTGTGTGTGTGTGTGTGTGTGTAGCTTGAATTCTAATTTTATCTAACCCCTTGACTCAAAATGTGGTCTGTGGACCTGAAGAATGGCCATCACCAGGAGCTTATTAGAGATGAAGAATCTCAGGCTCTACCTGAAACCTACTGAATCACAGCCTGCAGTCTAATAGGATCCCCAGGTGATTCGTATGCATTAAACTTGAGAAGCACTGTTCTAACAATTCCTGGTTTTCTGTAATAATGAAGTATAGTGATTCTGTCCAGAGATAATCAAAATCATTCATTATATATGTTGATTTCTTACCTGTCTTTTCTCTCTTGCACTAAATTTTCCAGCCACTTCCAGCTGCTATAAAATAAAATGATATTGAAATTTAACACTTCCATGCCATGCTTTCCTTTTAGTGGAAAGCATTGCCTTCAGTTCAGTTTTTGCTTTCCTCTATTCAAATAGTAATTGTTAATATGTATTGCGTGTTTGTTCTGTGCCCCAAAGTGCACTGAGTACCTTGCATCCATGATCTCTTTTAATCCATGTAAAAATGTTGTGAGGATATAATGGTCATAATCTCCATTTTTTGGAACAGGAGATTGAGGCTGAAAGAGACTGAGTAACAGAATGTCTCAGAGCTTGGACTCCAAATGAGATTTAGCTCATTTCAGGCTGTGTGCATTAACCAAAACATACACTGCTTCTGCAATTGAAAGTTCTCATTGGTCTTTCTCCCAAGCATTTATGCCTCTAGAAAATGAAATTATCTTACCAAGTAAAAACCAGAAGTCAAACGTAGTGCAATGCTTGGTACATGGTGGGCACTTGAGAAATACTTGGTGGATATATGTATGAATGAATGAATGAAAAGGCCCGTGTCTCCCTGATAAGAAAGCACGCGTCTTTTTGCAACACCAAGATAAAGGAGAGATGTCCAGCGGAAGGGGTATCTCCCATTTTAAGGCAGCTGACGTTTCTTTGGGGTCCCTAATCCCTCTAACCCTCTTTCTGCTTTCCTTTACCTTTCTTTGCCCTGTGTATTACTGCAAACGCCCGATGGTTTTTCTACATTTTCAGTTCTTATTCTTGTCCTCTTTTCCTAACAGTAGTCTGCCTGGGGGACTGAGGCCAAGTCTAGTGACATCCTTGGAGGCCCTGAGATACTATTTCAGGGATTCCAAGAAAGTCCAATTAGCCCTTAATCCTCTTCCCGTTCTAGGGAATTACAGAGCTAGTGCACCAAGCTTTAGGTTAAAATTCTATGTTATTAGGCTTTTGTACATTGTATCAGTGAAAGATCAAGAACCAGTCCCTGAGGAGTAAAGAAAAATATAGGCATGCTGAATGCCTGGGGCTAAGAGGGATGATGGTTGAGGAAAAATGGAGGCTGATCCATCTGAGAAGTCATTCTTGGAGAACTGAACTTGTCACTCACTTGAAAGCAGCACTGGCTCTGAAGACGTAAAGGGTGGTGGGGCCAGGGCAGGGCAGGGGAACCCCCCTGAACACTGGCCTTGACTGTGGAGCTGCACCCTTGTTCTGATTTGGTACAAGGAGACAAGAGTCACGCCACTCCGGGTCTCATTTCCTAAGTTATAAAGCAAGGCAGTCAAGGTAGTTTAGGTATTTATTTCCTTTTGTTTGGGAGGTTTAAGAAAAGGGATTCTGAATTGGGAAAGTGGTGAGCTGGGCTCTGTGCAGACAGGTTCAGAAGGGCCAAGGAAGGAGAGTACACCTCACATCTGCTTGGATGGTTTGGTCCATGGTCTTCTCCCTGGCCTGGGCCCTTCATTCTGGTCAGTGGTGCTCTTGACTTTGGGGACTAGCTCCCCCACCACATGCTGCTCCACTGTACCAGCTGATCCTCAGACCTTCAAAGCCTCTGCACTATGTAAGTTCCCAACACAGATGACCCCCTGCAGGCTGGGGAGGGCTTAGGCACACCTGGCCTAAAGCGTGTTTTGGGATTTTCCAGAAGACACTTTTCAAACCTCTGAGCTGCCAATAGTGATCTGAATTTCATCCACTATTTTACTACTTTTATTTGGTAAATGATTAATATATTAAAAAGAGTCCTTGCCCCATATGCATTCATTGATTATATGTGTGTGTCTCTGTGTGTGTGTTTGATTTAGTTTCTAGGGTGGATAAACATCTTTGTGAACAAATTTATGGTCCTTCAGCTAGGAATAGATGAGAAATTGATTTAAGTTTCTTCATTCATTCAACCCAGATATGCGGAGCATCAGCCACATGTGGACTTTATGCAGGAGTTGGAGATAAAGATAAACAAAATACAGCCTCTGCTTTTAAGGAATTCCTAACATAGGGAAGAGGAGGTAGGTGTGCAAATAGGTAATTCTAATACAATGTCACAAATGATATAGCAGAGGTGGCAACAGAGTATTATGGGAACACGGAGCAGGGAGGGGCAGGCCCTGTTTGGGAAATTAGCTTGTTTTATGGAAAACAAGCTATCTGCAGATGGTGAAGTTATAATACTTAATTTCCACATTATATCTCCAACCTTGAGATGACATTTGATTGTTTAAGGGCTCAGCAACAAATCTTTCCCCTTATCTGTGGTCCCTCTATAACCCAGGGAACAATTATAATCCGCTCAAATGCATCAAGGCAAATAGGGGAGGGTTCAAAGTAAAAACCACTTTTTGCTGATGTGGGTCGGCTCCTGGCAGCTGCAGAGAGCACTTAATTTTATAGTTTTTCTGATTAAGGCTTTTTGCAGCAGCTCCTTCAGTAGAATAGGTAAGCAAAGCAAACAACCTAGCGAGCAACGTCACAGATCTTGTATTTCAGTCTTCCCCGCTTCTGGCATACTTAGCAGGATGTCATCTGCCTGGTGCACAAGGAAAATAAAATTGCTTGCATGAGGCCCTGGTTACAGCGAAGAAGCGGGGAAGCAGGAAGGAATTCAATCTTTGGCTTAGAGAAACCTAATTCTCTCAAGGTATATTGAAGTCTGCAAAGCAGTTATCTTTCTGAGCAGCTAGATGCAACCTGGAAATGTAGCTCCTAATAGCCTTGGTGAGATTAAGTGACCTTTCTGTGATTGTGGTCCTTACACACAGGTCATGTAGGGGTTGATGCCCTCCCAGCTAGTTTAGCCTGCACCAGCAGTCCCTTTCACACTCCTCCTCCACCCTGTGCTTTTCACCTCTTCCCCGCTGCTCCCAATCCACTGGCATCTCTCTAGGAGGAAGGAAGAATGAGTGGCTTGACAGCTTAGAAGGATACATTTAATAGTAATTGATGGAAGCAGTCCAAGAAGGCCACCATTCTATTATTCTTGCAGCAAGAAAGGTTATCAGGGCTTGATGGAGCCACACTCTCTTGCTGAACTATTTTGTGACTGAGAGATCTTGGTGTTTACTGGGCTTGCAAGGGAATTGGGAGACAAGCTGAAAGGGAAATTAATTTGAACTGTAATTGATATCAGGTCAGTCACAGGATGGTAGGAGGGAGCAGAGTTGTGGGGTGGTTTTGGGGTGGGGTAGGCAATACTTTTCCAAAGTTGGCACTAGGACCCTTTGTTGTAAGAAGTGTAATTTGTGAACAAAGGGTCAATTTGTGGGTCTGGTGGGTCTGGTTTGATTATAATGGATGCAGCAGATTTTCAAATGGAAATACGAGTTGGTAAACATGCAAACAGATTTGGTATCACTTAATCTAATATTCTTTGCATGTAATTGTTAATCTCTGAAGAAATTCAGGCTCCTTAGACAAAAGCTATTTCTGCAAACACTGCCTGAAATTATCCTTTGGATTTTTATTTCAGTTCAGTGTTTCTTCTTTCTTCTTTTTTTCCCACCTTTTTTCCCTTTCTCCCTCAGTCCTTCCTTCTCTCTCTTTTATTCTTATTCTCTTATGACTTCAGTAGCGTCTTCCTATAGAAATAGAGGGAATAATGCCTCTAAGGATACCCTAAAAGCCCTTCCCACAACTCAGGCTGAGAAGTGACTTCCCTGAAAAACAAGACTCTCAAAGATTCACAAGGAGTGTAGCTTTTTTTCTTTTCTGGCCATTTGCAAAACAGACATTCATTTATTATTGCCGAATGATTCCTGTAATTATCAATAACATAAACCAACTCAAACTGATTTAAGGAAGACAAAGGAGAAAGTTTTGTCTTGTAGAAACAGGAAGTTCAAGGGTAGCTTTGGGGTTACCTCTGTTAGATTCAGGATCTCAAAGGTATCAGCCCCCCACCACTGCCCCCATTTCTAGACTCTGCTTCTCCTTGTGTCCTTCATAGTGATGGGTTGATTGTGGCCCTAAGCTCATTGCCTACAGCAGCAGAGTCAAAAAGAAGTTCTCCATTCCCAAATTTTATATAACATTTTCTTGGAAGGAAAATTGATAGTCTCTGTCTTGGTAAATGCCTACCATGGTTTAAGGAATGGGGGTCAGGTCATAGGTCAGGTCCTGTGTCCATTTGTACAGCTTCCATGGGTAGGTGAGGCACTGTGGCTGACAATTTTGCTGGACAACGTGGGGTAGGAAAGGGACAGTTTCCAAAAAGAAAGAGGGATGCTGAGTAGACAAATATATCAGATATCTACTGTGGTATTTTCCTGGTTCTTTCTCTTTCAAGTGGCTACAGTTCTGGGAGAAGATAATTTTCTCTTGGTAGGAATATAGTTTGATTCTTCTCTTTAGGCATTTTAAGTCCTATAAATAAGCTGACCTCAACTTACATTTTCAGCTTTATTTTCTATTGTTCCCAGAGTCATATCTAGGCTCCAGGGAGACATGACCACTCACTGTTCTCCAAATATTTTCTTCTCCAGGGTTTTGCCTTGAGGGCCCTTAGTTGTCAGAATTGGGGTAAACTATAAAAAAAAAAGAATTGGGGTAAACTATGCATTCACAAATTTAAAACAGAATATTTAAAAATTTATTTTTCCTCTTTTTTCCAAAATTGATCCAAGGGTCAGTTTTATTTTTTCTTCAGGATGCAATGCCCTGAATGGCATTTGAATAATATCTTTTTTTTTTCCTGGTTCTTTCATTGTTGTTTCAGCACTTAAGAACCGCTGTGTTACATTGTGCATTGTCCTCGTCGACATTGTTTTATAGCCCTCTAATTAAATTTTTTCATACTTCATTTAAAAAGTATTTTTATCTCTCTTTTTCTTCTTAAGTGTAAGTATCCTGGACAATAGCAAAAAAAAAAAAAAAAAAGTGACAAAGGCTTCAATTAATATGTAGTCAGAGGACAATTGCAATAGAAATAGTGACTATGGATGTCTAAGAAAAAAATCAGGCCTTGGACAAGAAAAGCCCCAAAGCTGCTCTAGCATTTTGGTTAATGATGCATTTGTTCATTTCTGCATATGGATTGTCATTGTGATGAAGCAGCAAAAGAAATAGGAATGAATATTAGAGAAGATATTGCAAAATTAGGATCTGGAGGAGCTCCTTTGAAACTGTGCTTGTTTTGAATTTTTTAAGCATTATGAAAATGGAAGTATCTTAATTGTCTGTCTTTTATTCCTGGATCTTCAAGGACCACAAAAGTGTAGGGGTAAGGAAATGTCCTTGTAATTTTACTGTATTAATTAGTACATTACTTTTGTTTCTAATACCTCTTTCTCTCATATCCCATGCTGTACTCTTCAACCCTTCAAGACCCAACTCATGGTTAACTGTCTCAGTGAAGCTATCTCTGAGATCCTCAGCTGAAATTCCTATTTGCAATCCTCTAAAACAGTGGTTCTCAAAGTGTAGTCACCAGACCAACAGCAGCGACAATACCTGGGCTCTTACTGGAGATTCAAATTCTTTCCCGCAGCCTACTGATTCAGGAACTCTGGAGGTGAGGCTCAGCAACCTAGGGGTTCACAAGCACTCTGGGTTATTAAATGATACAGTTTGAATACTACAGCTCTAAAACTGAGCATTCTGTCTCATATTTACATGGAGAATGTGTAACATCTGCTCTACTAGATAACGTGCTCTGGGGAGGATGTCTATGTCATTTTTTATTTTTAGGCCCCAATAAATGGCAAAAGACATTGAAATATGAAAGTCTGTAGATGACTAGGCATAATAGGACATAGAGCTTACATAAGAAAGGGAGAGGGAAACAGAGCCTAATCCAGTTTCTCAATTTTCCAATTTGCCTCCTGCTTTGACTGAATGGACCAGATAATTACTAAATCCCTATTTTGCTTTATGTGGTGTCTGTCTGAACACAGAACAGACGTGCTCTCCTGCTATAGTCACTAGATATGTGTTCATTGATGGTGATCTGCTTCCCTTTTTGCAACCCAGCAATCGCAATACTATTGCTTAGGGCTTTTGTGGAGTCTGCTGGTCAAGTTTAAGTAAAGGGCAAATCCACTTTAAATATATAGAACAGTCTATTAAACATTTTTTTGTTCTTCAGAAGACACTGTTCCATCCCATCAAAACAGACTCTCCCTCACTTCAGGTATTGCCCATGAGGCTGCTGAGCTCTCTGGGTGTCCAACCTTGCCCTCTTGTCATCAGCTATTAAAACTGCTAAAACAGAAGAATGCTTAACCACTCCAGCTGTTAAAACATTAGTACATGCTTTGGTGAGCTCAAATTTAAATACTTTGAATGGCCCTTTAGGGGATCTTTTTCTTTTTTAACTTAGAGTTCAGTCAAAATTCAGCAATAGTTTTAACTTCTTCAGTCCCTGGATGTGCTCATATTTCTCCATTTCCTCCCAAATAGTCTAGTTAGCCACTAGTTTGAGGATTAATTTTTAAGCTGTTAGTTTTGTATTTAGAATTCACCAGTCAAACTTTAATGACTTTTTGCCTTTCCCTTCTGGTTTTCACCCCAAGCCTTTCCAGATTTTTTTTTAAATCTAAAATTCCAAATGGTTCCTCCAGGATGAATCAGGACAGGATCAGTGAAAAGGGAATCCAAGAAAGCCTTTTTCATCTTACCTGACTACTAGATCTAGGGTGTAATAACCAGCCCACATCCTGTCTCTGTTTCCTGAGCCCTCCATCAATCCCTTTCTCTTTTTTTACTTCTTTTGCACTCATATTCTGTGTTGCACACATGCTGGCTTCGTATACACTCTACTAGATTTTATAGGATTTTCCTTTAAACTCTCTGGTTTGCTCATTCTTTCATATATTCTCAATGCATTTGGACTTTCCTTAAGAAATGTATTCAATGTTCCTAAATTTTATAACTCAATCCCTTACCTTTCTGTAGAACTCCAGATTTCTGTTCTACCTGTATTCAACTGGCTTGTCCTGCTACTCAAAGCATGATCTGTGTATCAGCATCGTTGGCATTATCTGGGAAATGTCAGAAATGTTGGATCTAGCCCCACCCCCAAACCTACTGAGTCAGAATCTGCATTTTAACAAGATCCCCAGGTGATTTCTGTGCATGTTAAAGTTTGAGAAGGACTATTCTAACAGGCACTTCACACTGAATTAGGCCAGAACAGAATTTTTGACTCCTTTTTCTATCCAGTTCCTCTATCCATCTTATCCATAACCACCACCACTCTCATCTCATTTCTATCTTTCCCTCACTCCTCAGACATTCCATTAAAATGTCCAATGAGTCCTACCTCCAATTGTATCATGAATCCATTTGTACCATTCTTCATGACAACTACTTTTCATCACTGTATTCATTATATCACTCATCACTGTTTGAGGTTATCTTATATTTCTGTACTTGTGTTTTGTCTGCATTCTACCTCTCCCCCTGCAAATAAAAGGTAAAATCCTGAAGGGTAAGTTCTTGTCTATCTTGTTCTTCTCTGTATCCCTAGCACCTAAAAGGATGAATGGCATGGGGGAAGATGCTCAAAGAAACAGTAGTTAATTAATGAAGCTTTTATTTACATTATCCAAACAACATCTATCATGGATGAGATGCCTCATGATGATGTGAATAATTGATGAGTTGAGACTCAACACGGGCTTCTCCCAAATTCTTATACGGATAAATATTCCATACTAAAGAAGCAATTTTCATTTTGAGCAAACTGGCAGATAAATTAATAATACTGAGAATCAAATGATTTGAGTTCATATCCATATTTAGTCACATACAAAATGTGTGACTCCGGATATTAAATTTGGGTTTCAGTTTCCTCATCTATAAAAGGAGGGCATTGCATTACATGCAGGCTGTCTATCATATGTCTTCCTGATTGAATGTATTCTGTGAAAAATGTTTTACCCACCCATTTCCCTTCCTCAATTTTTCAATAATTATCTGGTACACATCAACTAATATAGGCTCCTTGTGCTCCTGTGTTATTGCTACCAGATATTATGATAACAACTTTGAATCAGTGATCATTTTTAATTGAAGCTGAATATATTTAATTACATAATTTTGAGCTGTTCAAGTTTAATTGAACTGAAATTACATCCAGAAACTGGGACACTATGAAAGATAACTGACAAAAAGGTAAAATTGTATGAGTAAAGCTTGATATGCACTAACTCACCTATTATGTTGTACTTTTATATGCTAGTTATGAATTTTCTGTTTATTGTTCTTATCAACAAAGTGAACTTTATGTAGTCCACATTTACATGGACTTTTGATCATGTGGCCTACAATTACAAATAAAAAACGATACTAATAAATTTTGAATCCTTTGGACTAGAGGTTCTCTAAGATCTCTCTACTGTTTTAAAACCTACAAACATATACACATAGGTTGCTTTTAATGATACATTAAATACCTTATAATAAATTACAGACAGATCTATTTAAGTAACTCAATAATGAAAAATGTTGACACGAATAAGTTACATAGGGTTTCCAGTCAAGATGAAGAAACAAGGACCAAATTTACTCTTTTACCTGAAATAATTAAAAACCAGACAAAGTTTATGAAATGACTATTTTTGAGATGTTGATCAACAAAAGACAAATAAGACAAACCCTAAAATTTCCTGATTGCTGTCTAGGCTGTGGCTCAGGGAAGAGGAATATTGTTGAGCTCTTCCTGAGTCAAAGAGATGCAGCTGGGAGTCTGGGAAGGCCGAGGGAGCTGGAGCCAACAAAAGGAGAGAGTCATAGTGATCTTAAGACCTCCATCAAACCTTTCCTTGAGTGTTGATCAGTGCGTGCATGAGGAACTACTGAGACTGGGGAAATAACCATACAAAATGATTAGAGAGAAGTGCTCAGAACTGATGTAGGGCCTTGGAGGAAATGGAGAGGTATTGGTCAAAGGATACAAACTTCCAGTTATAAGATCCACAAGTTCTGGGAATGTAATGTATAGCATGGTGACTATAGGTAATAATACTGTTGTATACTTGAAAGTTGCTAAGAGAGTAGATCTTAAATATTCTCACCAAAAGAACAAATGGGAATTAGAAATTAGAAATTAGCATGATGCTTAGAGAAGAAATTAGGAAGTTGATTGTCTTCAAAATTAAGACAATCTGCAAAATTAAGATGAACCATAGATTGGGAGAAAATATCAGCAAGTCACATAAAGAATGAAGGACTTCTATCCATAATATATAAAAATTCTCAAAATTCAGCATTAAGAAAATGAACAACTTTTTTTTTTGATGGGCGAGATGTTTGCATAGACACTTTACAAAAACATATATGGATAGCAAATAAGCTAAATGAGCTAAAAAGATGCTCAACACTATTTGAGAAATGCCAATTAAAACCACAATGAGGGGAACCTGGGTGGTTCAGTTGTTTAAGTATCCAACTCTTGGTTTTGGCTCAGGTCATGATCTCAGGGGTCATGATTTCATGAGTCATGAGATGGAGCCCTGCCTCAGGCTCTGAGCTCAGCAGGAAGCCTGCTTGAGATTCTCTCCTTTTGCCTCTCCCCCAACTCATGCATGCACTCTCTCTCTCTCTCTCAAATAAATAAATAAATCTTAAAAAAAAACAAACAAAACCACAATGAGATACCACTATAAACCTATTAGAATGTCCAAAATGAAGAAGAATGAAGATATCAAGTTTTGGTAAGATGTGAATCAAATGGAAATTTTATACATAGCTGGTAAGAAGGTAAAATGGTACAACCAGTTTGGAAAACAGTTTGACGGTATAACTACCAAATGCCCTTGCCATTCTACTCCCAGGTACTTATCCAAGGGCAGTGAAAACATGTTCATATGAAGTCTAGGTCATGAATGTTCATAACAGCTTTATTTATAATAGCCCCAAAGCTAGAACAACCTATCTGCTTATCAAGAGAGGAGTGGATAAACAAAATGTTGTATAGACATTCAGTAGTCCCTCCCTTATCAAAGGCTTAACTTTCTGTGGTTTCAGTTACTGTGGTCAACCATGGTCCAGAAGTCCATCTGACATATCATCAGAGGATCTGTAGATAGCCTAACGCTATCACAATGCCTACGTCACTCACCTCACTTCAACTCATCATATAGACATTTTATCATCTCACATCATCACAAGAAGAAGGGTGAGAACAGTACAATGAGATATTTTGAGAGAGAGAGAAAGACAACATTCATATAACTTTTATTACAATATATTATTATAATTATTCTATTGATTATTAGTTATTCTTGTTAATATATTACTGTGTCTAATTTATAAATTAAACTTTATTATTATTACATATGTATAGGAAAAACCATTATACACACGCACACACAAACACACACATATATAGGGTTTAGTACTATCGCAGTTTCAGGCATCCACTGGAGTTCCTGGAATGTATACTCCATGGATAGGGGCCATAATGTATAATGGGATGTTATTCAACACTGAAAATAAATGGACTATTTATATATGCAAAATGTGAGTAGATGTTCAGAAAAGGGTTAACACTGGCAGGCCTGAGACTGCTTTCCTTAAAAAGGCTTGCTGAAATGGTCAGCCCTTGGCTGGTGTCTGGGAACTTGGATTTCAAGAGGGTTCCCATAATTCCCAGAACTGTTATATATGTGCCCCTTTGAAGGGGCACATGTATCCTAATGTTTATAGTGGCAATATCCACAATAGCCAAAATATGGAAAGAGCCCACATGTCCATCAACAGATGAATGGATAAATAAGATGTGGTATATACATATATATACGTATATATATATACATATATATATATATATATACATATAGCTTTGCGTATATTGGGATATTACTCAGCCATCAAAAAGAATGAAATCTTGCCATTTGCAACAATGCGCAATGCAGATGGAACTAGAGGGTATTATGCTAAGTGAAATAAGTCCATCAGAGAAAAACAAATACCATATGGTTTCACTCATATGTGGAATTTAAAAAGCAGATGAACCTAGGGGAAGGGAAGGAAAAATAAAATAAGATAAAAACAGAAGCAAACTATAAGAGATTCTTTTCTTTTTATAATTTTATTTTATTATGTTAATCACCATACATTACATCATTAGTTTTTGATGTAGTGTTCCATGATTCATTGTTTGCATATAACACCCAGTGATCCATTCAGTACATGCCCTCTTTAATACCCATCACCAGGCTAACCCATCCCCCCACCACCCCTCCCTTCTAGAACCCTCAGTTTGTTTCTCAGAGTCCATAGTCTCTCATGGTTTTTCTCCCCCTCCGATTTCCACCCTTTCATTTTTCCCTTCCTACTATCTTTTTTTTTTTTTTTTAATGTATAATGTATTATTTGTTTCAGAGGTACAGGTCTGTGATTCATCAGTCTTACACAATTCACAGCGCTCACCATAGCACATACCCTCCCCAATGTCTATCACTCAGCGCCTCATCTCTCTCACCCCCGACCACTCCAGAAACCCTCAGTTTGTTTCCTGAGATTAAGAATTCCTCATATCAGTGAGATCATATGATACATGTCTTTCTCTGATTGACTTATTTCACTTAGCATAATACCCTCTAGTTCCATCCGTGTTGTTACAAATGGCAAGATTTCATTTTTTGATGGCTGCATAATATTCCATTGTGTGTGTGTGTGTGTGTGTGTGTGTGTGTGTGTGTACCACATCTTCTCTATCCATTCATCTGTTGATGGACATCTTGGTTCTTTCTGTAGTTTGGCTATTGTGGACATTGCTGCTATAAACATTGGGGTGCATGTACTCCTTCGGATCCCTACTTTGTATCTTTGGGGTAAATACCCAGTAGTGCAATTGCTGGATTGTATGATAGCTCTGTTTTCAACTTTTTGAGGAACCTCCATACTGTTTTCCAGAGTGGCTGCACCAGCTTGCATTCCCACCAAGAGTGTAGGAGGGTTCCCCTTTCTCTGCATCCCTGCCAACATCTGTCGTTTCCTGATTTGTTAATTTTAGCCATTCTGACTGGTGTGAGGTGGTATCTTATTGAGGTTTTGATTTGGATTTCTCTGATGCTGAGCGATGTTGAACACATTTTCATGTGTCTGTTGGCTATTTGGATGTCTTCTTTGGAAAAATGTCTGTTCATGTCTTCTGCCCATTTCTTGATTGGATTATTTGTTCTTTGGGTGTTGAGTTTGATAAGTTCTTTATAGATTTTGGATACTAGCCCTTTATCTGATATGTCATTTGCAGATATCTTCTCCCATTCTGTCGGTTGTCTTTTGGTTTTGTTGACTGTTTCCTTTGCTGTGCAAAAGCTCTTTATCTTGATGAAGTCCCAATAGTTCATTTTTGCCCTTGCTTCCCTTGTCTTTGGTGATGTTTCTAGGAAGAAGTTGCTGTGGCTGAGGTCGAAGAGGTTGCTGCCTGTGTTCTCCTTTAGGATTTTGATGGACTCCTGTCTCACATTTAGGTCTTTCAACCATTTTGAGTCTATTTTTGTGTGTGGTGTAAGGAAATGGTCCAGTTTCATTCTTCTGCATGTGGCTGTCCAATTTCCCCAACACCATGTGTTGAAGAGACTGTCTTTTTCCCATTGGACATTCTTTCCTGCTTTGTTGAAGATTAGTTGACCATAGAGTTGAGGGTCCATTTCTGGGCTCTCTATTCTGTTCCATTGATCTATGTGTCTGTTTTTGTGCCAGTACCACACTGTCTTGATGATGACAGCTTTGTAATAAAGCTTGAAGTCCGGAATTGTGATGCCGCCAGCTTTGCTTTTCTTTTTCAACATTCCTCTGGCTATTCGGGGTCTTTTCTGGTTCCATACAAATTTTAGGATTATTTGTTCCATTTCTTTGAAAAAAGTGGATGGTATTTTGATAGGGATTGCATTAAATGTGTAGATTACTCTAGGTAGCATTGACATCTTCACAATATTTGTTCTTGCAATCCATGAGCATGGAACGTTTTTCCATTTCTTTGTGTCTTCCTCATTTCTTTCATGAGTATTTTATAGTTTTCTGAGTACTGATCCTTTGCCTCTTTTGTTAGATTTATTCCTAGGTATCTTATGGTTTTGGGTGCAATTGTAAATGGGATTGACTCCTTAAATTCTCTTTCTTCTGTCTTGTTGGTGTATAGAAATGCAACAGATATCTGTGCATTGATTTCATATCCTGTCACTGTACTGAATTCCTGTATGAGTTCTAGCAGTTTTGGGGTGGAGTCTTCTGGGTTTTCTACATAAAGTATCATATCATCTGCAAAGAGTGAGAGTTTGACTTCTTTGTCGATTCGGATGCATTTTATTACTTTTTGTTGTCTGATTGCTGTGGCTAGGACTTCTAGTACTATGTTGAATAGCAGTGGTGATAGTGGACATCCCTTCTGTGTTCCTGACCTTAGGGGAAAACTCTCCGTTTTTCCCCATTGAGAATGATATTTGCTGTGGGTTTTTCATAGGTGGCTTTTATGATATTGAGGTATGTACCCTCTGTCCCTACACTCTGAAGAGTTTTAATCAAGAAAGGATGCTGTACTTTGTCAAATGCTTTTTCTACATCTATTGAGAGGATAATATGGTTCTTGTTCTTTCTTTTATTAATATATTGTATCACATTGATTGATGTGGCTGTTGAACCAAACTTGCAGCCCAGGAATAAATCCCACTTTGTTGTGGTGAATAATCCTTTTAATGTACTGTTGGATCCTATTGGCTAGTATTTTGGTGAGAATTTTTGCATCCATGTTCATCAGGGATATTGGTCTGTAATTCTCCTTTTTGATGGGGTCTTTGTCTGATTTGGGGATCAGGGTAATGCTGGCCTCATAAAATGAGTTTGGACGTTTTCCTTCCATTTCTATTTTTTGGAACAATTTCAGAAGACTAGGTATTAATTCTTCTTTAAGTGTTTGGTAGAATTCCCCTGGGAAGCCACCTGGCTTTGGGCTTTTTTTTGTTGGGAGATTTTTGATGACTGCTTTAATTTCCTTAGTGGTTATAGGTCTGTTCAGGTTTTCTATTTCTTCCTGGTTCAGTTTTGGTAGTTGATACATCTCTAGGAATGCATCCATTTCTTCCAGATTATCTAATTTGCTGGCATATAGTTGCTCATAATATGTTCTTATAATTATATTTCCTTGGTGTTGGTTGTGATCTCTCCTCTTTCATTCATGATTTTATTTATTTGCATCATTTCTCTTTTCTTTTTGATAAGTCTGGCCAGGGGTTTATCAATCTTATTAATTCTTTCAAAGAATGAGCCCTAGTTTCATTGATCTGTTCTACTGTTCCTTTGGTTTCTATTTCATTGATTTCTGCTCTGATCTTTACTATTTCTCTTCTCCTGCTGGGCTTAGGCTTTATTTGCTGTTCTTTCTCTAACTCCTTTACGTGTAGGGTTAGGTTGTGTATTTGAGACTTCTCTTGTTTCTTGAGAACGGCTTGTATTGCTATATACTTTCCCCTTAGGACTGCCTTTGCTGCATCCCAAAGATTTTCAACAGTTGTGTTTTCATTTTCATTTGTTTCCATGAATTTTTTAATTTCCTGGTTGACCCATTCATTCTTTAGTAGGATGCTATTTAGCCTCCATGTATTTGAGTTCTTTCCGACTTTCCTCTTGTGATTGAGTTCTAGTTTCAAAGCATTGTGGTCCAAAAATATGCAGGGAATGATCCCAGTCTTTTGGTACCAGTTGAGACCTGATTTGTGACCTAGGATGTGATCGATTCTGGAGAATGTTCCATGGGCACTAGAGAAGAATGTGTATCCCGTTGCTTTGGGATGGAATGTTCTGAATATATCTGTGAAGTCCATTTGTTCCAGTGTATCATTTAAAGTCTTTATTTCCTTGTTGATCTTTTGTTTAGATGATCAGTCCCTTTCAGTGAGGGGGTGTTAAAGTCCCCTATTATTGTATTGTTGTTGATGTGTTTCTTTGATTTTGTTATTAATTGGCTTATATAATTGGCTGCTTCCATGTTAGGGGCATAGATATTTACAATTGTTAGATCTTCTTGTTGGATAGATCCTTTCAGTATGATATAGTGTCCTTCCTCATCTCTTATTATAGTCTTAGGCTTAAAATCTAATTTGTCTCATATAAGGATTGCCACCCCAGCTTTCTTTTGATGTCCATTAGCATGCTAAATGGTTTTCCACCCCTTCACTTTCAATCTGGGGATGTCTTTGGGTCTAAAATGATTCTCTTGCAGCACGCATATTGATGGGTCTTGCTTTTTTATCCAATCTGATACCCTGTGTCTTTTGATTGGGGCCTTTAGCCCATTTACATTCAGGGTAACTATTGAAAGATATGAATTTAGTGCCATTGTATTGCCTGTAAGGTGACTGTTACTGTATATTGTCTCTGTTCCTTTCTGGTCTATGTTTTTTTAGGCTCTCTTTTGCTTAGAGGACCCCTTTCAATATTTCTTGTAGGGCCGGTTTCATGTTTGCAAATTCTTTTAGCTTTTGTTTGTCCTGGAATCTTTTTATCTCTCCTTCTATTTTCAATGACAGCCTAGCTGGATATAGTATTCTTCACTGCATATTTTTCTCGTTTAGTGCTCTGAATGTTATCTTGCCAGTCCTTTCTGGCCTGCCAGGTGTCTGTGGATAGGTCTGTTGCCAATCTAATGTTTCTACCATTGTAGGTTACAGACCTCTTGTCCCGAGCTGCTTTCAGGATTTTCTTTTTGTCTCTGAGGCTTGTAAGTTTTACTACTACATGTTGAGGGTGTTGACCTATTTTTATTGACTTTGAGGGGGGTTCTCTGTGCCTCCTGGAATTTAATGCCTGTTTTCTTCCCCAAATTAGGGAAGTTCTCTGCTATAATTTGTTCCAATATACCTTCTGCCCCTCTCTGTCTTTCTTCTTCTGGGATCCCAATTATTCTAATATATTTTCATCTTATGGTATCGCTTAGCTCTCGAATTCTGCCCTCGTGATCCAGTAGTTGTTTATCTCTTTTTCTCAGCTTCTTTATTCTCCATCATTTGGTCTCTTATATCACTGATTCTCTCTTCTGCCTCATTTATCCTAGCAGTTGGAGCCTCCATTTTTGATTGTACCTCATTAATAGCCTTTTTGATTTCAACTTGGTTAGATTTTAGTTCTTTTATTTCTCCAGAAAGGGTTTCTCTAGTATCTTCCATGCTTTTCTCAAGCCCAACTAGTATCTTTATAATGGTCATTCTGACATCTTACTAATGTCAGTATTGATTAGGTCCCTGGAGGTCGGTACTGCCTCTTGTTCTTTTTTTTGAGATGAGTTTTTCCGTCTTGTCATTTTGTCCAGAGGAGAATAGATGAATGAGAGAACAAAATGCTAACAGTGTAACAACGACCCCAGAAAAATATACACTAAACAAATCAGAAGAGACCTGAAACCAGGGGAAAAGAAAGGGAAAGAAAGAAAAAAGAAAAAAAAAAAAAAAAAGAAGAAACAGAAGAAAAAAAAAGAAAAAGAAAAAAAAAGAATATGATCAAACATGATCAGGCTGGTGAATAGATCAGTGCCACACACTAGATTTTGGGTGTATTTTGTTCTGTTAGAAGAAACTTCCTCCCAAAATCTTAATGAAAGAAAAACATATATGTACAAAAATAAGGGTAAATACGATGAAGGGATGGAATATGACTGTACAGATGAAAATTATAAAAGATTTTATAAAAGGAATTTATAAGATAAGAAGTTGGTTGAAAAAAGAAAGAAGTTAAAAAAAAAAAAAGGGAGAGAATGTGATCAGGCAGGAGACTAGAACAAAGCCGTATATTAGATTTAGCATATATTTTGGTCTGTTAGAAGAAACTGTATTCCAAAATTTTAAAGAGAGAATAATTTATATATATACCAAAAATAATGTTAACTACAATGAAGGGATAGAATGACTCTAAAAATGAAAAATAAAAAAGATTTTTAAAAAAGAGATTGATAAGATGTTGATTGAAAAAGGGAAAAAGAAAAATTCAAAAAAATAAATAGAAAAAGAAAAAAGAAAATTAAAAAAAATTAACTTTGAAAGACTAAAGAATCATGGGAAAAGAAGCCATGAATTCTATGTCCTGTATTCCCCTAGTGCTGGAGTTCTGCCATTCTCATTGATTGATAAACTTGGTCTTGCCTGGCTGTTCTTGCTGATATTCTGGGGGAGGGGCCTGTTGCAGTGGTTCTCAAATGTGGAATTGCCCCACCCTTGCCAGGGGCCGGGCTAAGGGGGTTTACTCTTGGGAGCTTTTGTTCCCTGCAAGCTTTCTGTACAGCCTTGGAAGATGGGAGTGAAAATGGCAGCCTCCCAATCTCTGCCCCAGAAGAGCCGAGAACTCGGGGCCCCACTACTCAGTGAGCCCCCAGAGAAAAGCAGTCAATCACTCCCGTCTCCCCGGTCTCCAGCCACACTCCATGCTCACCCAGCCTGTGACCAAGCATTTCTATCTCTGGCGCCTGACCCTGTTGGGAGTCTCCAAATCCAGCAGATTCCTTCAGTGAGCTCCCGCGCCACTCCTCCTGGGGGGAGGAAGGGGAGTCTCCCCAGATCTGCCACTTGTTGGGTCCCTGTTGGAAGAGCAGTGGCCCGACTGTGCCACGGATCACAGTTTATGGCAACCCCAAGCTGAGAGCCCACGCCTCGGCTCCATCTCTGCAGCCGGCTTCCCCGCTCCAATACCTGGGAGCTCTGCTGCACTCAGGCACCTCTGGTCTTTCTGTGACCCTGAGGGTCCTGAGACCACACTGTCCCACGAGGGTTCCACCCCCCGCTTAGCCACTGGAGCGACCTCCATCAGCAGAGCCGACTTCTAAAAGTTCTGATTTTGTGCTCTGCTGCTCTATCACTTGCCGGTAGCGGCTGACAGAGGCCCCCTCCCCCCGTGGTCTATCTTTCCGAATATCACCTCGGATTCACTTCTCTGCATGTCCTACCTTCCAGAAAGTGGTTGCTTTTCTGTTCATAGAATTGCTGCTATTCTTTTCTTCGATCTCCTGTTGAGTTCGTAGGTGTTCAGTATGGTTTGATCCCTATCTAGCTGAATTCCTGGGACCAGAGGAAATTTAGGTCTCCTACTCCTCCGCCATCTTGCTCCTCCCCCCCATAAGAGATTATTAACTCTAGGAAACAAACTGAGGGTTGCTGGAGGGGAGGTGGGTGGGGGGATGGGGTAACTGCGTGACGGGCATTAAGGAGGGCACTTGATGTAATGAGCAATGGATAGTTATATGAATCACTAAATTCTACCCAGAGACTAATAATATAGTATATGTTAATAAAAAAATAATGACTCAGTGTACCTAAACTGTTTGCACAAACAGTATAGTTTATGCTGAACACTTGGTTTTCTTTTGAGAGTCTGGAAATTTGTAACATGCTAAGCAGAGGCTGCCTAACTGACCAGACCCAAATAAAAACCTTGGGCACTGAGTCTCTAATAAGCTTCTTTGGTAGATAGCATTACACATGTGTTGTCATAATTTGTTGCCGGGGTGGGTGGGGGGGACTAAGTGTGTCCTGTGTGACTTCTTTCAGAGAGGACTCTTATTCCTGCAGGACTTACTTCATGCTTCTTTTCCTTTTCTAATTATACTTTGTATCCTTTTTGTTGCAATAAATCATAGCCACTGGGCAGTTGAGTCCTGTGAGTTCTCCTAGCAAATCCTCAAAGCTAACCATGGTTTTGAACTTGTGAAAGAATCTAGGCTCCCTCCCTCTCAAAAAATGAGTACGTACTATATATTACATCATTTCTTATATATATGTGTGTGTGTATATCTATCTACCATACTATATGATTTTATATGGGTATGTTCATTTTCCTAATTGTGGAGCTTGTTTAATGAAAAAATACATATGTTAAAACATCAAGCTGTACAGCCTAAATATGTGTCGTTTTTCTTGTAGGCCATTTGTGCCTGAATACAGCTGTTCTTAAAAAAAGTACACAGCGCTTTCTGTGTAATAGGTAATATTTTCAGCACTTCATGTGAATTATACTGTTTTGTCTTTCTAAAACCTTGTGAGGTAAGCACTATTATTATTCTCAGGAGGCTGAGTTTCAGATAAGCAAAATTACTAAGGAAAGCACACAATAGTCAGACAAAGAGCTTGTTCTTTAACCCAAGGCTGGCAGAATTCCAAAGCATAGTCTCCATCTACTCTTTCATATTTCATGTATGAATTACTGAGAAATTAATTTTGGTAATTATTTTGAAATTTCTCATCTATGAATGATCTTCCACTGGCACTTCAGTTTGGGGATTATAGGATGTCATTAGTTCAACTTTGTGTCCTTGGGTAGTTTGGCCTGTTAACCATTATTGCTCTGCTATGATGGCCTTAGGGCTTTAGGACAGCAGAGGCCCAATGGCTCCTGTTTCAGAATTCACTTACTCTGACTCCTGGTGCCTTTACTCAAGTTACTGACTTAGTTGGTCTCTTTTTCCCACCTCATTATCTTTGGCTCTCTCCAACTTATATTTTGACAATTGATTCCATGGGATTCTTGGCAGTGACTGTAACCAATGCTCTGGGCAAGAGGTCTTCTTCCCAGCCTACTGTGACTCCCCTAGCTCAAGCTAGAACCCAACTCCAGAAAAGAAAAAAAACCAGACATGGAAGTCAGTGAATCAGGTATGCTTTCAAAGATTAAGCTAAAATTAAAAGAGAATAAAAAACATTGTGTTTCGATGTATGTAAATTATTGCTGTTTGGAACTCTGCTGTACATCACCTGCTATTGTTACATTTGTCATATCAATCAATCAGAGGCAATTATGAAACCGCCAACTCCATCCTTTTGAATTCAGCAAGGCTGTCTAATTTTACAGCTATTAGTAACCTTCTTATCTCTTAGTTTATCATCCCCCCTTTTCCCTGCTCCTTTTCCAGCATTTCGATCACTGAACCTGAAATGGCTTGTGAGACAGTTGCATGTAGAGGAAGTTAAGAAATTAAACAATATGGCTTGCACCAATCTGAAGTAATAGGGAATTATTTTCATGGTGGAGCCTGGTATGTGCATTGTATCATAAATTATGTAAGCTCTTTTGAAATGGAGGAAAAAAAAGATCCTTTTCTTAGAGTGTGGATCTGAATGTTTTCACTGGATTGTGTAAGAAATAGTTTCACTGGCATGGGAGACAGTGTAATCACCCAAAATTTCATGTCATGTCATAGACTTGCCGTCTGGCTGGGAATCAGAGAGTTCACATTTAATTTTATCTTTCTCACATCTAGTAATACTAAGGAGTAATAGTGAAAAATAAATTCTTGCCTCAGTAGCATTTGGAATTTTAAATTGGCACCTAAAATTGTACTTCCAAAAGCCTCATTTCTGTGGAGCCAGAGAGTCTATCTATGAAGGTTAAATGCTGAGTCCTCCCTCCCTCCCTCCCTCCCTTCCTTCCTTCCTTCCTTCCTTCTTTTTTTAAGAGAGAGCTTGGGAACTTGATCATTTAACACAGCAAGAGAATTCAAACCGGGCCTATGAAAATTTTAATTCTACCTGTATCTAGATAATCCACTTTAGATACTTTTTAAAAAAATGAAGTAACACATAAATAAATGGATCGATATACGAATTCAGAAAATATACTTAATTTCTGGAGCCCTGGCTTCCTCTTCTGTAACAGTGGACATTATTGTGTGGAACCAAACTTAACAGTGCTCATGACTTTGGCCCAATTTATTTCTGCAGGGAGGGTGTATAGGAGTAGTTGCTCAGAATGAGTAGATGCTTAAATTTTTCAAAGAGAGTAGCAGAGGGATTACTAAGAATACCTTTGTTTATAAGTTATAGAAACCTAACGCAAACAAATTTAAACAAAGAGTAAAATTGGCTCATTTATCTTTAAAGTTCATGGATAGATTTTTGTCAGTCAAAGCTAGATGGAGGGGCTCAAATGATACCTTTAAATTTGGTTTTCTCCTTCTCTGTTATTTATTTATGCCTTGTCCCACATGAGACACTATTCTTAAGCATTCCTGTTCTACAAGGTAACTTCCGGACACTCCATACTTACATTCTGATAGCTCTCCATCCAATTGAAAGAGCCTCTTTTTCCCTCCTAAATGGTTTTTCAAAAATTTCATTGGATGAGCTTATGTCTTAAATCTGTTCTTGAACCAGCGACCGTGGGGATTCACTGCTCTGACTGAATTGGCTTGGAGCATATATTTATGGTCAGGAACCAGGGTGTAGTTTTACCATTCAAACCCTGTTTACAAAGAGTAGTGGAGGAATGATTTCCTAAGGGGAAATGTGGATTATTTTTTTCTAGAAGAAGAGGGAAGAGATCTTGGGCAAGAATTAATAATAATAGCTGACAGTTATATAGTGCTTACTTGGTGCTGGGTATTGATTGATCTGATTGCCTTAGATATATTAAGTTACTTAATAATCAAAATAACCTAGTTTACAGATGAGGAAATTAAAGGCCAGAGAAGTTAAGTAACTTGCCCAAGGTCATACAGCTAGTAAATAGCAGAGGCAGGGTTTAGAGGTAGGCAGCCTGGCACGAGAGCTCATGCTCTCTAAGTCACCAGGGGAAAAGGCCTCTCAGAATAAAAAAAACCTACTTTCACTCAGGCTCCGGAATTCCATCTACCAAGTTTTGACTCTTTTGCTTATAAGCCATTGGACGTGGACAAGTAGGCACCTGGCAATTGGTAACTAAAATGACAATCAGGCTGACATGCCCCACGACATAAAAAAAATCTCTGATCCTCTGAATTCCTAAAACACGTGCATCATGGAATGTGAAATAGTATTTTCTTCTCTACTCACCAAGAAAATGGTTAAACATAGATCTTAGTTCTTACTTCTCTTCTGCCCGTTTTACATTTTAGGGATGGTCTCATCACCGATTTTACATTAAATACAGAGGTGTGACTAAATAATTCTGTCTTGAAGCGAAGCATAAATTAAGAAGGCAAATGTACTTGGAATTACACTTCCCCCTCCTTTCTCTCCTCCTCCTCCTTATCGACATGAAATATCATTTACTGAACACCTACACACAATGTGTGGTGCATCGTCCCGTGCTCTTTCCTAATTTTCTTGGCTTTTTCTAAAATGCTTTTTCTTACAGAAAGGAAATAAATCATTGAGAAGTATGACATTTTTCTGTAAATAAGTAGGGGTTTATGTAACTCTTGAAAAGAGATAGTATAAATATGTATTTTAGTAACATTTTATCACAAACAGTAGTGACAGGAGTTTCCTAAACAGGAACCATATATTCAAAATAATGAGACAAAACTGTTAAGTTCTGGAAGAAAGAGGCAACTATTGTCTGTTTTTCTGTTTCTTTGGATACCCATCAGAATATGTTTTTCTCCTTAATGCATCATCTTGCTTTTCTCCTAAAAGAGAGCATTTTACCAACTCCTTTAAGGAGTGAAATGGATAATAAAAAATATTATGGCATGTTTCAAAGTCTGGCTCTTTAAATAGGTAAGTGATACAGTTTTAAATAAAATACTGGGGAACCAGAAAATGGAACTCCCATCTTGTTTGATTAAAAGAATGTTTAAGAGGAGTTGTCTCAGTAGGTAGATAGAGCATACGACTGTTGATCTCAGGGTCTCAGGGTCTCAGGGTCTCAGGCTCATGAACTCAAGCCCCATGCTGCGTTTAAAAATTACTTAAAAGAAAAGGATGTTTGGAAGATAATATTACCTGAGAAGGCAGAGGACACGAGAAAGAGGCTTGTTCTTTCACACAAAATATCTGGCAACAGCCATAACATGTTTCCTATTTTTTTCTGATTATGTGGTCAAAACCAAAATTTCATTTTGCCTGGCATCTGGTAAAACTTGCTAAAGTAGACTTTCCATTTGAGTTTTGTTGGCCTCATATTCTCTAAAATAGTGCACAGAAAGGAACATTATCAGTGTCTTAGGTAGATTTTGGCTTCAGTACTAACTGTCAGCATGTGACCTTGGGCAACTTCTCCAGAAAGCGGGTCAATTCTACTGATGACCTGTTAACCAAATAACCAGTTTTTGCCAAATTTTCTTGTGAAAGTTTTAACAAAATATTAGTAAGTTTAGCAAGAGTATGATTTAATTAAAGTTGATATGCTAGCTGAGGAAATGGTCAAAGAATTTATTATTTATTTATTTTCCAGATTTTATTTTTTTATTAGAGAGAGAGAGAGAGATAGCAAGAGGGAGCACGAGTGGAGGACAGGGAGAAGGTGAGGGAGAAGCAGATTCCCCGCTGAGCAGGGAGCCCGATGTGGGGCTGGATCCCAGGCCCCCCAGGATCACCTTAGCCAAAGGCAGATACTTAACTGCCTGAGTCACCCAGGCACCCCATGAAAATGGTCAAAGAATTTAAAAAATGATAAAAAAAAGTTCCTATAAGAAATGCTATCTTCCCAAAATTTAACTTTTCATACATGTTAGAATTTTTCCTCTCCTTTTAGATTTGAATTTGGATGCTTTTGACTGTCATTTTGTACTTTTTCAAACTTTAAGCCCTTAAATATTCTGTTGCCAACATCTCAAATGGCATATCAGCTTTCAGTCTGTATCTCTAGCCATTTAAAATTTAAATTTAAATTCAATAACATGTGAAATATCACAGTTTTAAATTAAATTTTAATTTTAAATTAAATAGAATTTCCACTTGAAATGGAATTAAATCTATTTTAAATTAAGTCTAATTTTCAGTTATTTTTATTAAAGTAAGATTTAATCACATTAAGCATTTAAATTCAACTAAAATTTAAACTTAAATCCAAGAGCATCTTAAAGAAATAAGAATAATCTGAAAAAAAACCTCATAGGAATTGCAGAAACTTTGTTTACTGATGAGAAACAATTGGGATAGGTCAATGTATTGTAAGTTTACTGAAATACCAGACGTAAAAGGATTAAAAAGCTCAAAGTATATAAAGGAAGTGGGACCATTCAGAATCTTTTATTATGGCAGATTATATGATTAAAATTGCTAATACTCTTGGGGCTCCTGGGTGGCTCAGTCGTTAAGCGTCTGCCTTCAGCTCAGGTTATGATCCCAGGTTCCTGGGATGGAGCCCCGCATCGGGATCCCTGCTCTGTGGGAAGTCTGCTTCTCCCTCTCCCACTCCCCTTGCTTGTGTTCCTGCTCTCGCTGTCTCTCTCTCTGTCAAATAAATAAATAAAATCTTTAAAAAAAATCGCTAATACTCTTTAACAAATCAGAAAATGTGAAGGAAGAATTTAAAAATAGACCAAAAAATCCTAAAATTGCTATCATCTGACAAAACAGAAATAGTGTTAAAATGAGTTTAGAAATCAGTAGAAACTAAGAAATTCTTATGATAAATGCTGACATTTCTGTTTTGTTTTCAAAGAAAGTTTTATTAGCAGAAATAAACATCCGACCTTCCTTTTGAGCGCTTAGTATATTCCTATTTGATTTTCAGTTTCCTCATCTGTTCAAACTATAAAAACCATTTTCATTAAACCAGTAAATGTGATAAATAGAACAAATTAGGCATTTAGGAAGTTGAATTTTGCTGAATTAATTTTAAGGACACTGACCTACTGCTGGCTTCGAACTTCTCAAACCTCAATTTCCATGGCTGTAGAATGAGAAAGATAGTACATTGCTTCCTTCCTTTCTTGTTCCCTCATCTGTATTTCTCTTGTACGGTTTATGTATTTCCATCTAAGTATCTTCTCTGTAAATATTCCCAGGGCCTGACACATGGTAGAATAATAATATTAATAATGCTCATTTCATGCCAGACATGGTGCAAATGCTTTGCCTAATTATCTCCTTTAATCCTGACATCAAGCCGGCAAGAAAGGGACTATTATCTTCTCACTGTAGATAAGGAAACAAATGGTCAAAGAAGTAACTTTATGAAAAAGAGGCACAGGGAGCAAATAATGGAACTGAACTTCAAACCCAAGTGGTGTCACTGCATGGTTGCTGAACGGAATTTCTAAGAATACCAATAGGCCAGCTCTTTTGTGCGTATGTGACTGTGTTTATGGTACAGGGCTATTATATTGTCTGGCTCATTTGTTTCTTTTTAGGACTAAAAACATTTTCAAGTGTGAGGGCCTCTCAAGAGGCTAATATGGCATGTGAATGCAGATATTTTTTTCAGTGCCTATGTGGACTGGGTGAGTATGAGAGACAGGGGAAGGGAGGATGGGCGATGTGACCTCATGATTCATTACAAGACAAAGGGGATGAAACAACATGTACAAATGAAGACAACGACCCAAATATACTTGTGTTTTGACCCCCAGGAAGACTGGTGTGCATTACTCTGAATTCAAGAGAACTTCTGGGTCATTAGTTCTCATTGCTTCTCATTAGCTTCTGTGGAATTACATAAACTAGATTGGTTGGAGATGTGTAATGAGCTGGGGCCACAGACACCTCTCTGTCTCCATTTGCACAGAGCTCTTGATGTCTTTGCCTTCGGCCGTTTACTGCTATGAGTGTGGTGAACTTACGCATTCTGAAAATTAACAGAAAACACCTGGCTATCATTTTCTGGGCTGAAAGCCTCATTTGATGTCAAATGTTAGCGTGCCCATTGAGAAGGACTTGTTTATTCATCCACCCCTTAAACATTTAATGTGCTCTTACTAGGTTTCAGACACCACTAAACCATATAGCTGCCAAGATGAAAATGGTATTGTCCCTGCCTCTTGGGGTTAATGATGTAATAGGGAGAGGCAGACAAGCAGGAAAGATTATGATGCAATCAAATACATACAATGTAAGAGAGACAAGATAATGATAATTTTCAATATTTACTGAGAGCTTAATTTGTAACTAGACTTGCCCCAGAATTTTATATCTCTTATGTCATTTTGTTCTTATAAAATCCTATGAGGTAGTTACTCTTATTATGCTGAATTAAGATGAGAAAACCAAGACACAGTGATTTTGAATAACTTGTCAGGGCCACAGAAGTAGCAAAGGGATGAACCCATATTTGTATCCAGATAATCTATCACCAAAGTCAAGGTACGTGAAACACTGTGTTAGTATTATTTCTTGTATGGGGCTACAAATAGAGGCTCCAGTGGAAATGTAAAACATTCTCATCATATTCAAGTTACAATGAAGGTTGGAGACTTAAAACAAGTTTCTGCCTTTGGGAAGAGGAATATGAAATTAAATAAGCATGTTTCAATCGAGGCAGTAACACACGGTGCTTAAGAACCAGACTGCTGAATTGAATCTGTGCTCATCTACTCCTTGCTAGCTGCATAACCTAGGACAAGCTATTTAATCTCACTGGGCCTCTGTTTCCCTCCTCTGTAAAATGGAATATTGTTAGTATATAGCTCATAGGTTTTTTGCATGAGGGAAATGAGAATATTTGCAAAGTACTTAGCAAGATGCTTAGAGGTTTGTAGGGAGCTCTTATTATATGTAATAAAAAAATTTACAAATGAAATCTTTACAGCATAGAAACCAGTACTGTATCTGCTCTGAGTTTTGAGAGAAAGTAAAGTGTAGAAGTGGTGGAGTAACTTGTAAAGCGGTTGGTGAGGCAAAATATCAAAGAAAAATAGAACAACAACGGGGAGAATTGGTTCTAAGCTACATAAGTTAAATTCAAAATTGAAGAAACTTTGTAAGTTTGGATTGACTTAAATATTACCTAAAAGGCAGGAGCCCAACCAATCATTACCAAAAGGACAAAATGAGGAGCTCCAAGAATCCCAACAAAGATAAACAAAAAGATCTGCCCCCAAATATATACCAGAAACTGTCGAAAAGCCAAAAGCAAAAAGAAAAGAAAAACGCGAAAGTAGCAAAAGAAAAATGACCTAATGTGTGTAGGGGAATACCAATCTGAAGAATGACTTAGAGCTCATCAGAAACAATGGAGCCAGAAAGTAGTGGAATAACATATTCACAGGCTGAAGGAGAAAATCCTATCAACCACGACTGTATTATCAGCAAAATTATCCTTCAAAAGTGATGGCAAAATAATGACATTCTGCAATAAACAAATACTGAGAGAATTACTTGCAAGGCACTTTCTGTATGCTAGCTGATTTAATCCTGACCCAGGACTTGTTAAAGTTTTCTTTTTTTTATTCCTCTTTTGTAGATGGGGGCACTGTGAAGCCAAAGAGAAGTTAGGTAAATGGCCATACACCTAGTGCGTGGGACTTGAACCCAAATCAGTGGGATATTAGCGGGCATTCATACTCCTTCTGACTTTCCGGGAAATTCATTCTATTGGTCTTCCTGCTTCCAAGCTACTCTCCTTTCAACTAGTCTCCCTAGTGCTGCTAGATGGATTCTCCTAAGTATCACTTCCTTGATGTTCCTTCAGCATTCAGAATCTGTGAATGGCTTTTTCTTACCCAGAGCATGAAGGCCAGATTCCTTAGCCTGATTTCTAAGGATTTTTAAAATTTGGCCCTTAATTACCATTGAAACATGATCTAATAATATTTCCCAAGTTGACTGGTTTATATCATATCTGCCAACCCTTTCCTATCAGTTGAAGTCTGCTTTATTTTTTGGGTGGGGGGGACCAACTCAGAGCTTATGTCTTTTAATTTTTAATTTTTCTCTGGCATTTCCACTCTTTCTTTACTCTCCCTTTTTACATATTGCCATTACCCTCTTTGAATCTATGTGTTGCCATATATTGTGAGGTTTTATATATATAATATATCCATATATGTACATATTATATATATATATATACACATACATATGTATATATATATATCTCATAACTGGATAGGAAACAAGTCATCTTATTTTTTTACGTCTTCAGCAGGGCCTAGCACAGTACTGTCTATATTATAGCAACCTATTAAATATTTACCAAATGATGTCTTATGGTTTTTGGATAAAAAAACTAAAGATTAAAGTCACATAGTGAGGAACCCCTCCCCCCCATATCCTGGTATTTAAAGTGATCCCATTTGGTTGGAAAATTATGTCAGTCTGGTCTTGTTAAAATCAAATCTGAAGGAAACAGAAACCTTCTCTCTTTTCGTGTTCTAGGCTCAGGAGGCCACCACGATTTTTCAAAGCCAAACACTTATGAATTTCTTTTCATCCAATATTGCCATGAACCCAGGGAAAATCAAGACAGCTGTTAGTGGTCATGAACACTCACAGCTCATAAATTTGATAAGCTAAGATGGTAGCCAACTGCAGTTTGATGGGGTAGGTATGGGAAGGTACCTTCAGATTTGGACTGTATAACGTTGTGGTGCTTATGAAACACAAGTGGACCCAATTAACTGACTCCAAACTAGACTCTCTCTTACATATATTGTAAAAGTAGTGAAGAGGGTTAGTATTCATGGAAAAGTAATTGATTTTTTAAAAAGATTTTATTTTACTCAAGAGGGGGAGAGAGAGAGAGAAAGAAGGTGGGGAAGAGGAGCACAAGCAGAAGGAGGGTGAGAAGCAGGCTCCCCACTGAGCAGGGAGCCCGATGTAGGGCTCCATCCCAGGATCTTGGGATCATGACCTGAGCAGAATACAGATGCTTAACTGACTGAGCCACCCATGCACCCAAGAGTAATTGATTTTATAGTGGAAGCTGGAGACTTAAAAAATTGCTGTTTGTGGGATTTTCGTCTGGGAGTCAGTTTTCTTCCCAAAATGTGGTCTATCTTTAAAAACCACAACTGGGTCAATCACTAGTATGGATGTCTTTCTGTTTCTCTTTTTACTTAACTTCTCCTCTGATCTCATTCTCTCACTTTGAGAAAAAAAATCAAGTCTTGTTAAGAGTACGCTTTGCCCCAAATACATACTAGTTTCATTTATCTTCTTAAATATGTTGTATATATACCTCCATTTATCTAGGTTATCCTTCTGGCTATATATTTATTTAATTTACCAAAAGTAAGACACTGTGATTAGTTATTGTTAATTGATGTTGGTTCTCTGCCCAGCCCCTGATTAAAGGGGAGGTGGGGAGAGGGGACTATGATGGAAGGGAAGACAGTAAGTTCAGGTGAAGAAATAGCAGGGACGGTTTTGGGGGTAAATGTGGAGGCTGGATCCTCATATTTCCAATGTTCTCCCATTCTTACCTGAATTGGGGCCAAAAAGGCATAAGGGTATGCTGGCAATTGTTGTTGCTATACTGGAAATCTCAGACAGCCAAAAGACCCAGAATCAATATTTAAAAATATTTAGGGCAGAGAAGATAAATATGAGGTAGGACTAAGCCACAGTCATGGGACTACATGAATTTGGGTTGTACACCCCGTACCTCCCACCCTAGTGAACTACATGGCTTTTTTGTTAATCTTGCAATAATGTGATCAGACATTTTATGTGAGTGAAGAGTTGAACTCACATCACTCTTTGGATGGGTTTTTACTCTATGTACTGAACTCCGCTATATGCCAGGCACAGTCCTACATGCTAGAGATACCCACTGGTAAATATGATAGAGACAGACCATTCCTTTTCCTGCTTAAAGTTTAATAGGAAGAGTAAGTGCCACTGTCCTCATGATTTTTTCTTCTACATTTCAAATCAAGGAGAAGGAAAACATTTACCCACAATCACAGTTTATTTTATCTATATTACCGTAATCAACCAGGCAAAAAACTCTAATATTTAGATGGGGTAATAAAAATTACAACATTTTTTATAATCTACTTTCACCTGTATGATTTCTTGGGATTTATAATCTACTTTTACCCATATGATTTCTTTTAACCTCACTGAGATTCTGCTTTTTCATCTGGAAAGTAAGGCATAACAATATTTATCTTACATGGATAGATATAGATAGCCAGCCAGCCTAGGGTTATGCCTGCCAATTGTGAAGGGCTGTATTTTATAGAGGCTGAACCTGAACCTTAGAGAGGATATGTGAATTGCCCATGGTTGAATATAAAGCCAAAGGGGAAAAATGAGACTTAAAATATAGTCTTTGGACTCCGAAGTCTATGGTTTTTCCATTATACATCCGTTGTTGCTCAATTGACCCATCAGTCAATTGGGAGACAGGAGTATATCTTCTCAGAACTTCTCCAGACTTAGTGTTCCAGGAAAGCTGGCTACATTTTACTCTTTTTGGCAGCCCATATAATAATGGTACAACTAAACAGGAAAAGAAATAGAGAGGAGAAACAGGGAACATTACTTTAAGGTAATAATACAATTCATCCACAGGCTGACCACCCAGAAATAATCAATTTTGTGCGTATCCTTCTAGTCATTACTTTAGAAAGCATTCTACTTCCAGGTTGTTCTTTTTTCTTTAAGTCCTAGTCATAGGGAGCTGATTGCATTTGTTCTCTAGAATATTAGAGAAGGAGCAGGCCTTTCAGGCTATCTAGTCAATCTCTTTCACTATTCAAATGAGGAAGTCACAGCTAGAAAGTTTTATCTATAGACTAAGGCAAAATCCTAAGATAGGAAAACAAATAGTAACTTAATGAATTATTTTCTCTAAGTAATTGCTTACAAAGTAAACGTTCTATGGCTTAACTATAGGATAATAATTGGAATTTTGTCTGAGTTTAAATTTAGACAATGTTTTGATCTGCTACATCATTGTTTCAGACCCAACAGAGCCTTTGCAGGGCCTGACATATGGTAGCTCTCAAAAATATTTGCAATGTTAATGAATGAAGTACATATGACTTATGTATGTACTTTGGAAATAACACAACTTACTAATCTAAGACCATTATCCTCATATTCAGGTACATCACCATCCATAAAATTTTATTGAATATGTCCCATATACAATTATAATAGGAATGGAAAAGAAAGGATGTGTATAGAAATGTTGAGCAGTTGGAACTAAGTTGCATAATGATGAAAGTTTGAGTATGTGTGTTCATTGGGGAAGGGGATGGAGGTGGAGATAATTAAGAGGAGAGAGGAATGTAGGATGCTACCATTTGTGGTTATGGTAGTGACATAAACTCATAAATGAAACAGAAATATTGTGTTCAATACTACACAGTTCCATCCCTCTTGTTTATAGAAAATAAGTTGTCCACACGAAGGAGTCCAGTTACAGGTGAAGGTGAGGAATTAAAAAATGTTAACTATTTTACTATATAACAGCCCATGTACTGGACTGGTCACCATTTTTTGAATACCAATAACATAGAATCCTAGCATAATAATAGCTAACACTTCTGGAACACTATCTTCCATCTATGATTATAAGCACTTGACATATATTAAATTATGTAATCCTCCTCATATCCCTTTGAAGTGGGTGGCAGGATCATCCCCATTTTATAGGTGAGGAAAATGGAGTCTAGAGAGATTACAGAAGTGGCTCAAGGACACTCAGCTATTATGTGGAAGATCCAGGTTTTGAACTCAGTCTGGTTCCAGAGCCTATGCTCTTGGGTACATTGCTGTACTACCTACTAGAAGTTTGCTGTGGAAGGAAATATGGGGATCATGTAGTATAATACGCTTCACTTTACAGATGAGAAATCAAAGTCGTAGAGAAGTTTGGTGACTTGCCCAGGGTCACAATTATTTTGTGATAGAGCCGGAACCATGACATGCCTTTGTGTGTAAGACTGAAGTAATTGGAGACAGGTTATGGTGACACTAGCCTGCAGGGACCAGGTACTTTTATTATTGCTCCATTCATCAACCAGTCTCGAAAAGCTGGAGAAATGGGGTGGCCCACACACATTTTCAAGGTTTCTTTCCTTATGTGAGGCACTTAAGTAATTCTGTGAATGGAGACATCATTCTTGCTTGCTCTGGATAAGTAACAGTTTCCTTTGCGGAATATGTCGCATTAGCTCATTGGCTCTACAATGAGGAAAGACAACCCAAAAGAAAAACTGAGTGGCGGCTCTGTGCAAGGGAAATTAATGCAAGACACAAGAACAGGTGATCTTCTTTCTCTCTCTCCCCTCCCAGGCTGTGCCCTCCACCTTGTGCCACCCCAGAAAGACATCTGTCCACAATATTCCAGGAAAGAGATTCTACTACCTACTTCTTCATGGCTGACAAAATAATAAGAGGAGAAGGGCATATCTGGTATCAGTCCATCCTCTTAACTAGAAAAACTCCTCCAGTAAATGTCTTGAGGCTAACTGGGATATGCATATCAAAGAGAATTTGGCTAACCTGAAATGTCATCTTTGATAGGGAGTTCATCAGGGCAATTTATCAAAATTGACCCTATCAGAGAAGGACCAACCAGCCTTAGTAGACCCGAGGTTGCAAAATGCCACTACATTTGGCCATAAAATTTATCATGTCAGGAGATCTATAGTCAACACCATGTGCTGTGAAATATGACAGTGCTGCTGGGAAATTTATCTTTGTTGGGCCTGACAGATTAGCCTCGCATTTCCACTTAGTCCACTTTTGTACCCCAGTGCCATCGATAATGACCCATCAGGACAATCTGCTTGGAAAGAAGACTTGCAGCTCCCAGAAGCTAGGATGGGTGGAAAGAAAGCCTGTCCACATGCACATATTTTGGGTGTGTTCTTGTATAATGCTGAAAAATTATTCAGTGACTTTCTTCTTTTCCAGATGATATTTTAAGAAAAGTAACACATTAAATGGGAGTTTAGGCTCTTGACAAATTGACACCATCGGAGACACATACATTTAACTTTTTTTTTTCCCACTTTCTCATTTCATAGAAAAGAAGCAAAGGGAAAGGCATGGTGGAATACCTTCTTCGTTTCTGAGTTCCTCCTTGGGCAGGATTGTAAGTGTCGCAGTGCTGGTGATCAAGGTTTCTGCCCCCCGCACCCCTCGGCTCTCTGTTCTCACCGTGTACTGCCTTTGTACCTAATGTTCTCAGAATCTCCGCATTATCTATTTTTTCCTAAACTCTGCTCGAGGCACAATCATGTACACCACTACGTGATAAGGTGGGAACATGGCGTCCTATCCTATAACTACTTTTTATTATAATAAATATGAAATTATTGAATTAGAAGAATTTTGGCATTTCAGTTCTTAGCTTCTCCCTAGTAGTGACCATGGTCGGATAGAAGGAATATCAGTTTACCCCTGAGCATAGCAGATTGCACATTAGGAACAGTTTAGGGAAAGGTTCAGGATTGGGTGTTATGAATTTGGGGTTTGTGTCCGGACTCCATGGCTTGTGCTGATTGACCTTGGGCAAATCTTGAAAGCTCTGTGTCTCAGATCTGTGAAACATTTGATAAATAAAAGTGACTCTTTTTCAGGATTGGTGTGCAGATTAGATAGAATTTTATACATCTCTGTACACGTAGATAAATATATGTATATGTGGTTTCATAAATTGAAGAGCATGATAAAAATGATTTTTCTTTTTTGTAGAGGCAACAGAAAGAGAACTGGATTTGAAGTCAGAATTTTTGCTAAAATTCTAGTTTTCCCATTACTAGTTATGTGATTGCAGGAAAATCATTTAGTTGCTCTGAGTCTCAATTTTTCATCTGTTAAAATAATGAGAATAACTGTTGTAAAGCTCTAATAAGACATATGTGACATCCTTTGGAAATTCTAAAAGTAGTACACAAATGCTTATTAATTTATACCTCATCTTTTCTTTTAAGACTTATTTATCTCTTTTATTTTTTATTTATTTTTTTTTTTAAAGATTTTATTTGTTTATTTGAGACAGAGAGAATGAGAGAGAGAGAGAGAGCACATGAGAGGGGGGAGGGTCAGAGGGAGAAGCAGGCTCCCTGCCGAGCAGGGAGCCCGATGTGGAACTCGATCCAGGGACTCCAGGATCATGACCTGAGCTGAAGGCAGTCGCCCAACAAACTGAGCCACCCAGGCGCCCCAAGACTTATTTATCTCTTTTAGAGAGAGAGAGAGGACAAGCAGGGAAGGGGTAGAGGGAGAGAGAGAGAAATCCTCAAGCAGACTCCCTGTTTGGCGCAGAGCCCCATGTGGGGCTCGATACTAGGACACTGAGATCATGACCTGAGCCAAAATCAAGAGTGGAAGTTTGGGCACCTGGGTGGCTCAGTTGTTAAGCATCTGCCTTCGGCTCAGGTCATGATCCCAGGTTCCTGGAATTGAGCCCCGCATTGGGCTCCCTGCTCAGGGGGAATCCTGCTTCTCCTCTCCCACTCTCCCTGCTTGTATTCCCTCTCTTGCTGTCTCTCTCTCTGTCAAAAAAAAAAAAAAAAAAAGAGTGGATGCTTAACCGACTGAACCACCCAGGCGCCCCTCCTTATCATCTTATTATAGAAAGTATATTCATATCATAAGGAAACTTCCATTTGATCTCAGGTAACTTTGTTCTAAGAGGTCTAGCTCACCAAAGGGAATCTGGTCAATTGGGTAATTTAGATTTCATATAAGATTAAGATAGAAGGCATTCCTAGAAAAACCATAGCTATCCCTAATACTAAGACTGGACAGAAATTTGTCCCTAGGGTCCTCAAAAAGAGGACACGGTGGCCAATGTCCTCCACAATCGTTACAATAAACATAAGGACAAGAAGTATTGGGCTGTAAATAAATGTTTATTTTACAATTTTCCCAGTGTTGGGATGCTATAAAATACGCAAAGGAAGAATACAGCTGCAACAGAATAGTTGTTTATTACCACAAAACTGTAGGGGCAAAAATCCTCCTACTCCCCTGAGAATCATTGCCCTCACATAGTCACGGGTACTCAAAGAGGACCCCAATCAGTTGCAATGATTCCTACTGACTTTCTTGCAAAGTTCTTGTGGTTTTTATTCTACTCCCCATACCACAATTCCTAAATGGGCAATAGAAATCACATTTCCTTGCTGACCTGTTTTACCAGCTGATTACTGCTTTCATGACTGAAGGAGGAGTCCATGGACACAGTGGAAATCCTGATAGTTATCTCTTTTCTAGGGAGCCTACATTAAGTAATCTAAGTGTTAAAAATGCAAATTCGTGGGGCTCCTGGCTGGCTCAGTCTGTGGAGCGTGCAGCTCTTGATCTCAGGGTTGGGAGTTTGAGTCCCACGTTGGGTGTGGAGATAGCTTAAAAATAAAATCTTTAAAGAAAAAAATACAAATTCCTGCTGAATCAAAATCTTATGGTAAGGGATCTAGGAATCTTTGTAAAAAGCTATCAGGGGTGATTTTTTTATGCAGATTAAAGATTGAGACCAGGACTGGAGATTGGATAAAAGACTGTGACTCACTATCAGGCCTAACAGACCCCACATGGGTAAATAAAGACCCCCTGTCTGTGTCTGTGTATGTAAGGCTGTGTCTGCAAAACACTGGGAATGGGGTTGAAATTGCCTAGCATTTAATTAGACTCTTAACACATGACTTTTGACCACGAGAAGCAAGTTAACTATCTGGGAATAGTATAGAGCACAATTTCTGGATGACTTGTGAGGCCAGGAAACTCAGCTCGTTGCCCTGTGACCCACAGAAAAGCTTCATTCTAGACACCACCCACATCTCCCCTCTGAATTCTTGTTCTAAATTTACAAGCCTAATGAACTCCAAGTAGGTGTGCTGCGGGTACCTCTGCCTCAACACGCACCAAACTAATCCCGTGACTTGCACCTGCTTCTTTTCCTGTATTGTACCATCATAAGGAGAGTGTCCATCTTCCCACGCATCCATGCAAGAAACTCCAGAGCCAAGTCAGCTTTTTTTTCTTCCCCATTCCTGCACCTGTTCAGTGATTGATTCTTCTTCTAAACTAACTATGTCAGTTCCAACTCTCTAGTCCCTCCAACAGTGCCCTAATCTTAGACCATCAGCATCTTGGAACTGGTCATTTGCTTCCACTTCTTAATGTATGTTAGAACATCAGAATCAATTTCAGTGGATGTTGCTGAAATATCTATAATTCATCACTGGGCTGGATGTTTCCACATATTTATATCACTTCATTCTCATAAAATTGTGTTATTATTCCCATTTCCACCTGCAGAAATTGAAAATTGGCAGGGTTGTGTGACTTAAGATCCCATAACTGCAAAGCCAGGATTTCAACCCGTCTTCCAAAAACTGGTCCAGCTGTCTCAAATTTCCCACCTGAAATCTATTCTTCACCCACTGCCATGGTCATCTTCCTCTAACAAAATTGTGACTGAGTCACAATTCTCTCGGCTCAAAAATCTCCATAGTTCCCCATTGTCTATAGCAGTGTTTCTGAATTTTTTGATTATGTACCCTTATCAATAAAAAATTTTGATTATACATCCTATATATGTAGATTTATGTATTTATTTGTGAAATACTGGCACTTACTAAGTATATTAGTATATATTACAGTACATATATACAGAAATATGAATACAAAAGGAAAGAGAATAAAATACAAATAAAATTACAATATATTTTTTCATGCTTCTGTGGATGATTTTTTACTTTTTCAGGGGGTTTCTCTGCACTTTGAACACCACTGAATCCAAGTTCAAGGGCCTCTATGATCTGGCTTCCACCCAACTTTTTGGGCTTATCTTTTAGAATTTTCCTTCCACCCCTCTCCATCCAAGCCTCCCCGTGTTACTCATAGTTTCTTGTAAATACTATGCACTTTCTTGTCCCTAGTTTTTGGCTCCAATTGTTTCATCAGCCAGAAGTGAGTATTATCCTTTTTTTGCCAGCAGAAAACTAACTATAGGTATCGGCTGCTTTTTGAAAGTTCATCGTTATGCCGCTTTACTTTTACAAAAGACCTATGTTAGTACTTGTTTTCACCAAGTGAAAGAAATCCAAAGAGGATTTTTGTTTTTATGAAAAAAGGCAGAAAGTGAAAATAGCATTCAGCGTCTGTGCTGCAGTGAGTCAAGATGGAGGCAACGTGCACCCCCAGCAGTGAGAGAGGCCCCCTCCCAGCTCCTTCCTGGAAACTACACCAGCATCTCAGCCTCAAGCCACCAGAGCTTTGAGCTGTGTCTGTGAGCCTCTGTGCTTTATTTTGACTTATTTTGTGTATCTGTTGACAAGATGTGTCCTAAGGTATCAGAAAAGCCTAAAAGAGATTATTTCTGGGGTCTGGGAGTGCTCAAAAATCATTCCATATAAGTTAATGGTAATTGCACACCACATCTAGTTCCAGTTTTACTCGTTCTTCTGAAGCCAGAAGGAGTTTAACATGCAAACTAAGTCCTATCCTCTGCTCCGTACATTTCAGTGGCTCCCCATTGCCCTCAGAGTAAATTCTCAACACCTTCATTTGGCTTATGACCATGATCTGGTCCCCACTTATCTTTCTATCTTCATGCCCCTCACACACTAGTTAGGCCAAATGCCTTCCAGTTTCCAAAATTTGTCATGCTTCTTGCCTCCCTCTGTATTTCCTCCAAATTTGATTGCTGTGCCAGTAAACGAGCAGGAGGGAGAGCCCTGATTTGCAGCATTTGACAATTTCCATGGTGTAAATACTTTTACCATGGCTCATTTCAGGCTACCAATGTGTTGCCACTGAACAAGGAATTGAAAAGAGATGTACACAATTGGCCCTAGCAAGTGGGTCCCTCCCTGCTCCGGCATACTGCTGGGCTAAATCTTACAAATCCCTCAGGTTCGGGCTTAGCTGCTCCTTTCCTTAAGAAGGCTTTCTTGACCATGCCCTATGCTTCTACTGCAGCCTGATCTTAGCCTGTCCTCACACTTACCACGTAATATTGCAATTTCCTGCACAATTCTCTCACTCTATTGCTAGTCTATAAGCTCCTACATGTAGGGATTGTGTCTTATTTACCATCGTCTCTCCAGAACCTTCCAGAGTGCTTCCCACATGGTGGTTCTTTAATAAATATTTGTTAAATAAATTAGTGAATGACTAAAAACCAGTAATAAGAACTAACAGCACGTACTTTGCACCAGCCACTGTACTAATTGGTTTGTATGCATTATCTCATTTAGTTTTCCTCTAAACCCAATGGTGGAACATTTGATTATCACCATTATACAGAAGAGAAAGATTGAGGCTCAGAGCATCTAAGTATCTTGCTCAAAGCACACAGCGAGGGGAGGATACACACACACACACACACACACACACACACACACATTCTACCTTGAACATTTATCTACTATGTTTGTTTTGTTTTAGGTTGAATAAAACTAGCTTTTTTAAACAGTTGGCTTCTGTGAAGATTCGAGATCTAAGCCACTTTTATGCAGGACTTCTACAGAGGGCTAAACTCTCAAACACTGTCACTGACACTGTAAATTAGTGCAAAGTTAATGGTAAGCAATTGGCATTATTGCCCCTTCAAATATTATTTGCTTTTAAATAGTGATTCCATTTCTCATAAAATAATCAAAAATATAGACAACACTTTGTGGCCAAAATATTGTTCCTTAGGGTTTTAAAAATAACATTTTCACTTTAGAATATTTTTAGATTTATAGGAAAATTGCACAAATAGTACTGTTTCCACATATACTACTTCCAGTTTCCCCTATTAGGAACCTCTTACATTACTATGATACATTTGTTAAAATGAATGAACCAATATTGATACACTATTATTAATTAAAATGCATACTTTATTCAGATTTCCTTATTTTTTTCCCTAGTAACCTTTTTCTATTCCAGGATCCTATCCAGGATATCATATTACATTTGGTTGTCGTATCTTTTTAGGTTCTTCTAAGCTGTGGGTTTCTCAGACTTAACTTTGTTTATGGTGACCTTGAGAGTTTTGAGGAGTATTGGTCATGTGTTTTGTAGAATGCCCCTGTATGAGAATTTGCCTGATGTTTTTCTAATGATTAGACTGGGGTTGTGGGTTTTGGGAGGAAAACCACAGAGATGAAGTCACATCCTATCAAGGGTACATACTATCAACATGACTTATCACTGTTGCTGTTGACCTTGATTACCTGGCAGAGGTAGTGTTTGTCAGGTTTCTCCACTGTAAAGTTACTCTCTTACCCCCTTCCCACACTTGTACTCTTTGGAAGAAAGCCACTATAAGCAGCTTACATTTAAGGAGCAGGAAATTATGTACCTACCTTAAGACCAGAGTATTTACATAATTTGGAATTTTTTTCCACGGGAAGATTGCCTTTTTCCTTCCATTAACTTATTCATTTAATCATCTATTTGTGGATACAGTATGGATTCATAGATATTTATTTTGTACTTTTGGCTATAATCTAATACTTCATTATTTTCTTGCTCAAATTATTCCAGCTTTTGGAGATTTTTTTAGCTGGTTCCTGTGTCCCTTTGACATAAGCCATCATTGTGTTTTTTCGAGTACTTCCCTAGTTTCTACCACTACTGAATACTTCAGACTCACCTTGCATATTTTTTTGCTCTGGTCCTAAAGTCAACAATTCCTCTAAGGAGACTTTGTCCCTGTTATTGAAGAGTAATATTAGAAAACAAGACCTGGGCTTATTCCCATTATGGTGATGATGTTTCTGGGCTCTTTCAGCTGACAGACTAAAGAAATATATGTGTGTATACTAACCCGTGTATATAGACATACCTATAACTATTTCTAAATGTAACCATCTGTATTTATATTAAGCTAAACATGAGTTCATCCTGATGTCTCCAACTCTAATCCATGACCACATGGATCACTTTAGCCTCCACCATTGCTTATCTGCAAACCTCCCACTACAACAGGGAAAAACTTGGTTCTTACCATCCACCGTCCATGTACTTAGTTCTTCAAGTCCAGTTATACTTGTAGAGTGTTTTCAAAATTGTGTCCATCATACCACCATGGAAACAGTTTTCTCAGCAAGAATGCACTGCTTATATCTAATTCCTTTTGCCTTTTAACTTATGGAATCCACACGTTCCAAAGTTACTTAGCTTAGAATGTTTCCCCATCCCTTTCAATGAAGTTGTTTCATACATTTGTAATACAGTTAGATCATTTTGCTACAGTCTGCATCCCATCACGGGATCCCTGATCTCCTAGATCAGTATTTTTAAGTTACTTCTATTATTCCATACTTTAAGGTTTACTCTTTTTTTGCTGTAAAATCCTATGGGTTTTGACAAATGCATAGTATCTATTCACAATTACAATGTCAGAATAGTTTTATTGCTCTAGAAATTTCCCCGTGCTTCACCCATTGAACCCTTTTCCCATTCCCAAAGCATCCGTTTACCATCTCTATAGTTTTGCCTTTTACAGTGTCATATAGCTGGAATCACACAGTATGTCACCATTTAAGACTGACTTCTTTCACCTAGCAGTGATGTGTTTAAGATTTATCCACACCTTTGCAGTGACTTTGCTCATTCCTTTTATTGCTGAACAGTATTGCATTGTATGGATGTACCACAGTTTGTCCACTCACCTATTGAAGGACATCTTCTTGCTTCCAGGTTTTGGTAATTATGAATTCCCAATGATCTTTTAAAAATAATTGAATCATTGGAAATAATAAAAATATTCAAGTATTGAGCTTATCTTTGGGTACACAATTGTACATCCATATAATGATGTATTAAAAGAGTTTTTAATGGCACTGGAAAATGTAAATAAAATGTAGGACACAAAAATTATATATTCAATATGGTCTTGATGTTATGAAACATGCATATGTGTCTATATCTGGAAGGAAATACAACACTATGTTCACAGAAGTTATTGCTGGGGATTGGAATAATAAGTGATAGTTAATCTTTAAATAGTTCTCCATATTTTTCACAAAGTTTAATTATTCCTTGTATAATTAGGAAAAAATAAACCAGTCATTTCTAAATCACAGTTCATGCTCTAGATTCTGTAGGGAACCGTGGTCACATATATTCAGAAGGATTTCTGGAATTTTCCTCCTCTTCCTTCATTTCTTGGAGATTGTCTTTCTGGAGTGGTTCTTCTCTGCTCTAGATTCATTCTCATTCTTCTGACTCTTCACAACCTCTCAGGGTTTTTATGCAACTTTGTTTTATTTACTCCCTCCTCCTCACCTCTCATTAAAATCATGGCAAATGTCACGAATCAGACCTTCTTATTTTCCCATTAGCTGGAGTACATTTGGGCCATGTGGCAGTCAGGATTTTCTAGAATACCTTGCATCCTCCATTAGTAAGCAAGATTATTGACATTCCCTTGGCATTGGGTGTCATAAACCTTCAACCTATTATATTTCAAGGTGTTTTTGATTATTATTTTTTTAGTGAGGGGTGCAGAACACAATGGTAACTAACACATATAAAAAGAAAAAGGGGGAAAAATACTAAAGTAAATGCATGTAACCTTGCATACTACTTCTGAAAGTGTAATTGCTGCTGTCACCTCAGGCAGCTGCAGTTCTCCATAAAATCAGAACTAATGAGGAAAGCTCATTGTGGTTTTGACGGTAGATGATTAGAAGAATAACAGAAAGTACAGGCCCTCAATTCTCGTGTTTTTAAAGGAGCTCTTGAATTTCTGTTTTTGTTTTAAATAAGTTGATATAGCATATATTTCTGTGACCATTGGCAAAACGATTTAGACAAACCTTATTTCTTTTGGAATATTATAAATTCATTATATTTTCACCAAATATTGAAACTTTATTTTAAGATTTCTTCTCTCGCAGTGCTAGGGACACTGGGAAAAAATGTTTGTATTAATTTCAACTCACACCCCCAACCACGTTGGAAGTTCTGCAATTGATGAAAATGGATACACCCAGCTGGCTGTCAACACCTGAGCTCTGCTCTTGGCAGATTTATTCTTGAAAGGAACACCTTTGACATGGGGAGTGAACCACATGCCAGTAGGGTATAAAATGGTTCTTGCCAGTGTCTGACTCAGCAATGGTTTCCACAAAGCCCAGTTCTTCTGGAAAAGAGATGATTCCAAGCCAACAGAGGTTGGTTAATATTTTCTGAGCTTCTACTTTTTTTTACAAGTAATATGTTAATTACTAGATTTTGGAATGAATAATGGAATGAATAATCCTTAGTCAGTTTGTCCATTGAAGGAGTTCATGGTCTACCAAGAGAAGAAGGAACACAAATAATTCTCTGTAAAACTGTGCAGTAAGTGGTATTCTAGGGATAGGAAACATGGCACTGTAAAGTGCCATTTCTGATGAAGTGAAGGCCCTGGGGAGTATCTGATAGAGCCATTCCCAACTGCTTGTCCACAGTAATTCTTTAATTTTATGTCATTTCTTTTGGTAGAGATAACCTTGGAATAAAATGGGTGATTTGAGGACTGTTAAACTATTTGGATAACTTGATAGCTAAATGCTGAGAAGTCTATAATGCTGCTTCTGAAGAAGGACATCTAACCTTCATACTCTGGAGCTCAGAACTAAATTGGCTACCTTAAATGATGAGGCTGGTTCATGCTTCTTGGACAAGCACCCTTACCCCCAGGCAGGAGCCTTACGTTATTATAGCTTTGGCGTACACTTAGAAGTACAGAAGCAATGTATGATGGAAAAACACTGGCTGTACATTACCATACATGTTCAGAAACCGGAGATTGTAATTGGAATGAAAGGTTGGTGCATGGTAGTGTGTAGACATCTTCTGTTGGCCAGAATAGGCCAGGATGCCAGTCGGTAGGTGGAAATGATTCAGCAATATCAATAGGTAGATGCTTTTGTAAGAAAGATGTTCAATAGGCATAAATGCACTTTATTGTTTATTGTGGGGATATCGAATTACCTTCCTATGATTTTAATATGACTCTTTCCTGCTAATATACATTAGCAACATTATGAATTGCTGTAAGCAAGAGATCCTATCCTTATGTCAGCTGTGCTTTGAAAGGCAGTCCTTAACTTACAAAGGTTCTGCTTTCTAAGAGTTAAAGAGAAGGCCATTGTCTGGACTTATGACTCTCCTCACAATAACAATACTGGAGTTTTAAAACCAGAAAGTGGAGAACCTTATTTATTGGATTGATTTATGCATCAGTCTGTGCTGCCCTTAAGTTTTTATTATGCAAATTTAAACATAACACAAAAGTACAAAGAATACTATTAAAAAATATTCAGTTTGAGTAAATCATAACATTTTGCTGTATTTGTTCCAAATTTTTAAAAACTTTTTAAACATCACAAGCTAATTATGAAGAAAGAGTTTTTTTGGCAAAGGAAACAGGCTCCTTTACTGCTTATGCCATATTCAAAAGCAACTCTTTGTTGCTAAAGTCCTCCAAACTTTGAACTTGGGTTTAAGTGAGATTTCAGGATTTGGCTCCTGCCTACCTCTTTTGCTTCATCTCTTGCCACTTCTGCTCTTTACCGACCCCGAATCTACCATACTCCAGCCATACTGAATTTCTGTCAGTTTCTGGAAGACACCATATTTTTTTTCAATTTCTCACTCCAGCAATGCTGTTCTCTCTATCTGGAATACCTTCCCCTCTGTCTCTTCTCTGGAGTGATTCTTAACCAGATCTCAGTCTCTATGTCCTCTGGAATATTTCACCTGACATCCAAGTCAGGTGATTTTTTTAAGGGTTCTTCTGCTAATGGAATATTTTTCTCTTTCAAATGTCAAATACTGGCTAAAAAAACTGAATAATAAACATGGTAGATAACAAGTAGTAAAACCCAAAAAATATATCTTGGGGTTTATAAACATTTTTGAAAATTTGCTTAAAATAAATTTAATGTTAAAGAATATAGATCCATTGAAAGTTACATATGATATCCAATTATTTTATAATACCCATGTAGCCCTTCTTGTATACTACCTTACATTAGTCTTTCACATACTTTTCATATATATGTATATATCCATGCATACATGTATGCATACATGTGTATGTCTGTGAGTGTGGAGCCAGGTTTCCTATCTCTAGAATATCATTTATTGCCTAATTTTACAGAGAGTTGTTTGAGTACATATTATATATCCAAAGAGAGTGAAGTTTTTGAGTATGTACTATCTGGAACATTTACTAATATACCATGCAATACCTAGCATAACATTAACACATAATAGTTATTCAATTAATTATTGGTTTAAAATTGAATTTTTAAAATGGAAAGAGGGATAACTAAAAATTTTAAATAGCACTTAAAAATAAATGTTTATACATCTTGAAAAGCTTAAAAAGAGGCTTTCCATAATCAACCTCAGAAAAAGTTTCTCCTTATACTTATAAATTTGTTCGTTATCTTTCCCAATATTTATGGAGACTCCTGTGGTTTTGGTCTTGAATTTACAATGGTGAACTAAACAGACATGGAAATTTCATCTAGTGCAGACTTAGAGATTAAAAAAATAAATCAATTATTTAGAAAAAGAAGAAGAACAAATAAAAAATAAATGAAGGGGGTGCTTCTTTAAATTGGAATGGTCCATCTGAGGAAGATATATTTCACTTGGGAGCTGAAGTTTGAATAAAAGAGAGGTGCATTCAGAGAAGGTTTTTGTTTGTTTGTCATTGTTTTTTAACGATAACCAGGGTAGGGACAGGGGGCCCAAACTGAAGTTAAACAATACACATATCATGTAGAGTTTTTAGAACGAAGAATGTGGAAAAAAACCCAAATTCTTAGGTTCCATGATTTAATGCCTTTTGTGTGTGTGTGTGTGTGTTTGGGTGTGTGTGTGTGCCCCCTATTACTTAAGGCTTTTAGTTTGAAAACAACTTCAGACAACATATTTATGTTAAAAAAAAAAGTGATGTATGTGATGACTACCTTCATTTCCAAGATGTACTGTGTGATCAGATATGGAGGGTTTAAATGGTGAGAGAAAATCTAATTTACAACCATTTGGGAGGTCACATCACAGTTCCCAAAGATGCTCCTAATTTTTTCTTATGTTATATGTGGATTTTACTACATCCAACAAATTGATGATGACTCAGAGCACTCTTGGTTGTTTATGGACGTTTTCATGAAGACGTTTGATAGAATGTGTTTTGACTTCTGCTAGTCTAGGTCACTAGACTGCGGTGGCTCTAATGCTGTAGTAACCATATAAGCAAAGCAAAATCTAAGCCTGTACATACCTCAAATTTACCAAATCAAAACTTAAAAACAACCAGTCACAAACAGCCAACTAGGCTTTAAGCCAATCAGTAATTCCCTTACTTTGCTTCCACCTTTTTCCTATAAAAATTTTCCCTAGCCCCCATGGATGGAGTGCTTCTAACCATGTCCTGTTTGGTGCTGCCCAATTTGAGTCAATTTTGTTCAAGTAAACTCTTAAAATTTTAATATGCCTCAGTTTATCTTTTAACACATGTTGTGAAAACAGAATATGCATATCAAGCATTGGTAAGGACTTTTAAGGTCTTGTCTACCGGGCACCAAATCCCACTCGAGAATCCCAGTTCTCTATTTGACTTGTATGCCTCTAGTATTAGAAGCTTATTACCTCCCAAGTTGGTCTGTTTTATCAACTCTAGTTTGAACGCCTTTTCTATGTTCGTGTAAAATCTCATTTCTTGTAAACTTTACTCATTTTGCTCTTGGAGCAACATAGAAAAAGTCTACTTTCTTTTTTTTAACTTAGTGGAATTTCAAACATATACACACAATTCAATTTCTACATTATTTCTTTCTTAGCTAAACATAGTCACATTCCCTTTGTTTCTTTCTCATGTACTGGTCTATCTATCGCTGAGAGATCATCTTCCTATACCCTAGACACTGTACACTTGACCTCATAGAATTACCTTTTTCGGTCACTCTGTATCTTCAAATTATCTTTCACATCTCTCAAGTGCTTGTTAATTTCCTTCTTAAAGAAAATTTAAATATTTCTGACCCATAGAGAGCTTTGGTTGCTTTAGGAATTTTGTGAGCTTTGCCAGAAATAAGTTCTTCCTTGAGTTTTTCCTTTTCTGAGTTATGATCTTCTAATGTGTTCACGGCTTCTACCAACTTGAGATTCCTGGCAGAGATGTTTTGTCAAAGATATGTCTGAAGAAGTAAAGATAGTATTTCCCAGAAAAATGTATTTCACCTGTCATCCAGTGAGTGAAATTTTGTTAGACAGAGATGCTTTTCTGAAGAATGGTTTTAAAGGAGATGGTTTTAATAGGCTTATTGTCAGTGAGTATAAATACTTCATCCAGAAGACAACAATATATTGTGAATGGATTAAATAATTGATTTCTAAACTGAGCTTGGCAGGTGCCTGGAGAGTTCCTTGTAGTTATGTGCACAGCCAACATGGGGGGAATATGTGTACAAGGGGTGGTACCCAGCTCAACTAGGGATGCTCCACTTTTATCTGGGGTGTGTGTGTGTGTGTTAAGTCAACCTTGTAGTAAGATTTCATTGAAAAATGGCTAAAAATTATGTTGAAAGCCACTGGAGTATTTTGGATACTGAGGATTTTTCCTTAAAAACAGTGGAAGATTCCCATTAAGCCTCTTGCTAAAGCTAGAATCTTTTGTGGCATTGGAATTTTATTTCTAACAATTGATAAAGATGCCACCTACAAGGGCTAATAATAGCAAATGAAGAAGTAAGGATTAGGAATAGGTAAACTCAGGAACTGCTGGGACCCTGCTGTCATGCAAATGTCCTTGATAATGCAGAAAGGGGATTGAAATTACAGTTCATATGGCTGTCTAGAAACAGAATTTTTCCTATAGAGAATGCTTTCTACAGGTTCCCTAGGGCTGTGCAGCTCTTTAAATCAGCAAGCCCCTTTTATTTTCAATCACAAAGTGGAAAAAGGCACCTTCTTTTCTCTTTTTCTCTTTCAAGAAATCCAAACAATAAGTATTGTTGAATCACTTTATCTCTCTTTGAAGAGGGAAATGCTATCCCTTTGTTGGTTGAATGTAGAAGATTTATGAAGAAAAAAAGAATAGAGAAATGAATCATAACAGCATTGGATTTAATATTTTCTTTTTTTTTTTTTTACAATGTTCTGCCTTGCTTGACATGTTTACTTTACAAACACTTATATTCTTGGCTCAGAGTTGCTCTCTGAACACCACGGTACCTAATTAATGTCAAGGTGGAAGGCATTATGTTGCAAATGCTGCTCCCTCTGCTCTGAATAGCATTTTTAAAGCCAATTTAGGTCACACATGGTTCAGTCTCTTAGAAATTCTTCTTAATTGTTCAGCTAAAGAGAATGCCTCAGGGCGTTTATTAGCAGACGTTCCAATGGGCTGTCTATCCTGGGGTGTGTGAGTGTGCCAGGAGCGGGGTACAGTATCTCACAGGGTGCTGGGGCGGGGAGGGAGGTGATTGTGTCGGAGAGAGGGTATTCCAAGAAGGTTATTTTTTTCAACCTCAGAAATAGAACACAATTTAGCTAAAAAGTATGTGACAACTGTGCCCTGTTTTAAAGAAGAAAGCTGTTCTTATTTTTCTCACTCCAGTAAGCTTCTGAGGTTCACATGACAAGGAACATGTCAGGCTAGGAACCAGATACAAAATACATTTTTAAATGGACCATTTCTTTTATGTTCAGTTGTCATTTGCCACTTTCTCTGGATCCTCTCCTGACTGAGGAGAAGGCTGATAAATCTTGCAGTAGCATCAGTGAAGTCAACATAATGGAAAGTTCTCAATCCTTTTTTGACATCTGTAGTCACCAAAACTTGAGCCAGAGGATGTGCTGTCCTGGGGATGACAGTCAATATCACAGGTGGGGACGAGAAAGGAAGTGGAGGTTCCTTTAGATTAATCATCTGCAGAGAGGATTAGTCCAACTTAGAGTAGAATAGCACAAGATGTCACCTCCTCCTTCCTTCCATTTCTTCTTTCCCAATGGGATTCAGCTGGAACCCCAGAGTTGATAAGGAAGGAGATTAGAATATGCCACTTTGGCATAAGGATTATTTTGAGATGAAGACAATTGAGAATCAACAGGTAGAAAAAGAAACCTTCTTGAAGCTTCCCTGAGGCAGTAAATTCTGGAAAATAAGGCTACCATAAATTTGTTTTTTAGGAGAGATCGCCTTCCAGAAGGAAAAATGAGAATAAAACCTACCTGAAATCCCTTCTCTGGGGGAGTTTTATGGCCCTGAAGGAGACAGAAAGTCCACTCATATTTGTATAGACAAACATTACAAATTTTTTTATTTCTTGATTTTTCTTCTAAAAACCCATTTATCTTTCCTGAAGAAAACTGTTTGTTCTTTTTCATAAAAGCCTTTTCTGTCCCCCTTCCTTGATTTAAATTGGGTATATAAACCTCTAACTTCAACCATCTAGGGAGCCAGCTACTTTTTTTGTTGGCTCCCATGTGCATACAAAAACCCCTTTCTCTAGTTAATTTGTCTTTTTTTTTTTTTCAGTTTAATTTGCACATCCCCATCACCAAATATAAGAGGGTAAAGGAAAAATTTTTCTACCCTTACTCCAGCTTCCCAAGTTCATTACATCATTGCATAATATAGACTATATTTTCACACATTTCCTCTGAATTATATATGGACACAATAAATATGTCTTGTATATATTTGTCATATGTCCTAAGTAGGTCATTAAGAAATAGAGCCTAAGAAGAGGATTCTTCTGCAAGGGATTTGGTGAGAGAGTGCTGCAGGTGAAACCCCAAAGAATTGAAACAGGATGGGGTAGGGAAGGAAGTTCTGCAAAGGTGGGGATTGTACTAAAGTCCAACCTTAGCCTGATCCCACAGGGAACTATGGACCACGGGGCCACATGATTGTCCCAGCTTGGAGCAAGGGAGCTAGTGTTTTATATTCCACATCATTCAGTCGTTGGCAATGGGTGACTCGGGAAGGAAGGTCTAACCTTGCAAAGATTTCTAGGGGAATGTCTCCAGTCAGGGTCCTGAGAGCAACTCTCATGAGAAGGATACATCTGTGAGCTGCTAGGAACCAAACTCGGAACAGTTAGGAGATGAAGGGAGTCTGCCAGGGCACCAACGGCGTCTGCTACACCATGTAAAATATCCATCTTGTATAGTAATTTGTTTATGAGAAAGATATCCCAGGACCCATTGTAGTTAAGCTAAATCTTTGTGTGAAGAGGATTTTTGGAGATATAGGTCAGGGGTCAACAGACATTTGCTGTAAAGGGCCAGATGACAAATATTTCAGACTTTGTGGGCCAGAAGGTATTTGTTGCAACTACTCAACTCGGCCGTTGTAGCATAGAAACAGACATAGACAATATATAAACAAATGGGCAAGGCTGTGTTCCGATACAACTTTATTTACATTATTAGATGGGGGGGTGCAGATTTGGCTACAGTTTGTTGACCCCTGAGAGAGGGAATAAAACAGAGAACATTCAGTGCTTCCAGTTCATCTAATTTCTTAAAATAGAATTAATTTTCATTTCAAATAAAAACCTTCTAACTAACATATTTTCCAATTTTGGTTAAGAGTATAGGGTTTGCAGTTACAAAGACCAGGATTCCACTTTGCCACTTTCCGGTCTACCTGTTTCATAGGGTAATGCTGAGGAATAAGTAAGAAAATGTAGCTAATGCACTCATAATATGGTGGTTGCCCCTTATTAAGTGCTTAATAAATGATACTTTGTTATTATGGTGGTTCTTTCCCACGGAATTTTGCTTTCTAATTACTTTCCTGGAATTACCACAATTTTTATTTATTTTATTTTATAAAAGATTTTATTTATTTGAGAGAGAGAGAAAGGGAGAGAGAGGGCACAAGCAAGGGGAGGGGCAGAGGGAGAGGGAGAAGCAGATTCCCCACTGAGCAGGGACCCTGATGCAGGACTCCATCCCAGGGATCAGGCCCTGAGCCAAAGCAGATGCTTAACCGACTGAGCCACCCAGGCGCCCCAGGCATTATCACTATTTTTAGTCAGCATCTGATTTCCTTCTGTGACATTCTGAGAATGCAAATAAAGGTTTGCAGGATAAATGTGACTGCACAAGGGAAGGTCTATATTCTCACATCAACCTGACCCACAACCTAGACACCTAATTTCTGATTTCCTAAACTTTCCCTCTCTCTTGTTCTGCAGAGATAGACGGGATAAAGATTTATAAAACAGATCCTCATCGAGAGATGGAATTGATGTTGTGGAGGAATTAAACTGTAGAAAATCTGACATATAAATGGATCCTATTTGCTGTAACAAAGAGTAACAGCTGAGGAAAATGGGATGACCTGAGATAGACCTTAACTTGGCCACTCCCATGATCACCGCCTCAATTGCTCACTGAACGCCTGAATGAATTTCTAATTCTATTGGGTGTAAGTCAAAACAACTTTCACTTGTTTCATTTAGCTTCCATTATAGGATGGAGGTGAGCCTTGGATTGGGGTCTTGATTTAAAACAAAGCTGTCTCTCTCTGTTTCTCAGGCAGGAAAAAAATGTGAGCAAAAATTACTCTTGTCTCTAAGGAGCCTGTGGATTTGGCCCCTGTTCTGGAGAAGAAGCTGGAAGGCCTGGCGCAGCTGATGCAGATTCATTGAGGAAGTGTACTCCTCAGAGGCAAGCCATCCGTCATTACTCACTCGCTGGGCTTTTGCTTCCCAGACGACTACATAATGTCCAACTTGGACATACAATCCTGCATCAGCCCAAGGGACACAAATGGCACCCCTTTGGTAGATTAAATGGATTGGGCCATCCAAGGGAATCTGTTTTATGGAATCATTTGGCTTACCGCACAGCCTCATGTTACAGATAAATGAAATTCTTTAGCAAAGGAGCCAAACCTGCTTTTTAGTTATTTTTCCAGAAGTAGAGTCATTTGTTGCCAGAAAATGTTCAGCTTCATGATAATGGGGAACACTGGACTGTGAGAGCACTGGACTGAGAGTATTCTTTCCATTCCAAATAAAGTCCCAATTTCTCATCATGGCTGTAAATACCTCCGTCTTGGGTCACCACTTTCTTCCTCATCCATATGTTACAACCACACTGGCTTTCTCCGTGTCCCTCAAACCTGTCAAGTGTATGCCATTCCAAGGACTTTGCACTTGCTCTGGCTCTGCCTTGAATGTCCTTTCCCTGGGTCTTTGCAAGACTGGTTCTTCGTGATCTTTGATTCGGTTCAGACGTCACTTTCTTGGGGGGTTCTTTGCTGACAACTCCCTTTGAAGAAGCATCCACATCACACTCTGATACATTATCCCAAATTGTTTTCTCTATAGCACTTTTCATTATCTAGGACTCTCTTAGTTATTTGTTTACTTTTTTGTTGTTGTTTCTCTCTCCTAAAATACAAGTTTCATGAGAATGCTGTCCTTTTCTGTCTGTGTTTTCAGTTTCTAAACAATGCCTGGCACAAGGTGATGCTTAATTAGTATTTTCTGAAAGAATGAATTAAAGAATGAGTCAGATAATCTGGATCATGTTCAAAACCAGTCCTGTACAAATTAGAAATCTTCATATTCTTTCTGGGTTTCAGTTTTCTAAAATCAAAGGATTGGATACTCTTATAGAATTTATATACTTACATTTTATGACTCTATGGAGATTTTTTTCTTTTCACTGCCTTCAGATTTTGCTAGCCATACCAAAAAAAAAAAAAAAAAAAATCATACTATTGGAATCAGGAGTTACTACTGTGCATCTTTCTCTGTGGCTATGTCCTCGCAAGGCCAAAATAACTAAGTGATTGCATCATATCTGTTATTTGACATGACAAAAAGTTTATTTTCAGGTTATATAAGCATAATTCAAATGAATAGTTAAAGAAGAGATTAAACTAGAATAGTTGACCCTTAAAATCCTGAGATATGAGATAGAAATATTACTTTTCCCAGTTGTCAGCAGATTATTTTCCATTGAGAAGTGATCCATGGTGATGATAGTAAAATAAGGCATGCTCACTAGAGTTATGTCAATAACATTTAAGATATCATCAGCATTGACTTCAATTTTGTTTTTTTGAGGATGACAGAAAATCTATCCTAACATACATCCCCCCCCCCATAGCATTGGCCCTGTAATTTATCTTAAGGATTACACTTTTATCAGCAAGATGTTGAATTCCTCTTCCTAGAAGACTGCAGTTGTCTTACAAAATTGCCATTTTCCCCTTGAGGTTTATTGAAAAATAATTGACATACAACACTGTGTAAGTTTAAGGCATACAGCAAGATGGCTTGATTTACATATATTGTGAAATTCACATAAATTATGAAATTCAGCTAACATCCATCTTCTCATATAGATAAACTAAAAAGAAAAGAAAGAAAAAAAGAAAAAGCAAAAAATTTCTCCTTGTGATGAGAACTCAGGATTTACTCTCTTAACTTTCCTATATATCATCTAACAGCATTAGCTATAGTCATCATGCTGTACATTATATCCCTAGTACTTATCTTAAAAGTGGAAGTTTGCACATTTTGACCACCTTCTTCTAATTCCTCTGACATGATCCTTTGCGTCCAGTATCTACATGTCTGATCTTTTTTTCTATGGGCTGGTTTTAATTAGTTTGTTTTTTAGATTCCACACAGTAGTGAGATCATACAGTATTTGTCTTTGTCTGTCTGACTTATTTCACTTAGCATAATACCTTCAAAATGTATCTGTTTCATTGTAAATGGTGGGAATTCCTTGTTGATTTTTTTATGGCTGAATAATATTCCATTGCATATTCATTCATCCATCATCCATCGATGGACTCTTAGGTTGTTTCCATGTCTTGGCTGTTGTAAACCACGCTGCTATGATCATAGGGGTGCACATATCTTTTTGAATTAGTAGTTTCATTTCCTTTGAATATATTCCCAGAATGGAATTGCTGGATGGTATGGTAGTTATATTTTAATTTTTTGAGGAACTTCCATACTGTTTTCCATAGTGGTGTACCAATTTGCAATCCCACCGACAGTGCACAAAGGTCCCCATTTCTCTACATATATGCCAACATTTGTTCTCTCTTGTCTTTTTGATGATGATGATTCTAACAGGCAGGGGATGATATCTCATTGTGGTTTTAATTTACATTTTCCTAATGACTAGTGATATTGAGCATCCTTTCATGTACCTGTTGTCCTTTTGGAGAAATAGTTATTCAGGTCCTTGGCCCATTTTTAATTAGGTTATTATTTTTTTCTATTGAGCTGAGTTCTTTACATATTTTGGATGTTAACCTATTATCAGATATATGTTGTGCAAATATTGTCTTGTTCCTGACTTAGAGGAAAAGCTTTCAACCTTTTACCATTGAATATGATGTTAGTTGTGGGCTTGTCATATATGGCCTTTATTGTGTTGAAATATGTTCCTTTTATCATGAATGGATGTTGAATTTTGTCAAACATTTTTTTCTAAAGCTATTGAAATGTTCATAAAGTTCTTTTCTTTCATTCTACTAATGTGATATATCACATTGACTCGTTTGCATATGTTGAACCATCTCTACATTTCAGGGATAAATCCCATTGGATCATGGTGACTGATCTGTTTAATGTGCTGCTGAATTTTGTTTGCTGGTATTTTATTGAGAATGTTTGCATCTATACTCATCAGGGATATTAGCATGTAGTTTTCTTTTCTAGTAGTGTCCTTCTGTGGTTTTGGTATCAGGATCATGCTGGCTTTGTAAAATGAGATGGGAGTGTTTCCCCCTTTTCAATTTTTTTGGAAGAGTTTGAGAAGGATTGGTGTTAATTCTTCTTTAAATGCTTGGTAAAATTACCAGTGCAACCATCTGCTCCTGGGCTTTTCTTCCTTGGGAAATTTTTGATTACTGATTCAATCTCCTCACTAGTTATTGGTCTACTCAGATTTTCTATTTCTTCCTGGTCCAGTTCTGGTAAATTGTACATTTTTAAGAATTTTTCCATTTCTTCTAGGTTATCCAGTTTGTTGGTGCATAATTGTTTATAGCCCCCTATGATCTTTTAAATTTTTGTGGTATCAGTTGTTTCTCCTTTTTCATATATAATTTTGTAGATTTGGGTCCCTTCTATTTTTTCCTTGGTTAGTCTAGCTAAGGGTTTGTCAATTTTGTTTATCTTTTCAAAGAACCAACTCTTAGTTTGGTTAATCTTTTCTATTATTGTTCTGTTCCCTATTTCATTTATTTTTGTTCTAATTTTTATTATTTCCTTTCTTCAGCTACCTTTGGGCTCAGTTTATTCCTTTCCTAAGTCCTTAAGGTGTATAGTTAGGTTGTTTATTTGAAATATTTCTTGCTTCTTAATGTAGGTATTTATTGCTGTAAACTTCCCTCTTAGAACTGCTTTTTGTTGTATTGTACAAGCTTTGGTATGTTGTGTTTCCATTTTCATTTGTCTCAAGAAACTTTTTTTATTTTCCCTTTAAGTTCTTCTTTGATCCATTGGTTATTCAGGAGATTGTGTTTAATTTCCATGTACTTGTGAATTCTCCAGTTTTCCTCTTGTTATTGATTTCTAGTTTTATGCCATGAGGTCAGAAAAGACGCTTGGTATGATTTCAATCTTCTTGAATTTGCTAAGACTTGTTTTGTGGCTTAACATATGGTCTATCCTAGAAAATGTTTCATGTGCCCTTGAGAAAAATGTGTATTCTGCTGTTTTTGGATAGAATGCTCTGTATAAGTCTGTTAGGTTCATTTGGTCTCTAGTGTTGTTCACCAATTGCTCATTTTTGTGCTGAGATCACATGCCATGTGTTCGTGGTTGATATTATTTGGTTAACTCTGTAATTCACACTTCATTTCATGCACATAGCAGTGTGTATGATTTTAGAAACCAAAGAAAGAGTTTTTATCTGCTTATTTCATTTTTGCCCACAGACATTTATCAAGTATCTACTATGCCTAACTCTTTGGGGAATGTATACAAGAAAGTAGACGACATGGAACCTGCCCTGATTTATATTCCATATTGGGTGTTATAAACATTAGTTGAACACCTACTGTTTACCAGGATCAGCTGGACACTTTCTCTTTAATTACATCATTTATTTCTCAAAGCCATCATGCTATATAAATATTGTTGCCCAAATGTGGCAGATGGGAAAAATGAAGGCTACAAGTTCTTACAAGATTAAATTGATGTCAAAACTAGTACTTAAAATTAGTTTTCTGATTTCAAGTCCAGTGCCCACTGCAGAAAGACAAATGATACAAAGCATCAATGAAATGACTATAGAACAAGGCAAGCTACTCTAAATATAGCAGAGGAGGAAAACATGTACTTCTATATCTTTACTCAAGGAGGTGAGTGTATTTGTCAGGGTTCTCCAGAGAAACAGAATCAATTGTTTGTTTGTTTATTATAAAGAATTGGCTCATGCAATTATGGAGGCTGGCAAATCCCAAGACCTGCATTCTCTAAGCTGATGACTTAAAAGAGCCAATAGTGTGAGTTCTAGTCTGAATGCTGGCAGCCTGAGATCCAGAAAGAGCTGATGTTTCAGTTCAAGTCTGAAGGCAGGGAAAAACCTGTCAACTCAAGGCAAAAGGAGGTCCCTCTTAATCAGGGGAGGGTTAACCTTTTTGTTCTATTCAGGCCCTCATTGACTGGATGAGGGCCACTCACATTAGGAAGGCAATACAATATACTCAGTCTAAGGATTCAAAGGTTGATTTCAATCAGAAACACCCTCACAGACACACCCAGAATAGTGCTTGACCAAACGTCTGCGTATTTCATGATCCAGTCAAGTTGACATATGAAATTAACCATCAGTGTGGTTTGCCCTATTCTACTTTGACATGTATTAGTAACAATAGCCCATAGTTGCTTCTTCATTAAAATTCTTATGTCAAGATTTTTTTTTAATTTAAACAAATGCTTGTGTTTTATTTGTTTTACACTGCCCAGCATCCATTTTTCTTTTGTATTAGTTCTTGATATTCTTGTAGGGAATTACCTCTCTTCAATTGCCTGTTCTTGGGGGGACTGTACATCAAAGTTCCCTACTTTTGTCTACCTGAAGGGCAGACATATGACCCAAGCTAATCTCAGCAGACTCTCACTCTGGGACTATGAATCTTGAGTAGAGTGACATAAGGAGGATAAATGATTGGGTTCAACTATTTCAGTGGCAGAGGCTCTTTGAGTCCTTCCTGCTGCTTACATGTTTGGAACTGCCAGGTTTCAAGCCTGGTTCTTTATTCTCTTACCAACATCCTTCTAATACATTTCCTTTTTGCTTAAGTTAGCACATTTGTTTTTGTTGCTTACAATGGAAGTATCCTATCGAATACAAAAGCATTATAAGATTCCCCACTTTTTTGTGTCTAGACTCAGTGGGGATGAACATCAACTGTTTTAGATTTGCCACTGGGATGGATTTCCCAAAAGATTAAGTATTCATTTGAAGCCTGGACTACCACTGAGAATTCTGTAGCAAAGCTATTTTTTGAAGTGCTTTCATTTTTACATTGTCAAATTTGGTTTCCTTTGAATCATATGGTCCCCACATCCCGAGACGGAGACTAAGGCCATTATTTTTGCTTAATCTTAAAATCTTCTTATAATACTCACTTTTCAAGTGGGATTCCTGGAGTTATTCAATTTTCTATATAGCCTGCTTTAACAAGGAGTAAAATGGCTGATTATGCCATACTTTTTCTAACACCCTAGTGGAGTTTCTGTACAATAAATACTCATTACCAAGTCGCTCCATCCCCAGTGAAGAAGCAAAGACCACAAGAGACTAAATGCCTAGATGGAGACTTAACAGCATGGAAGAGATCCAGGAACTGAACTCAAAAGTTGTTTTCTCTCATTGGCTTCAACAACCTGACTGTGTAGTGTTGATCTCTCTCCCTTCCCCTTTCGTCCACCGACTGTGCTACTCATAGAAGGCTCTGCTGTGTCTCCAAGTCAGACTCCAGTAGTGGTACATGCCATGGATACATTCTAGAACTGGATCCAGTCAGAAACACAGGCCAGGAACCAGCAACAACATCTGCTTTAGAAATCCCCATTACTCCTGCCATTTCTTCCATTGTTCTGCTTTGTCTTGGCAGATGAAAATGTTCCTCTTTGACAGTTCCATTTGGCTTTTTCAGAGCCTACAAATCCTCAAATTGCCATCTGGGTTTTTTCCTATTGCTTTATCAAGTGCATCTCACCATTGCTGCTTTCTTTGTATTCAGCTTATTAGTCCTCTGTCCCCTTGTTCTTTCTGGCTCCTATTTGAGCAGTGTCATACTCCACACACGATCTCATCCTTACTTTCATGTGTATAGAGTGTATCATGGGTAAACCTTCAGCTCTTACAATCACATCAGCAAACATTTAATGCTGCCTTTTATAACCTGAACACGCTTTGTTATTTCTTTCACATTTCATGCCTCAGTGGTTATTGTAAGTTCCCTGCTGTATTACAACTGCCTGTTCAGACATTTAATCCTCATATCCACTGGGACATCACATATTGTTAAGGTCAGAATTTTCCCTTCTGTGAAATTGTGCAGTTTTACTCCTTAAGATATACCATGTGCTTAGGGTTCAAGATTTAAAAATTTCAAGTAACTTGCCTCCCTTGTTATGGCAACTGAAAATATTCACAGGTCTACAGGGGCAATTCATAGATTTTTTCTGATCCATCCAGAAAAATGAATGGAGTACTTAAAAGTCTACACTTCTTCATTGTATCTTTCCTACCTTTGGCTCATATCTGATGGCATCTACAGGATATTTATCTTTTTAGAGCATACATTTGTGTTTTTATTTTCAAGGACTACATTTGGCATTCAAGCCAAGCATATGAAGCACTTTATATAAGCATTTTCAACAACCTGACTTAATTCAGCATAACTTTTATCTTTATAGCCCCAAGACAGGAATATGTGTCTTCTCAACCCCACATTTCCATCTTCATAATGAAGGTGAGAAAATACTATGTGCTTAGAAGTGGCTGTGGGAGGTCAGAGGATATTCAAATTTCTCCAATTTGTTTAATGCCTTGTGGGCCTTCACTCCAAGATTGTGATAACCCCATCTCCTCTTTTCCAAGGTTAACTTTTCCTTCTCTGATCCTTAAATTGCAGTCAACCTCTCCTTTGATTATTTCTTTGATCTCCCTCTCTCGTCCAACAAATGGAGCCCAGGATCCCTCTGAGTACAAATATGCTTAGGGTTCCCTGTGTCAGAAAACCTATTTCCCTCAAATATACTAAAGCCCCTGGCCTCATTTTCCACTCATCACCCAAACTTTGAACCAATTGTCTAAACTTGCAAGTTCTGTTTCATCACCTCCTAGTCATCCCTGAATAATTGATAGTAGATGTCCATTGTATTGCTCCATTAAGACTGTAAGGAAGAGTGGTTAAATTGACCAAGAGATAAGGGTAATGCAATGTGGTGAAGGATATATCAGAGAGCGGGAAGGGCAAGGACAGAGGCCTGAGGCAGGACTGAAAAGATTCATTTTGTCAGAGTCAAGAGCAATGATATGCAGGACTTGCAGATATGAAAACAAGTTTAGTTGGTAGGAAGTTTTCATCTTGTAAACTAGAGAAAATTGAAAACAAACAAAAACTTGACTTGCTACATGGAGAAAAATGAGCAGAGAGGTGCTTTCTCTGTCACCACTCTTCCCATGATTTTTCCATTGTCCAGGTGATGATTAGACTCCTCGTCTCCAGACTCCATGAACCAGTGCACAGGTTTAAACAACCCTTAGCAAGCTACCTTTTAGACAGACCCTGGGTTTTTCCAGAAGCCCAAGTCACTGTCTGCAAAGCTTTCTGTTTTATTGACCTGGTGTATACTCTCTGTTAAGAGCTTTACTTTGCCTAATGAAGATAAATGCCTCTGTCTCAGCCATACAGTCTGGGAGAGTGTTTCCTATCTGTTGGACACTTGTACCCAGAGTCCAGTTCTGTTTGAGGACCAAAACAATAGGATGTGCATGAAAGATAAAATTTGAAAGATAAAATTTAGAATTATCCATGTTGACAAGTGGCTCTGCTCAGGTCAGAAGACAGATTAACAATCATTTCTCTTTCTTTGGTGTCTTAGGATATCCTCAGTTGAAAGTCTGGGTTCCTACTTAAGTATAAAGGTGTCAGTTCATAACTGCTCTTGGTATTCATTCATGTTGTCATATATTGGTTTTTGTCTTGTCTCCTACTCAATGAGTAGAATCCCCTTAGGGAGGGACCCATACATCAGATGACCAATATGCCTGGGTCCTGGGAAAGAACAGTATAATAACTAAGAATATGTGTTCTCGGGGGGCGGAGCAAGATGGCGGAGGAGTAGGAGACCTGGATTTCGTCTCCTCTCAGGAATTCAGCTGGATAGGGATCAAACCATTCTGAACACCTACAAACTCAACAGGAGATCGAAGAAAAGAATAGCAACAACTCTCTGAACAGAAAAGTGACCACTTTCTGGAAGGTAGGACGTGCGGAGAAGTGAATCCGAGGCGATATTCGGGAGGATAGACGGCGGGGAGGGGCCTCCGTCAGCCGCTTCTGGCAAGTGATAGAGCCACGGAGCACAAAATCGGAACTTTTAGAAGTCTGCTCCGCTGAGGGACGTCACTCTGGTGGCGAAGTGGGGGGTGGAACCCAGCGGGACAGTGTGGTCTCAGGACCCTCGGGGTCACAGAAAGACCGGGGGTGCCTGAGTGCGGCAGAGCTCCCAGGTATCGGAGCAGGGAAGCCGGCTGCAGAGACGGAGCCCAGGCGCGGGCTCTCAGCTCGGGGTTGCTATAAACCGTGATCCGCGGCACAGTCGGGCCACTGCTCCTCCAGCAGGGACCCAACAAGCGGCAGATCCGGGGAGACTCACCTTCTTCCCCCGGGAGGAGAGGCGCGGGAGCGCACCGCGGGGATCTGCTGGGTTTGGAGACTCCACCCGGGGTTGGGTGCCAGATAGAAAGGCGCGGTCACAGGCCGGGTGAGCGCGGAGTGTGGCCGGAGACCGGGGAGACGGGAGTGACTGACTGCTTTTCTCTGGGGGCTCGCTGAGGAGCGGGACCCCGAGTTCTTGGCTCCGCCGGGGCGGAGACTGGGAGGCCGCCATTTTCACTCTCCGCCTCCAAAGCTGTACGGAAAGCTTGCAGGGAACAAAAGCTCCGGAGAGCAAACCCGAGCAGATTACTTAGCCCGGACCGGCAAGGGCGGGGCAGTTCCGCCTCCGGCAAAGACATTTGGGAACCACGGCAACAGGCCCCTCCCCCAGAAGATCAGCGAGAACAGCCAGCCAAGACCAAGTTTACCGATCAATGAGAACGGCAGAACTCCAGCGCTAGGGGAATACTGCACATAGAATTCATGGCTTTTTTACCATGATTCTTTAGTCTTTCAAAGTTAATTATTTTTTTTAACTGTCTTTTTTTCTTTTTTCCTTTTTTCTTTTTTTTTGAATTTTTCTTTTTCCCTTTTTCAACCAACATCTTATCAATCCCTTTTTTAAAAAAAACATTTGTATTTTTCATTTTTAAAGTCATATTCTATCCCTTCATAGTAGTTACCCGTATTTTTGGCATATATATATATATAAGTTGTTCTCTCTTTAAAATCTTGAGATAGTTTCTTCTAACAGATCAAAATATACTCTAAATCTCTAGTGTATGGTTTTTTTCTACTCCCCTGCCTGATCACATTCTCTCCCTTTTTTCTTTCTTTTTTTTTTTTTTAATCCTATTCTTTCTTTTTTCAAACAACTTATCAAATCCTTTTTAAATTTTTTTTATAATTTCCATCTTTACAGTCATATTCCATCCCTTCATCATATCAACCCTTATTTTTGTACATATATAAGTTTTTCTTTCTTTAAAATTTTGGGAGGGACTTTCTTTTAACAGACCAAAATACACCCAAAATCTAGTGTGTGGCACTAATCTATAATCCAGCCTGATCATATTTGATCACATTCTGTTTTTGTTTTGTTTTGTTTTGTCCTGCTTTTGTTTGTTTTTATCTTTATCTTTTTCTTTTTTCTTTTTTTCTTTCCTTTTCTTTTTTCTCTCTTTCCCTTTCTTTTTCCACTGCTTCAGGTCTTTTCTGATTTGTTTAGAGTATATTTTCTGGGGACGTTGTTACCCTGCTTGCATTTTGTTCTCTCATTAATCTATTCTCCTCTGCACAAAATGACAAGACGGAAAAAATCACCTCAACAAAAAGAACAAGAGGTAGTACCAACTGCCAGGGACCTACTCAATACGGACATTAGTACGATGTCAGATCTAGAGTTCAGAATCATCACTTTAAAGATACTAGCTGGGCTTGAAAAAAACATGGAAGTTATTAGAGAAACCCTTTCTGGAGAAGTAAAAGAACTAAAATCTAACCAAGTAGAAATCAAAAAGGCTATCAATGAGGTGCAATCAAATATGGGGGCTCTAACTGCTAGGATAAATGAGGCAGAAGAAAGAATCAGTGAGATAGAAGACCAAATGATGGAAAATAAAGAAGCTGAGAAAAAGAGAGAGAAACAACTACTGGATCACGAGGGCAGAATTCGAGAGATAAACGATACCATAAGACGAAACAACATTAGAATAATTGGGATCCCAGAAGAAGAAGAAAGAGAGAGAGGGGCAGAAGGTATAATGGAGCAAATTATAGCAGAGAACTTCCCTAATTTGGGGAAGGAAACAGGCATCAAAATCCAGGAAGCACAGAGAACCCCTCTCAAAATCAATAAAAATAGGTCAACACCCCGACATCTAATAGTGAAACTTACGAGTCTCAGAGACAAAGAGAAAATCCTGAAAGCAGCTCGGGAGAAGAGATATGTAACCTACAATGGTAGAAACATTAGATTGGCAACAGACTTATCCACAGAGACCTGGCAGGCCAGAAAGGACTGGCAGGACATATTCAGAGCACTAAATGAGAAAAATATGCAGCCAAGAATACTATATCCAGCTAGGCTGTCACTGAAAATTGAAGGAGAGATAAAAAGCTTCCAGGACAAACAAAAACTAAAGGAATTTGCAAACACGAAACCAGCCCTACAACAAATCTTGAAAGGGGTCCTCTAAGCAAAGAGAGAGCCTAAAAGCAACATAGACCAGAAAGGAACACAAACAATATACAGTAACAGTCACTTTACAGGCAATACAATGGCACTGAATTCCTATCTTTCAATAGTTACCCTGAATGTAAATGGGCTAAATGCCCCAATCAAAAGACACAGGCTATCAGATTGGATTAAAAAACAAGACCCATCGATATGCTGTCTGCAAGAGACTCATTTTAGACCCAAAGACACCCCCAGATTGAAAGTGAGGGGGTGGAAAACCATTTACCATGCTAATGGACATCAAAAGAAAGCTGGGGTGGCAATCCTTATATCAGACAAATTAGATTTTAAACCAAAGACTGTAATAAGAGATGAGGAAGGACACTATATCATACTTAAAGGGTCTATCCAACAAGAAGATCTAACAATTGTAAATATCTATGCCCCTAACATAGGAGCAGCCAATTATATAAGGCAATTAATAACAAAAGCAAAGAAACACATCAACAACAATACAATAATAGTGGGGGACTTTAACACCCCCCTCACTGAAATGGACAGATCGTCTAAGCAAAAGATCAACAAGGAAATAAAGACTTTAAATGACACACTGGACCAAATGGACTTCACAGATATATTCAGAACATTCCATCCCAAAGCAATGGAATACACATTCTTCTCTAGTGCCCATGGAACATTCTCCAGAATAGATCACATCCTAGGTCATAAATCAGGTCTCAACCGGTACCAGAAGATTGGGATCATCCCCTGCCTATTTTCAGACCACAATGCTTTGAAACTAGAACTCAATCACAAGAGGAAAGTCGGAAAGAACTCAAATACATGGAGGCTAAAGAGCATCCTACTGAAGAATGAATGGGTCAACCAGGAAATTAAAGAAGAATTAAAAAAATTCATGGAAACCAATGAAAATGAAAACACAACTATTCAAAATCTTTGGGATACAGCAAAGGCAGTCCTAAGAGGAAAGTATATAGCAATACAAGCCTTTCTCAAGAAACAAGAAAGGTCTCAAGTACACAACCTAACCCTACAGCTAAAGGAGCTGGAGAAAGAACAGCAAATAAAGCCTAAACCCAGCAGGAGAAGAGAAATAATAAAGATCAGCAGAAATCAATGAAATAGAAACCAAAAGAACAGTAGAACAGATCAACGAAACTAGGAGCTGGTTCTTTGAAAGAATTAACAAGATTGATAAGCCCCTGGCCAGACTTATCAAAAAGAAAAGAGAAATGACCCAAATCAACAAAATCATGAATGAAAGAGGAGAAATCACAACCAACACCAAAGAAATACAAACAATTATAAGAACATATTATGAGCAACTCTATGCCAGCAAATTAGATAACCTGGAAGTAATGGATGCATTCCTAGAGATGTATCAACTACCAAAACTGAACCAGGAAGAAATAGAACACCTGAACAGACCTATAACCACTAAGGAAATAGAAGCAGTCATCAAAAATCTCCCAAAACACAAAAGCCCAGGGCCAGATGGCTTCCCAGGGGAATTCTACCAAACATTTCAAGAAGAATTAATACCTATCCTTCTGAAACTGTTCCAAAAAATAGAAATGGAAGGAAAACTTCCAAACTCATTTTATGAGGCCAGCATTACCTTGATCCCAAAACCAGACAAAGACCCCATCAAAAAGGAGAATTACAGACCAATATCCCTGATGAACATGGATGCAAAAATTCTCACCAAAATACTAGCCAATAGGATCCAACAGTACATTAAAAGGATTATTCACCACGACCAAGTGGGATTTATCCCTGGGCTGCAAGGTTGGTTCAACATCCGCAAATCAATCAACGTGATACAATACATTAACAAAAGAAAGAACAAGAATCATATGATCCTCTCAATAGATGCAGAAAAAGCATTTGACAAAGTACAGCATCCTTTCTTGATCAAAACTCTTCAGAGTATAGGGATAGAGGGTACATACCTCAATATCATAAAAGCCATCTATGAAAAACCTACAGCGAATATCATTCTCAATGGGGAAAAACTGAGAGCTTTCCCCCTAAGGTCAGGAACGCGGCAGGGATGTCCACTATCACCACTGCTATTCAACATAGTATTGGAAGTCCTAGCCACAGCAATCAGACAACAAAAAGAAATCAAAGGCATCCAAATTGGCAAAGAAGAAGTCAAACTCTCACTCTTTGCAGATGATATGATACTTTATGTGGAAAATCCCAAAGACTCCACCCCAAAACTGCTAGAACTCATACAGGAATTCAGTCAAGTGGCAGGATATAAAATCAATGCACAGAAGTCAGTGGCATTCCTATACACCAACAACAAGTCAGAAGAAAGAGAAATTAAGGAGTCGATCCCATTTACAATTGCACCCAAAACCATAAGATACCTAGGAATAAATCTAACCAAAGAGGCAAAGGATCTGTACTCAGAAAACTATAAAATACTCATGAAAGAAATTGAGGAAGACACAAAGAAATGGAAAAACGTTCCATGCTCATGGATTGGAAGAACAAATATTGTGAAGATGTCAATCCTACCTAGAGCAATCTACACATTCAATGCAATCCCCATCAAAATACCATCCACTTTCTTCAAAGAAATGGAACAAATAATCCTCAAATTTGTATGGAACCAGAAAAGACCCCGCATAGCCAGAGGAATGTTGAAAAAGAAAAGCAAAGCTGGCGGCATCACAATTCCGGACTTCCAGCTCTACTACAAAGCTGTCATCATCAAGACAGTATGGTACTGGCACAAAAACAGACACATAGATCAATGGAACAGAATAGAGAGCCCAGAAATGGACCCTCAACTATATGGTCAACTAATCTTTGACAAAGCAGGAAAGAATGTCCAGTGGAAAAAAGACAGTCTCTTCAACAAATGGTGTTGGGAAAATTGGACAGCCACATGCAGAAGAATGAAACTGGACCATTTCCTTACACCACACACAAAAATAGACTCCAAATGGTTGAAAGACCTCAATGTGAGACAGGA
>NW_022589710.1:51289798-51692108 GCF_004348235.1 Phoca vitulina
AATTCTTAATCTCAGGAAACAAACTGAGGGTTGCTGGAGTGGGGGGTGGGGTGGGAGGGATGGGGTGACTGGGTGATGGACACTGGGGAGGGTATGTGTTCTGGTAAGCGCTGTGAATTGTGCAAGACTGTTGAATCTCAGATCTGTACCTCTGAAACAAATAATGCAATATATGTTAAGAAAGAAAAAAAGAAGAAGAAGAATGTAGCAGGAGGGGAAGAATGAAGGGGGGGAAATCGGAGGGGGAGAAGAACCATGAGAGACAATGGACTCTGAAAAACAAACTGAGGGTTCTAGAGGGGAGGGGGTTGGGAGGATGGGTTAGCCTGGTGATGGGTATTGAGGAGGGCACGTTCTGCATGGAGCACTGGGTGTTATGCACAAACAATGAATCATGGAACACTATATCTAAAACTAATGATGTAATGTATGGGGATTAACATAACAATAAAAAAATTTTAAAAAGAAAAAAAAAAAAAAGAATATGTGTTCTCATTGCCAAAGTCAAAACTCAACCCTTCACTTACTAGTTATATAATGTTGATTAACTTACTTAACTCTTTGTGCCCCACTTTTTTCATTTGTAAAACAAGGACAACAATAGCAATTTTCTCAGTATTGTTACATGAAATGAATTAACACATGCACCTTGTTTAGAACAGCATTGTGACATTGTAATTTAAACCTATTGTGTTGTTGTGGAATTTCACAAGATATCGAGAAATCCTGAGGGTCTTCAAAGTAAATTTCTAGGACAAAGGGCAAAGTCTGCAGTGGCAAACAACCAGTTGATCATGTTCTTCTTTATCATACTCTCCACTTGCCCCATGATATGTCATAAGATGTGAGTAATCACATTACTTTCTTGGGAGGGGCTGGAATAGGGACATAATTAAATACTATACTGGGAGAAGAGTTTCTTATAATATATATATCAAGAAAAAATATTATAGACCTATGAGATAGGCATAGAGTACCCTAAAGACTGTTTTGCATACACCTTGTCCCTCACCCTCAAGGATAATAAGTGTGAGACCGTAAGCCATGTGGTCTTCTTTTAAATTATCCCAGGAACTACAGGGCTAGAAGGACTGTTGAGGAAGCCTTGAGACTGATGATACTGTTTTCACAGGCTAATCAAGGCTCAAGCCTTCATTGTGGATGATGACAACTATAGTTAACCTTTGAAGATATTACTTGTGTATCTTAGAAACAACTAAGAAGATAGTTGACTATATAATTCTAGAAAAAACTGGTGGTGTCAGTTTCATAGAGTTTTGAGACCTTTTTATTTCTTCTGTCTCTCCTTCCATGAGTGAATTTTCATCCTCAGAACAAGCTCTTGATGTAGATTTTCCATACCTGAGCTTTTGGGTTGTTTATAGTAAATGTTCCATAAAAATTATTTGGCACCTCTCTTCCCTTTCATGTCCTCTGCCCATAGTTTAAATGTGTATTTCCTTTAGGTGCGAAAATCCAGGAGACTGTCAATACCTGATATTGCTCTGAATTTCGGTGGGTAATGATGGCACTGGTGCGAGGTCTGGGGTCTGCTAAACCGAGGCTTAGAAACACAGATGTTCCTCTAAGAGCTTGCCAGAGCTGGCCAAACTGTCCAATGTGCAAGTGGTACTAAAACAATTGTGTAGGCAGAAAATGTCTCCCAGCATTTCTCGTCCTCCTGACTTCAGACAAGGCTGGAGACACTGCAGAGGTAGCTTCTCTCATGGAATTTCTACACTCTGTGCTCTGGTTGGTGGTTTGGAGTTGCAGCTCAACAGTTTGGAACCAGCAAGCAGGTCAGTCTATTCTTCATCTTGCCCTGTAATTGGGAAGTTCATTTCTTCTGTCCATCCCATTCTTTCATTTTACTCTTTCCTCTGGCTTATTATGGTTGTGCCAAGGATCACCACCATCGTCTAGACTAATACAGACAGAGAATTAAATGCTGTAGGTGTTCTTTGTCCTGCTGCTTATGTCAAAAATGCACAGTGTTGAAGCACTCTCAAGAACACTGGTTTTCAAAGCTGAAGATTGTGATCTGACGCCTGTGACATCTGGACATGAGAAACAGGCTTAGTGAGAGGATGAGAGACAGTTGTGTGACCTCTTGAAACCTTGAACTGAATCAAATTTACTTTTGTTGGGAGAAAGATAATGACTAGAACAGATGTCATCTGAAAATGACTATCTGTACAACACTGCCCCATTCCTGAGAGAGATTACAAATTCTCCCCTTGGATGATAATTCTGTTTTCTCTAATCAGGTTTTTGGGTTGTATTCAGAGAGAGGAAGATGATATTGTAAAATCAGAATTTGGAAACCTTTGAGAACTAAAAGTGCATTAAGCGTATTAAAAATTTATGATGAAATCTCTCATGAAGAAGAACTCCAAATAATTTATGTAGATACCACCCCCCCAAGGAGGTGGAGCATAACTCCCTAGTCCTAAAGTGTGAGCTATGCAGAGCGACTTCCTCCCAAAGAGCACTGGATGGAGGGGGGATAAAAAAGCAAACTGACAGTAGAGAAACCTGACAAACTCTACTTCATCTAGAGGATCAAGGTCAACAACAACAATCATAAATCATGTAGGCCACATGTACCTTTGATGTGATATGGTGAAAATGACACTTTGCCTCTGTGGTCTTCTCTCCAAACCCTATTACTCCAGGCTAATCATGAGAAAAATATCAGATGAGTTCCAGTAGAGAGGCATTCCATAAAACACCTGACCAGTACTCCTCAAAACTGCCAAGGTCTTCAAAAACAAGGAGAGTCTGAGAAACTGTTACAGACAAGAGGAGCTTAAAAGGACGTGACAACTAAATGTCATGTGAAATCCTAGAACAGAAAAGCTCATCAGGCAAAAACTAAGGAAATCTGAATAAACTATGGAGTTCAGTTAATTAAAAAAAAAAGTTTGATATACCAGTCATTTTCTTATATCTCAACTAATTTAATTCTCACAGTGAAACCACACGTCCTTTAAGGGCTGGGGGCTTAGTTTCCTAAGCCCATGTTTTGAGAGGTATAGTAACTTGTCCCCTTGATGAGCTGAGATTTAAGCTTAAGATTATATGACAACATAGAACAGATTTGCCATAATCCTACAATGATTTATATATCAATTTTTAAAGATTTATTTATTTATTTGAGAGAGAGAGAGAGTGCATGAGTGGGAGGGAGGGAGGGGCAGAGAGAGAGAGAGAGAGAGAATCCTCAAGCAGATTCCCCATTGAGTGTGGAACCTGACTCAGGGCTAGATCCCAAGACCATAAGACCATGACCTGAGCCAAAATCAAAAGTCAGATGCTTAACTGAATGAGCCACCCAGGTGCCCCATATCAATTTTTTATTGCTACTGTAATGCTTAAACAATACCCACTTGTATAACTGTTCTATATATCAGTAGTCTGGGTATGGTGTGGCTCAGTGAAGTCCTTTGCTTAGAGTCTCACAAGCCTGGAATTAAGACATAGGCAGAACTGCCTTCCTTCCCAGAGCCCCACGGGAGGAATCTGCTTTTAAGATCATTCAGGTTGTCTGCCAAATTCAGTTCCTTGTGGTCATATGACTGAGGTCCCCATTTCCTTCCTGGTTGTAGGGCTAGAGCCTCTTTTAACTCCTTGAGGCCCCTGCACTCCCCATCACATTGCTCCCTCTATCCTCAAACCAGCAATAGCACATCAGGTCTTTCTCATGCTTTGAATCTCTTTGACATTTCCTTTTGCCTTCAACCGGGAGTGAGCTCTGATTTTAAGGGCTTTTGTGATTCTACAGCCTTGCTGGCTAATCCGTGGATAATCCACTGGATATGGGAGTGGGAGACTCAGGTCTCCATCTCAATTCTTTCTACCACAACACAATATCTTCGCTGAGGGGTAGGATGACTGCAGGGCAGTCACTCAGGGAAACTAATTGCTGGCCATATGTTACATTCAGAATCTAACTCCAGATACTTCAAAAGTGATAAATCCATAAATTCTCTCTTCAAAGATGAATCATTTTTCAGTTTAAAGTTTCTAAACTTAGAATTAATTTTCTAATCTTTGCATGTATTCAGGTGGTAATATTTTCCTCCAGAAAGCTGTGATAGATTACTTACAATTTCTTTCCCAATTCCCCTTTCCTCCATCAGATGTGACCTCCTCACTCTCTCCTTCCCCCTGGACTGGAAGTACCATGGGCACAGGGGCCATGTCTGTTGTGCGTACCTGCAGCCTGGTATGGTGAACACAGGAGGCAGTCCACCATTGCAGAATGAATGAATGGGCAGTCCCTTAGAACTGAGGAAATGGGGTATTCTGAGAGACTAAGGAGAAGTCCTCACTTAGGCTCACCTCCTCTCTGCCTCCTTCCAGGGACATTCCAGGACCCCAAGTGGGCAACATTCACAGGGGTGACGGCACTGCCCTGAAGGCTACAACCTCGCTATGGGGTTCTCTTTCTGGTGCTCAAGGCTTTCTTTTCCTTCTTTGTGGTAGAGGTTGTGAACTGACAGAGCACTAACATTCCTGTAACCAATTTGCTGGCATTCTCTGGAGTTTCCTCCTTCCACATAGCAGGGTGGATTGTGGTAAAATTCAGGTTGGAGCTTAAAGGGGAAGAAGGAGCTTTGAAAGAAGCAATGGCTTTAATGATAAGACTACCTGGTCCCCACACCAACTCTGTCCTTTACTAGCTGTGTGCACTTGGCAAAGCAAGTTACACTCTCTCTGCTCCATTTCCACATCTGTCAAGTGTTGATAATGGTAGTAAATGTTTCATAGGGATGAAAATGAGCTCATGCCTATAAAGCATTTTACACAGTGCCTGGCATCTAGAAAGTGCTTCTCCCTTATAGCCACTCGCTCATACCCTCACCTACTTTAAGCATTTCTTCAGGTCTTTCCCTCTCAGTAAGACCTCCCTGAGCATCCTACTTCATATCTCAACCTGCTCTGCCCATGAGCCAGTTGGCACTCCTGATCCGCCTACCTTGCCGTTCTTTTTCTTCATTCCCTGGCCTTTCTCTAAATATTCTGATACATTACATTTATTTTTTAGTGTAAGTTATAAATTTGGAGATAGAAGAGGGGCTGAGATGGAAAGAAGGTTATTTTTCATGAAATTTTTGTTTTTCCCTTTTGGAGATTAAAAACAAGAACCCTCTAAGCTAAATACATCCCTATGGCATCATAGCTGGCACTTCTACTGAGCTTTAATTTAAGCTTCAAATCGCCCCCACATGGTAAATAAATACCAGATAAATATCTGGTGATTGTGCAACGTCTTTTATGTTTTCTTCAAGTTCAACTCCTCCGATCCCAACTAGGGTCACCACTAAGCATAGATGATATCTATATTGTATTTATACCCATAAACGAATAGTCTCAGGGTTCCACTTGGATTTAAAGTGTTAGAAAGTACTCTCCTTGGACTATCATTTGGGGAGGCCTATTTGGGACCACAGAGATCCTACATGGCACACTTTTTACTGAATTGTCCTCTAAATTCCTCTAGGGTTGAAGTTATGCTTACCTGGTATTCTCCCTGCGGCACCATGAACCCCTTTTTTTGTAGTCCCTCTTATGGATAGTTGAACCACAGGTACTAGCCCTTCCCCCTTCCATCTTTTTCCATACACTTATCTCTTTCCATACTCTTGTCCTACTAATGCAACAGCGTCTGCCACCATTTTTCACCCTACTGTGTTGTCATTTAGAAATCTACTTCCAAACCCTTTACCTCTGGTCATAATAACTGAAACTGAGATTTCCTTTCACTTTGTTACTGGTAACCCCCTGCAGGGGGGTTTAAATCTTATTTAATCTACACACCCATTGTTGAAGCTCCTACTGAGGTTTAATTTAAACTGCAGATTGCTCCCATAAGAGAAATAAATACTAGATAAATATCTGGTTAACTTCTTACTCTTATAATCCCTTGGTGTTCCCTAGAAGTTTGGAAACAAGTTGGAGTTTGGTATATTTCTTCCAACATCAAGTTCAACCTTCCTTGTGCTTCTCAAGGGACAGTTCTATTTTATAAAGCCTTTCCAATCTTCCTGACAAGCTGTGATCTCTGCCTTTAATGTCTTCATTCAAAATTATGCCCCCTTTTGACATTCTTACTATCCACTTATACCTTTCTCTTTTCTCATTTTGGTCATCTCTAGTGTTTTAAAATGTTGGTTTTATTACTATTTATGTGTGGTGAGGTCATAAGGTCAGGAGACAACTGCCATTGAAAAGAGTTACTCATAGTTCCCAAGACAAAGGAGTGTGCCACACTATGCAGTGCCACACAGGGAGGCACTGGGATCAGTTAGGAGACAACAGGGAAAACATGGGCAATAAGGGTTCTTATTGTGGTTTCTGTGGGAAGGAGTGGGAGAAGCAGAGTAAGCAGTTTGGGACTGCCTAGTTTGAATAATTTCAGCAGGCTCTGGAGGGTAGAGGTTGTCCTGAGTTGTCTGGTACCTGGCCGTGGGGTGATTAGGGCTGGTAGATCTTGGCCTAGAGTGTAAGGGACAGATATAGGAGGTGATTAAGGGGAATGGGTTTTGGATGGGTTGGTTTTCCTATGAAAGGAGCACTTTCAGGAGAGTCCTTTATAGTCTCTAGGAATTGGCTAGCTGGTGGAGACCATCTCTCAAAGAGTTGCAAGGCCCCAAATGTCTGAGCATCAGAAAATACAGAATATAAACAGACATGATTAATATATCCAGTCTCTTCGGTTCTCTCCAGATCTCTTAATAATTGGATTTCTTTCTTCTTCCCCACTTAACTATCTCCCTCCCATTTCCCACACAGTTAACTTGATATTCTGTTTTCATACTTGGGAATTCAACTTTCCACCAATACTCCCACCCTGTCAGTGCCAATGGTTGCCCTCTTCACTTAAACTACCAAGATGAAACACTGGATTAGATTAACCATACTTCACACTCACTTTGGATCTTTTTCTCTGAAATCTCCCTTACCACCTGCATACCCCATCAGCAAGTTCTTTATACTTATTTAAGCTTATGATGCCTGGAAATTCTCTTAATCCATCCTCTCCATTTTAAGTTCATGGACTTCTCCAATCACTTCTATCAACTTCCAAATGCTATTGATTGACCCACATGATGTCTTCAGTTTAGCCTTCCACTCTTAACTTCGTTCATGTAGTTTCCCTTTAACAAGAATCAACAAGCTTGTTCTTTCTTCTAACTAGTATATACATTAGTGCTAGATTAATCTTCCCTAAATATAATTCCTGTTATGAGACTCCTGTACAAATGCCTTTATTGACTTCTTTACATCTATTGAGCAAAGAACAAATGGATTATTCCTGCATTAATGGCCCTTTATGGTATGGCTTTTTGCTCTTCTCTTGGATGAAATCTGTTTTGATAATACCTGGCCAGTTTTGAACTTTCTAAAAGACATGTAACTCTATGGAGGCTTTAATTATTTGCATATCATTAGACTATAAGCTTCTTCATGGCAGAGGCTTTATCTTTATTCATCTTTGTATTTTCCATAGTGATTAGCAATAAATCTTATAAATAGTAGGTGTTAAAGATTACTTTGAACAAAATAGAATCTCAAACCTTACATTAAGAATCTTAGTACTTCAGCTAAATCCTTAATTAGGTGCCATTTTTAAGAAAACAAGGATATTTTATATGTAATTGAATATACATCTCCAAGAAATTACTCTACAAATGTTTGTTTGAATCAAACACTTAAACAAAGTCCCAAATTGCCACATGTATCTTAGTTTGCATTGTATTTTGTACTATAAGCTCTCCTTGCGCTTTCAATAGTGTATTTAATGCTTAGAAAAGGGTTAAACAAATGCCTTGTCGTATTCAAGAGAGGAAAGTGAGACAAATTAAGTTGTTTATATAAAAGCCAAGAAAATCCAAGACACAGAAAGAGTCTAATACATGATGAACTCCCCCACATTGCAGGCTTTGAGAGGGTAGCTACATTATCTTGCTTGGAGACAGTGAGGGGGTAGAAAACAGTGGAAAGTCTGATTTATAATCCTATATTGAGTAGCCAGGCCACTCCTTAGTTTTCCACCTAGCAGGTGAGAGGAAGTAGAAAATAGACTCATTTACTTTCAGAAGTAGAAAGGTTCTTAAAGGTCATTTGGTTCAATCTTCTGCCAGTAGCAGGAGTCTTTCCCAAGTGCCACCGACATATGGCTTCTGTTGAACATCCCACCGAGAATGATGATTGCTCTATTGAGGGATCTCATTTCACTTTAGGACAGAACTAATTATTAGGAAATCCTTTCTATTGAGTTGAAATATGCTTCCCATAACTTCTACCCAGTGGCCCTCGTTCTATCCTCTGGAGTAACACAGAATAGATTTAATTCATCTTTCATATAATTGCCCTCCAAATAGCTGAAGCTCACTATCATGTCCTCTATCAGTCTTTTCTAGAGGCTAAATAAAAATCTCTATTCCTTACATAAAAGACAATTCCAAAGCACTTTATTTCCTTCTTGCATTTGGAATTTATAACATGTCAATTAGCATATTAATTTGTGTGCATTTCCACTCTCTTTCTTCCTCTTTGTCCTATGCTGAATTGAATTGAGAAATTTTTTTCCTGAATCTTTTATTCTCCTAGCCACCTTTCTCAAGATCCACCCTAGGTCTTTAGTGTTTCTTTTAAATATGACTTCCAGAGGAGAAAGGGTACAGGAAAAGCAATGCATTCTCTTAAAAGAATGTCTTTCCAATGATCTTAAAGGGAAATATATTGATACTGTGGTAGTTAAGACTATGATGAAATTCTTTTAGAAGAGTAATGAGGAGATGAAACCATGAGAGACTTAGCACAGAACATAAAGCCTGGAGATTTTGAGGAGGGCTTCCTTAGGCAACCTCCCACCTGTGATGCTCCCTCTTTCCCTCCTGGCTGGGCTATAAGGCTCTGGCTCTCTCTCTACCTGAACAGTAGAGAATCTGGGGTGACTGACTTCTCTTGATCTTATCAGTGTAGTTCTCTCAAGGCAGCCTCAAATTACAATTTGATGAATAAAATGAAGCAGATATCTGTGGCTTAGAGAGAGCACAAGATCAACTAGAGCCTTCTGGACTTGACCTACTGAACCTCACTTTAAGTAGTGGTACAAACTGATGAAATATCCCAGAATACTAAATAGAGTATCTGACTTTTATTCCTGCTAAATTTTATCATGTCACTTTTCATCTCTCTCTCTCTCTTTTATTTTCATTCCCTTAAGAATCTCTTATGGCTTGATTCTGTCCTCCAGCGAAAATTTCTGTCATCTTTCATTTGATAAGTGTGACATTTATGTCTTAATCTAAACTTTAGATAAAGTTATTGAATAGGATAGAACCAAGAACTAGACCCTTAGGTCTGTCATTCAGGACCTCCCTCCAGACAGACATGGGTACTTTAATCAATATCATTTAGGTTCCAATGTCCTACCCTTTGTGAAAACACATAACAGTTTTATTAGCCAGCAAACATATCTTCATTTTGCCCACAAGGGTGTCCTAAAAGCTTTGTTACAGCTTTGCTGAAGTCTTTGGTAAGATTGCATTCTCTCACCAAATTTCCTTATCAAAAAGAGAAGGGAGTATATTTTGTCTTAAGCTCATGCTGGTTTTTAAGAATCATCACATTCTTCTTTGTGACTATACCAACATTCTCATTAGCTATTAGTATGTGTGTGTCAGTAAAATGCATGAATTTTATTAGTCTGTAATTTCTAGAATCTTTTTCATTAAAAATTTTTATTTTCATTTGGTATTTTTGCCTTTTTATGAATGTCTCAAAGACACTGATGTCATGATAATAACTCAAAGTTCACTTAGTACCACGATTTAGCTTAATGTGGGTTGCAAACTGATTTATTTAACCCTTTATGAGTCATCCAAATTTTGAAGTAGTTCTAGAAAAAACCCCATGTTATAGAATAGTACTATCAAATAGAACTTTCTGTGATGTTGAAAATGTTCTGTGTCTGCATTGCCCAGAACAATAGCCACTAGTCTTATATGGCTATTGAGCACTTGAAATTTGACTAGTGCAACTAAGGGGCTGATGTTTAAATTTTGATTAATTTTAACTTAACTTTAAATAACCATTTATGGCTAATAGTTACCATATTAGACAACATAATTCTAGGATTCTGGACTTTTTATTAATAACACATTTCTGTAGAGCCTTCTCTCTTTTTGTATTGGAATAATTTGATTATATTGTCAGATTTTTAAAAAATTAGCATACTTCTCATCAAGGGATTACCTCTATCTTTTCATGGAGATGTTTAAAATCTGCTTTTCTTGGTATATATAGATATCTCTACTTTCTTCTCCTCTTCAGACTTCCTAGAACAAAAATTTTAAGAATCAGTATGGCACTTGGGAAGAGCCATTCCATGCACAGATGGTTGAAATTTTGCTAAAAGGAATAGGGGTAGATTTTTCTGTTTTATAGACCATTCATCATATCACTTCCCCTGTTACCACCCTAAACATCACCCTCTCAATTAGCAGGGGATGAGCTCTTGAAGTTTCAGGGACTGAATGCAGTTTGGATAGGCACATCATTAATTGGAAAAGTGCAAGATGTTAACAAGAAATTAATGCTTACAACAGGAACACAGCTCTTAAATACATTATTTAAAAGGTTGGAGCCACAGAGTGTTATAAAGAGAAAATGCTTTACTGAGGCCCTCCATTACAATTAGAACTGGAAAGATTTTTACACAGGCATATATTGGGAAGATGTCATTTGCATCCATATTTTTTACTTTGTAGCCTGGGTTGTTAGATTGGTATGTCATGACTTAGAAGATGTGTGAGTGTGTGTGTGTGTGTATGTGTGTGTGTTTGTATATACTGATGTGGGAAACAAAGGCAGAAGAAAAATTATTAAATTTCCTTACTACCTACAGCCCATTGACAAGTCCTTGAAACAGGCAGAATGACATTCCTCTAGGGATTCAGCTGCCTAGATGTTAATACTTTGCTAAGGGCAAAAGGCAATCTTAACCTGACCCTCCAGGATCCTGTAAGTCTAGTTTAACATTTAAAAATTCCTTTGGAAACTTCCTTTATCTCTACTCCCAAGATACATGTTGGCTATCATCTCCCAAGCATATGACCCACTGATATATATCTGAAGGGTCTTATGATTCAGGTTTTATTAAACAGTAGCAAATGACTTTTCCTAACAATAGCTAGACCTTCAAGGTGCTGGAATCCTTGCTTCCAAAGCTATCTCTAACCCTCTCCCAACTTGAGAGTATATAATGGGCTACTCCTCAGGACCCCAGGGCAGTTCTTTCTGCCCACAGGTCCTGTCCCTGTGCTTTAATAAAACCACCTTTTTGCACTAAAGACATCTCAAGAATTCTTTCCTGGCCACCAGCTTCGAACCCTAACGTCTTTCCTACATCATATACAAAAGCACAGAATCATGTAATATATATAGGCAAATCTGTATCTACAATGCCCTATGTTCATTCCTACATCTGAGTTTGTAGCTTACATTTTCTTATGAATAATTAATTCTTAGGACAAGAAAACTAGGAAGAGCCCAGGATTTGTTAACTGTTTTTGAAGCTGTGGGGTGAGGGGAGTACTGAACATGTAATTCTCAAAAATGTGTGGATTACTAACAATGATCAATAATGATAACCTGCCTTTGCAGGCTTAACTGTGAAGAACATCTTGCCATGCTCAGCTTCCTCTGGGGCAGCTTCTCTATGGAAGTGGGGGTTAGGTTGGTCTAACAGGCACAGTTCACTCATTCACTGACTTACAGTGACAAATTTGGGACACCACACACTCTCAACCTTCTTTGTTTCCTAATGGATTTGAAGGATTAGAAAATGACCAGACCAGTCCCCTAAGAGTATTCAGTAGAAATAACATATTGGTAAATGGTCAAGTGTTTCGAAAACAAAACAAAACAAAACAAAAACACAAAAAAATACAACAACTCCTAAATAAAGTACTAAGTGTTATTTTATGCCTCCTGCTACACAAAGCCCATTTATAGGCTCAATTACCGTAATTCCTTTGTTATTGTTGTTGTTGTTGTTGTTGTTGTTGTTTTGACATGGTTGAAAAAGGAACAATTAACTGTGGCCATTATATTCTAAGTAATTACCGATTACCCCATACCTTCTCAGAAAATTGTGCAGAATGGGAAATAAAACCAAACAGTGACCTGTAGGTGGTTTCTAGTGTTTGTAGCTAACAAACACTGCACCCCAGCTCCATTTACTCCCGTATTGCTTAACTGTCCCCAGCCAGTGATGATGGACGATAGTACTTGAGTCCAGAGAAAGGAGCCCTGAAGCCCTTACTGCATCACTGCACTAATGGACCCTGAACTTGTTTAAGAGAGAGCAATTAATTCTTAGACCAGCTTGGCAGCAGAGACTTCCAGAGCTGACTTTTCTTTGTGTCCTAGAACCAACCATCTCATATCTACCCTTGTAGGGCAAACAAATATAGAGCAGGAGGGAAATAGGAAATGTGATTGAACTCCCCTGGCACCCCATATCTTTATTTCCTGCTTGATCTCTTTGGCAAATTCCCTCCAAGAAGTGGGAGTTCTCTACCCTTTTAATGAAGAGTAACATCACCTGCCTGCTACTTTTCTTCCTCTCTCCTTTCCTCCCTCCCCACTCCCTTCATAAATATTGATGGAGTATCTATTATGGGTCAGGCACTGTGTTAGATGATAAAGAGTGGCAGTATATGCACCCTAAAATATGCTACTTTGGCATAGGGATTATTTTGAGCTAAAGACACTTGAAAAACAGCAGGTGCAAGAGAAATGCATTCTAATCTTCCCTTTTCTTCCTGAAAACAGGAGATTAAAAACTCCCATGTGAAAGATATTCTCCTTGTATTGGGAGAAAAGAAACATTCCTCAATGGGGAGCCAAAGCTGAGAGAATTCTGTACAAACAGACCTTGTCAAAATAATTCTTATCTTCCTTTAGCCTCTCCGGAATATTTTAGTTACTTTTCCACAACTGCCTCTCTTTGTTCAATGCAGTATAAAAGCATTTAGGTTTTGCTACTTCTTTGTACTCCCATGTCACATAAAATTTATATGAATCTGTATGCTTTTCTTCTGTTAATCTGTTTTATGTCAGTTTAATTCTAAAGCACAGATGAAAAACCTGAAGAAGGTAGCGGGGAAAATTTTTCCTTCCCTACAGTGGTGGTGGTGACATAAGGATTAATAAGGTGACTTTCTGAAGCCAAGAGTCTCTGCACTATTGCAGTTCTTTTCCTAAATTGCACCCCAACCCCCTTACCCCAACACAGACTCACTGAAAAAGGTGCTGATTTCAATAGAGGGAGGGAAGTTTACCGGAATCAGGGGAGAATTTCAAGATGGGAGGAGAAATCCAAGTGGACAAAAGGAGGCAAGGCAATAATGGCCTCTAAGTAACACATTTAAAGTTTGGCTGCTTTTGTGTTAAAACCATTAGACATGATTAACACTCTGGTAACTCAGTAAATAAGAGCTTTCGTTCCTTTGAAATAATTCTGGGTGGTGGGCGGAGAGAGCAGAAGGAGAAACATAATTAGGGGGTAGGTGGAGAGGCAGGAGGGCCCTTCCTAAGTGTTTACGTGGTGGTGGTGGGGGGTGCTTTTTTAACATGTAACTCAGCCAGTTTACCCTTCCGTTGTTACATGCTTAATGATGCTTTATTCTTGTTCCATAATTGAAGGAGATTACAGTTTAAAAGTAATATTTAAAAATGGATTATCTAAATCTATACTGCTTATTATGTTGGCTCAGTACATTGTGTGTATAGGTTGTAAAGCATTTTAGGGATTAAGTTGTAATTAATTTTTTATCACTTTAATTTCTTATGTGATTTCCTATGCTCCTTTGCCTGCATATTCTCTAACAGGAATTTTCTAAAGATACCTGGATATTTTTGTTCAGCAGCTAAGAAATATCTCTTGGTACAACTCATATAGAAGCAACGCAGGTGAAGATATGGTAACAGGAGGAAAAGGAACAGTTTTCCTTGACAAAGTTCCTTTTGTGTATAAATTATGTTTATTGTAGGGTTGCTTGAACTAGCTGTTAAACTAGATTTTATTGAAAAGTTGGATTTTGGGAATTGAGTGTTGGTGGAATTTGCATAAATACGTAGGTAATAAGCAGGATGCACATTGTAGGCACTTAATAGATATTTACTGAATTGGTCATAAATAAGAGGTTTCCTCACCATGACAATTACTTTTACACTATAATATATTTAAATTGAGGGCTTTGTCAGGTTAATGCAGTATTTTAATGGCACCCTGGAAGGGTGTTGTGTTGTAGATTTCTATAAAAAAAGTAAATGCCCAATTACTTAAAAGCCAAAACACCATGTCCAAACATTAAAAGAAATTCCATTCAAACTGGATATTTCTGGAAGATCTGATTTTAAACAAACAGCCTTGTTACCTCTATAATTGTTCTTACTGACCATGTTAAGTTTTACCTGAGCCCTGTGTTCTTGGTAAAGAACAAAGATCAAGAAATTCTCCCACCCTTTGTGTTCCTGGAAATGATTTAATGCAAAGAACCATTTTTCCTCATACGACCTAGATAGGACTCATGGACACCCCCCTTTTTTGCCCATGATAAGGCCAGACACAGACCCTTCAAGTTTCCATTCTTCACCTCTTAAATGATTAGCTAAACTGTTTTGTCCCCACTCATCAACTGAAACAAAACACTTGTTAACTAAGCTTTGGTTAAGGTTCCCTTCTCCCAGATTACTGAACTTTGCTCCACTTCTCAGCCTGAGCCTATGCACAACCTCTCCTTAACAGCCTGCCATGGTCTGAAAGTTTGTACACCCCCAAAATCCGTATGTTGAAACCCTACCCACCAATGTAATGATGTTAGAAGGTGGGGCCTTTGGGAAATGAGGTCATGAGGGTGAAGCCTTCATGAATGGGATCAGTGCCCTTATAAGAGTCAGCAGAGAGCTTGCTCCCTCTCTGCTCTCTGCCCTGTGAGGATACAACAAGAAGTATGCAGTCTCCAAACTGGAGGAAGTTCTCACCAGAACCTGACCATACTGGCTTCCTGATATTCCGGCCTCCAGAACTGTGAGAAATAAATTTCCATTAAATATGAGCCTCCCACTCTATGGTGGTTTGTTAAAGCAGCTTGTGCTGACTAAGACACAGCCCCTCCTGAGACTGGCCTTATGATAAAGCATTCTCTCATCTGCTATCCCATAACACCATCTTTTCATCCCACTTCCCCATACCTGGTTCTTTGTAGCCTTGCTTATTCCTACTCTATAAAAGAAGCATTTTTTTTGCCTAACTCTTGAGGTGCTCATAGATCTTATGGTCACAGTGTTCTTCCTACTGCAGTAGCCCAATTCCCTATTGCAATAGCTTTCCCACATTTACCACTTGCAATAATCCTTTCAAATAATCTGAATTCACCTTTATTTGACATCACTTACACTTATTAGATACCATATCCCAAGATGCTCAGACAAATTTAAAAACTTCCTAAGGGCTTTCAAGAAAATAAACCAGACATGAAATTTTTCTTGCTGTTTTCGATATTTTAGAATACATTAAGACAACAGAGTTACCAAAACTCTAGTTCCTCTTGGAGTCTATACTTGGAAACTTCCAACCCTCCGTCTAGCCCATATTTTGTTCCCTACTCTAGGTTAAAATTCTCTGTGCGTACTTTCTTCTTAAAAACAAGATTATTGAATAGACCTTAGGCACCGAGGATTTGTTTCTAGTTTCTGTTATTTGACAGCAACCCCTGAGGTGTGTGGCATGAAATGATCTCTAATTTTGCTAAGGCCTCATACTCTGTGAGACTGTATGGTTGGGAGTGAGAGATTTACCCATCTGAGCCTCACTGTGGCTTTATTATCTGAAAACAATGTTAAGAGAGAAATAATGTTTTAGCTGTGTTCACGTATTTTGGGGATTCCTTTGGAATGCAGGCTTTCTGCTATTTTCATTAGCTTCTCCAGCTCTCGGGACAGTTCTTGACATACTATGTACATTTAGCAGCTATTTCCCTCAATATATTATTAAAAACAACCATATTTCGGGGCCTCCTGCTGCAGATCTAGAGATAAAACAGCTTTGTGGCTCTTCTCACTGTGTTGAGAGTAGAGTGAACAGGTAAATAAGGGAGGCAGCATTTTCCTCCTGACTCTCTTCTCAAGGTCAGAGCAGGAAGAGAGTGCCTATACTCAGCAGAGCATTCTTCATGTGGTTGTTACCTATCCCGTTGGGCTTAATTCTCTTCTTAATGAGCTGCACACCTGCGTCTCTGGCTGGTTGCCCTCCACACAGTGGGAGAGGCAAGGGAGGGCGAATTCCTCCTTTATCCTGAGTCCTAGGCTTCAGAGTTGTGCCTGCCTGTATTTTGTTGAGCATCCGAAGTGTGGGTGGTATTCTGAACATCTTCCCATTATGCTAAGCAGCCAACAACAGCTTTGTTATGCAGATTGAGGTTAAAGACAGTGAAATTTCTCAGTCATATCCAGGCACACCCAGCAAATTTCCTAACTGCACAAGGAAATCATGCCTGACTTTTTTTTTTTTTTTTAAATTTCCTGTTGAGTGGATGCTTATCACAACTCAGAGAAGATGGTGGTAGAGCCCACCAAAGCCTCAGACTTCAGGGTGAATGCCCTTACAATAATGAATGCAAAATGAGTTCTGGAAGCTGAAAGATTTTATCAGCCCATCTTTTTTTTTTTTTTTTTTTTGTGAGGATTCTTTATAGGGGTCTAGGGTCAGGAGGGAGATGGACACTAACAGCTCAGATTTCTTTTGACCATTATTTCAATTTCAGAAAATGGCTGGATGAATTTTTATTGGTTACAAGATATATTTGGGATAGTAGAACTCAAAATGTAGCCTTTGAAACGTGTGCAGGATTCACTTCAGGGGGTCATGGGAGCACCTTCAGGAGTTAAACAGTCCTTCCCTGGAGAAACTGAGACTAAGGGATAATTAAGAGTCCTGTGACTCATATATCTGAAGACATATGCCAGACATATTGAAATGTGGAGAGCAGAGAAGGCAAATGATGACTATGGTGTGACCCCAGGATCTAAAGTCCTCAACTGACACGTTAGTTGTGGCTGCTGGTTTATGTTTGAGCTTCTTCTCACATGAGCAACTCTATGCATCTTCCAGGGTGTGAAGGGGATCAGAATATGCCACTCTTAAATATGTCCCTTTGGCATAAGGATTATTTTGATTTGAAGGCAATAAAGCAACAAATGCCGTAAGAGCTCTTTGCTCTTCCCCATCTCCCTAAAAGGAGGACATATATTTCCCTTTGTGAAGTTGTTCCCACCTACCCCTTTCCCATACCAAGAGAAGAATAACCCTTATCACTAGAGATAGAGAGTAGGCACTGAGATAAGTCTGCATATACAAATCTTACTAAAATAACCCTCATTTTCCATTAGTTTCCCCAGTATATTTACCTTCTCACAATTATTGCCCCTAGAACACTAAGCCCCTTTCCTTTGTTGTATCACTTCTCACAAATGTATTACTCTTTGTTAAAATGATATACAAATCGCCAGATTTAACTAATTCTTTAGGTCTTCACTTCTTTTCTATGAAGGCCTCCATGTATATAAAAATTAAAATATTAACATCAAATAAAATTTGTATGCCTTTTCTCCTGTTAATCTGCCATTCATTGGTCTAATTTGCAGCCTCCATTTACAGAACCTAAGAGGGTACAACCAAGTTTTTTCCCCTCTCCTGCAGATACTATCTCAAATCTCTCTCTCATTTTCTCTACATACTTCTATCTTGCCTAAGCCGTTGGTTACCAGATTTATTTTATCCTATCCTTTTTCATCTTGTCAGTAGGCACACAACTCCAATATATGTTTATTTGCTTATAAATTATATACTGGTAGTGCTGCACTAGTATTTCTGTGCATTATAAAACACACATAAAATTAGAAATGTTAAATAACAAATATCAGTATTCTGATACTCTTTTCCTCACCCCCCAGTGGATCTTTGAAGCCTCATTTCACTTTGTGGAACCTGCTCCAAGATGGGCTTCTTTCAAAAGCCAGAGTGAACTTTTTGAAATCCTATCACTCATCTGTTTAAGACTAAGATGGCTTCACTCTGCACTATGAATGAAATCCTGTTCCCAGAGGTCACAGAGGCCCTCCTGCCCTGTTCCAATCTGACCTGTCTCCTTCTCCAGGCACTTCTCTGCTCCTCTGGCCCTGGTTCATTAGGGTCCTGCCGTCTTGGTTTCTATTCCGGTTGTTCCAAAGCTGCAATCTCATGCCTGTCACTGAGTTTTCATGTAAGTTGGTTTTAAGGCTCTTACTTGTACACCTTGCATGAATATTTTGAATAATTTTTGCTCATTCTTTGAATATCTCCTTTTCATGTCATTTCTTCTAAGAAAACTTTTCTGACCAGCTCTCCCTTCTCCCACTAATCCAAATCAGTGTTCCCTATACCAAGCTCTCATCTCATTCTTAAGTTTTCCTTCACGGCACTTATTATGATAAATACGCATACTTGTGACATTGTTTGCCTGATAACCATTGCTACTAATAACTTCCGTGTGCCCTGGGGCTATACTTTTTTTTTTTTTGAGCATTTTATTCTGGTGCCTAGAACAATATTTAACACATAGTAAGCACACAATACTATCTTGATAGTTGAACAAATGAATAGTGACCATATTTTCCACATCAAACACCATGGTATGTGGTTTTGGGGAACAGGGCCTAGTCTATTTGGAGTAGAGATTCTTCCGTCAAATCCAGGATATAGGACTGGTGAATTTCCTCCTTATTCTTGTCAACTATATATCAAGTTGGGATTTGTAGCTGTTGTGATATGAATATCAGACAGAGATTATATCCAACGAATGAACATATTGCAGAATGCTGTGGGAAAGTGCTTTTCCTTCTCAATGTGCCTATCACTTCCTCAATTGTAATGCTGCCATTTTTGGCAAGGAGCTGCTGATGCTTCAAGTCCAGATCTCACTTTTATTCAATTGTCTTGATTAGGCAATAACCCAGTTTTCCTAAATTATTCACAAGTGTCAGGGATTGCTGAGGACTAGCAACTGTCAAATATGGTAATTGTCAGCTGGGCAGGAATAAGGGCCTGATTTAAGTGTATGCATCTAAATGAACAGGAAAAGCAGAACGAAAAGTGACCCCATCCCTTCCTTAAGTGCCCAATTAAATTCATAATGGGTTTCCCCAGGGGTCCTGTACCAGCTGCTCTTCATCCCCCTCAAACAGAAAGGGAAATGCCATTCCCCGTTGTAATCCAGGGCAGAGGGTCTGACATTGACTGAGCGCCCATAGTGTTTGGCCAGGGCTAACCCGCATAAGCACATGTGATGGAAACATATTTTGAAATATAAATTGGGGCTTTTTCCTTTTTAAATTACCTCCTGTGATAATCAAGTTTGTTGTGGCTTCTCTAAACCAGCCTAGACAGCTGTACACTGCTTTGAGGGGAAGAGGGAGGCCACCATATAGTCAGAACACAAGGTCAAAGAAACTTAGTTATCTATTTACTTATTTCTTTAATGGACAATTGGCATAACTCTTAAATTGTACTAGGAGTTCTGGGGACACAGTGTGCTTAAAACATTGTCCCTACCTTGTGATGCTTACATTCTACTTGGATAGATAGATAATAAACAGAAACTAATAAATCAATATAACTGCTTTAACAATAATGATAATATTAATAATCAAGTCAGGTAAAAAGATAGAACATGAAGTAGGTGAGAATATTTAGATACCTCATTGAATAAATGTCATTTAAATAGTATTGCCAGATTTAGCCAATAAAAATGTAAGATGTCCAGTATATATGTACAAGGACCATACTTATACTAAAATGTTATTCATTGTTAATCTGAGATTCAAATTAACTGAACATCTTCTGTTTTATCTTGCAACCCTACACTTAAATTGTGTCTTGAATAATGTGAAGAAGCTGGCTACGGGAAGGAGTTGGCAGGCAGGGGATTCACAGGTGTAAAATGCCCTAAATTAGGAACAAGGAGAAGAGACTGAGGACGGGGATGAGAGGTTGTCCAGACCAGACTGTGTAGGGCCTGTAAGCCATGTTATGGATTGTGGATTTTATTTTAGTGTGATGGAAAATCACTGAAAAAGTCATCTGGGAAGAAGAGTGACATTATGCGCTTTTTGTTTTAAAGATATCACTCTGGCTTCAGAGTTGAAAACAGCCAGGAGGTAAAAGAAGTAGATACAAGGAAGGAAAAAACTTCTTTCTTCTATCCATCTTAGGTTCATTGGCTGGGGCCTGTAAATTAGATTAATGAAAGACAGATTAGCAAGAGAAGAACAAACAGAAGTTTCTTACGTGTATCGCACATACACCTGGGAGTACTCAGTGACTAATAACTCAAAGGAGTGGTTAGAAGCTGGGCTTATATGGCATTGTAACAAAAAACAATACACTGGTAGAGAAGTGACAAAGACAAAGAAAAGGGACTTTGAGCTTCCAGGGGTGTAGAATTGTGGGAAGGCAAATATATGAGAGAAACTGATGAAACATAAGGGTTGTTTTAACAAGATTGGTTTTTTAGATTATTCTGGTGCCACCTTTAGGTTAGGAGTCTAGAGTTGTCTCTGGTGATTCAGAATCATCCTATTCTTCCTGCTATGGAAGGAGAAGGCAGAGAGTTTTCTTAATTCTTAATTGCCTTCAGCTGAAATGAATCCTTATGCTGAAGTGACATATTTTGGGGTGGCATATTCCCAGAAAAACCAATGGAGGAGGCTATTACAATAGAACTGGCATAAGATGGTGGGGCTTGAAGGAGGGTGGGCCAGGTGGAGATGAGAAGTACTTAAGCACTCAGATTTGGTAAATATTTTAGAAGTACAGCTAGTAAGAATTACCGGAGGATTCCATGTGGGGTGGTGTGAAGAGAAGGATCAAGAATCATTCCATTTTGGCCTAAGCAATCATTTCAAAATTTGCTAATGTCAGTAGGAACAATAAATTTTTATTCAAGTTTCTATGGAGTTTTCCCACTTTGGCATCAGATAGAAGATAAGCTGAACAAGAAATGGGGAGAGACAGGAAGGAATGGCTATTTGAAATGGAAAGATTTTAAGACTGATGGATTATTCGGCATCTGGAACCATGTCCAGGGAGCTGCATGGAATCAGAGTCACACTTGTCCTCATGGTGGCTTTCTGATGAGAAATTGATCAAAGTATCAATTGATAACAGGTAGCAAGGTATTTGCTATGTTTTCTGAGACTTGAGCTCTGGGATTTAGCTCTGCATGCAACCTATCCCATATGAACAACTATTACATCTAATGGTCTGGGACACTCAGAATGATTCCCTCTCCTTCATCATGAATATTTTAGAGTGCCATAATGACAGTGTGAAGGCAAAGCTGCCATAGCTAAGGTAGGCAGGTTAATAGTCCTTCAAAGATGTTCAAATCCTACTCCTCAGAACCTGTGACTGTGTTATGTTATATGACAAAGGGGAAATCAGGTTACAGATGGAATTAAGGTTACAAATAAACTAATGTTCACATAAAGAGATTTTCCTGGATTACTTAGGTGGGTTCAGTGTAATCACAACGGTCTTTTAAATGTGGAAGAGGGAGGCAGAAGGGTCAGTACTAGAGTGATATGGGGAAAGACTCCACCCGCCATTGCTGACTTTGGAGATGGCAGGAGGCTGTGAGCCAAGGAACATAGACAGCCCCTAGAAGCTGGAAAAGATGAGAAAGCAGATTTCCCCCTAAAGGTTCCAGAAAGGAAAGAAGCCCTGCTGACCCATAATTTTAGGCCAGTAAGACCCTTTTCAGACTCCTGGCCTCTATTACTGTAAGCTACTAAATTTGTGTTGTTTTAAACCATTAAGTTTGTGGTAATTTGGTACAGCAACCATAGAAAATAATACACTGACCCACAGAGAAGTGGATAAAACCAGCTGGACGTCTTCCATTGAGGAGAGCAATGATAGAACATGTTTGTCCTCTTATACACAGACAAGTCTTCCAATCCTCTCTGGCAGAGGGAACTGAAAAGGAGACAATTACCTAGATGATTGAGGGAAACATATAATAAAACGTCCTATTTCTTCCAATTTTCCAAATCCTGGCCTCAGTTACCAGCTCCTATAGACTAAATGTTTGCGAACCCCCAAAACTTATGTTGAAATCCTAACCTCCATTGTGATGGTATTAGGAAGTGGGACCTTTGGGAGGTAATTAGGACATTAGGGCAGAATCATGTACGGGTTTAGTGCCCTTATCAAAGAGGCCCTAGAGAGCTCTCTTGTCCCTTCTACTATTTGAAGACATAGAATACCACTGTCTGGGAACCAGGAATCAAGCTCTCACCAGGCATCAAATCTGCCAACACTTTGATCTTGGAGCTTCCAGTCTCCAGAATTGTGAGAAACAAATTTTTGTTGTTTATAAGCCACCAAGTTTATGGTATTTTGTTATAGCCACCCAAGGTGGCTAAGACAGTAGCTTAGCTTTCCAGAAGGAATCAGAAGTTTTGGGGGTTCTGTTCTATGTAGCATGCTGACTTTTCTGTGACTTCCACCCCTATACTGTAAGCTCCTTCAAAGTGCAAATTATGTCTTATTCAACAGTCTTAGCCTATCACTGAGGAAATGGTTGTTGAACAGATAGAGGAGTAAATGAATGAATACATGAATGAATGAAGGCATCCCTTTCCTTTCAATTTTGACAAATGAGTATGGTAGGCCTGTGTGTACACCAACAACTGTGTGTTGGAAAATCACCAGTTGAGCTTGAATTCATGCAAGTCATTTTGCAAGTCCTGGTTTGACAGATCCATTTGTTATGCAAGGTCATAGTGTTGTAATTGTTGTCCCCTAGCATAAATATGGGCCAGGGACCAAGCATTAAAATGCAGTAAGTCCTTGGCATCTAATCTCTTCCTTTGTTGCTTGACCTGATCTCTGACAAGCAGCCTGCAGCCCCACCAGACTGCTGTAAGAATGACAGCTTTGGCTCACAAATGGGAGCAGGACGACGTGAGGGGTGATGCAGTCAGTCAGCAGGGGAGACTGGAACTTAGTTGGCTTGGAGGATGGGGACAGAGGGCGAGACAGGGCAGAGTGAGCAAACATTAGGAGAACTGTGTGAAGTCGTAGGATGCTTCAGGTTAAATCTGAGATGCATTTGTTCAGTGATTGTTTGCTCTACTGGATGCTTTGTGCCAGGCGCCATGCAAAATACCCAGAGGGAGGGAGGCCATGATGAATAATCACAGATCACATTTACTTCCTTTTTATTGTGTGTCAGGCACCGTGTGAGCGAGTTAAAAGCAGTATCTCATTTAATCCTCCAAACAATTCTGCGTGCAGAACAACTATGACACTCATTAAAGTGATGAGGAAAATGAAGCTTGGTGACAGTAACTTGCCCAAGGGCACCCAGTAAGTGGTGGAGTTGGATACGCAAACTACGGTCTGAATCAAAAGCCTATTCTCTTAACAACTGTACATACTGGCTCGGTCTTTAGTCACTGAACCTGATCCTTGAATTGCTGCACTTTTATTCTAGTAGAGGAAATAAGATCCACAAGTACAGAGGTTATAATAAGAGACAAAATGAGATGAATGCTGTAAGAAACGAGAGAGCTCAGCATTATGGAACACGGAACTGCTGGGAATGCAGCCTCAGGCAGGATTTAAGAAGCAAGAATAAGCAAATAATAGTGGTGGCTCTTGAGCTTTTACTGTGGGTCAAGGGCTTTACCTTCACTGACAAAAGAATTCCTGAGCACCTACTATGCATCTGACACCCTTCTAAGTACTTGCAATCTATTAAAAAATAGAACAGAGAGATTTCTCTGCCTTCTTGGATCTTGTGTTGTAGCACAGGGAGAGAAACCGTAAAGAATAGACTACACATGTACTGTTCATATTCACACACACACACATTTTTACATGTCAGATGGCATTAAATGTAATAGAAAAAGAAAAAGTGGAAGAGGGCAAGAGGTATTTTAAATGGGGTCATCATGAAATAGGGTCTCCTGAACTATCTCATTGAATCCTCACAATATTTTTGTGCCCCCTTTTCAGATGGGGATACAGGCGTAGGGAGGTTAACTAGTTTGCTCAAGAAAGTAATGTAGCTGAGATACCAACTTGGGTGTATGGACTTCAGGACCTGTATCCTCAATGCCTATGCTATTCTCGCTCTCCAGAAGGCATTTAAGATTTTCTCCTTCTCCTTCCAGAAACTACAGATTTGCAGTTATGGCTGTCAGGTTCCACTTGACCTTCCTAGAACTTGCTGAACTGGGAGACACTGGGAGTCCTTTCGGTGGACCCAGCTCAGTCTCAGCTGTGGAGGCCCCAGCAAAAGCTACAAAAGCCTCAGCAACTTTAGAGCCTACCCTCTGGTACCAGGAGCTACCTCCAGCCCAACAGAACCACGTCCATATCGCCTTGGGACTTCAGCATTTATTTCTTCTGCTTTTTCCATGTTTTGTCATCTTTTCTGAACTATATTTGTACCTATAAGGCTCTTTGAAACTTGGTTGTGGGCCAGCAGAGGCCAGTGCAGGGGCCAGCTTTTGAATCTGGGTGATTTCTCCCCAGCCTGAGGATGAAAAAGTCCTTCCTGTTCTCTCCTTCACAATGGCCCCAAGTCCAGTAACTCGGAGCCACTGCAAGTTAGCTCCTATTATGAGCTAGAAAGAGAATTGGATTGGAGAGGTCCAATTCATGTCACTATGTGCTTTTCTGGAAAGCCTTGCCTTTGAGGACCCTGCCTAGTCTGGTTTCTGAGATCCCTTCTAGTGTTGTAATGAATCTTGAGTGTATAAGTGTGTACTTTTGTTGGGTTTTATAAGCTAACCAGGGCTAGCCTAGGGCAAGATTATCAAGTAGTTGACATTTTGATTCATTCACCAAACACAATATTTTGTCATTCAATTTTCAGTACCCAATGAGGTCGATACTTACTAATATTTTACAGATGACAAAACTGAGGTACATGGAGGTTAAGTTGCCTGAGGCTAAATTACTAGAGAGTAGTAGGGCTGGATTAGAAACTGAGTGCTGTCATAGCTCATATATTTATAATATAATCTCTAGATGCTGGGGACACACCTAGATTAGAGATCTCTGATTTCAGGAAACCTATAGCCTAGTGGGGAGATAGGCAAGTAAACTGAAAATACCAACAAGGGGCCATTTCTTAAAAGTTGGATATAGTGCAGGTGAAATACTGGGACAGAGCATCCAGGAGAACCAGCGGAGGTTTTCTTCTCCTTTCTCACCCACATCATTTTTGTCTTTCTGGGAGCATCATATACATGCATGACTCACTCTCTCTGCAAAATCTGTCTGGGTGTTTTCTATCTCCTCATGATTTTCTAGAAGACCATGTTGAAACATGTCCAAATGAGGCAGCCAGTCTTACAGTTAATCTGTTGCCCTAAACTGTTGTTATCTGTTATGGCATAACAAGCTACTCCAAAATACAATGGCATAAGCACCAACCTTTTTATTATCTATCATGATTTTCTGGGACAGGAATTTAACAGGACTTGGCTAGGTTATTCTGTTCCACCTGGCAGAGACTCTGGTCACTGGGTGGTACACAACTGGTGTCTGGATTACTATGGAGGGTCCAAGATGGCTTTGCTCATGTGCCTGGAATCTTGGAGGGACATTTGGAAAGCTGACTTCCCTCTTCATGTAGTCTCAGGACTTCTCTATGTGGTCTCTCCAGTAGGTAGTCAGAATGCCTCCATGATTCCCCAGCTATGAAGGGAAACCATGGTTAAAACTGCCAGATCTCTTAAGGCTAAGCTCAGAACTGATACAGTGTCACTTCTACCATCCTTCATTGATTAAAGCAGCTAGCTACAGCCCAGGCCGCATCCAAGGGGAAGAGAAGTACTCTCCACCTCTGGATGGGAGGAATGTCAAATAATTTATGGCATTTTTCATCTACCACTCTTTTTAGTTGACTTTGCCTTGAATTTGCATAAAAGATTCAATGTATTTTTTTTTAAGTTTGCATTTAAATTCCAGTTAGTTAACATACAGTGTAATATTAGTTTTAGGTGTACAATATACTGATTCAACACTTCCATACAACACCTGGTGCTCATCACAGCAAGTACCCTCCTTAATCCTCCTCACCTATTTAACCCACTCCCCTTCACCTCCCCTCCTGTAACTATCAGCTTGTTCTCTATAATTAAGAGTCTGTTTCTTGGGTTGCCTCTCTCTTTTTTTCTCTTTGCTCATTTGTTTTGTTTCTGAAATTCCACATATGAGAGAAATCATATGGTACTTTCTCTCTCTGACTTATTTTGCTTAGCATAATACTCTTGAGCTCCATCCATGTCATTGCAAATCACAAGATTTTATTCCTTTTTGTGGTTGAGCAATATTCCATTGTTTATACCACAACTTCTTTATCCATTCATCAGTTGATGGACACTTGGGCTGTTTCCATAATTTGGCTATTGTAGATACTGCTGCTATAAACATTGAGGTGTGTATATTCCTTTGAATTAGTGTTTTTTTATTCTTTGGGTAAATACCTAGTAGTGCAATTGCTGTACCATATGGTAGTTCTATTTTTAACTTTTTGAGGAACCTCCATACTGTTTTCCAGAGTGGCTGTACCAGTTTGCATTCCCACCAACAGTGCAAGAGGGTTTCCCTTTCTCCATATCATCGTCAACACCTTTGTTTCATACATTGTTGATTTTAGCCATTCTGACAGGTGTGAGGTGATATTTCACTGTGGTTTTGATTTCATTTCCCTGATGATAAGTGATGTTGAGCATCTTTTCATGTGTCTGTTGGCCATCTGTATGTCTTCTTTGAAAAAATGTCTATTCATGTCTACTGCTATTTTAATTGGATTATTCATTTTGGGTATTGAGTGTGATAAGTTCTTTATATATTTTGGATACTAACCCTTTATCAAATATATCAGATATGTCATTTGCAAATAGCTTCTCCCATTTGCCTTTTAGTTTTGTTGATTGTTTCCTTCACTGTGCAGAAGGTTTTTATTTTGATTTAATCCCAAGAGTTTATTTTCGATTTTGTTTCCCTTGCCTCAGGAAACATATCTAGAAAAGTTGCTATGGCCGATGTCAAAGAAGTTCCTACCCGTGTTCCCTTTTAGGATTTTTATGGTTTCAGATCTCACATTTAAGTCTTTAATGATTCAACGTATTTCTAATAAAATGTTTTCTCTCTGAAAACTGTTTGAAGCTGAGATACCCCAGTCTTTAGTAAATATTTGGTGTTCAAATAAGACAACTAAACTTTCTCAGTGCTTACTGCAATGATGGAAATGCCATCCATCTGCACAGTTCAATATGGGAGCCACTGACTGCATGTGGCTATGGAGCCCTTGAAACATGTTAGTGTGACTGCAGGAGTAAATTTTACATTTTGCTTAATTTTACTTAATTTAAATTTAAGTTTAATAGTCCTTGTGGCTGGTGGTTACTATATTGGACAGAAGGATTTACCTAATGCTTATTTAGAGCAGAGTCTATAATACAAGATGGTACTCATTAACCTCAGGTGTCTAACACTGGTACCTTGAAATTCTTTCACATTCTAGCAAAATTCAACTTTTTATTGAGTTACATTAGGGAGGTAGGAGAAAAAGATTATATGTTTATGGCTAATAAGAAGTGAATGTAAAGGCCTAAATATAAGCACAAAAGACCACGACTGGAGGGGTAGTAATTTAGGGACCACCAAGCAAGACTTTGGAGTATGTCAGTAACTATTTATCAGAATACTGTGGTTCGGTTTAGCAAAGAAGTTCAGAGTGCTTCCTAGGCAGCGAATTGAGTGAAATAAGTATTTTTATATTCACCTGGCGTAATTTGTTATTAGACTTTTTCTGATGGCAATAATAGAACTGGAGCAGTTAAACCATGTTCTCCAGGGTACTGGTACTACTGCCAAGAGCAGAAAATTTTCATCTTCCAAAGCCTCAATCAGCCAGTTTCTCATCTGCATCCCATAAATCATCAGGAAGGAACAAGCTCATTATCTCAGCACAGGGACAAAAGTCTTTTACATGACACTGAACTTCTGACTACTGCAAAACATGGCAGCTTGCCATCATATCTTTAACAGGTGTGTTGGCCCCTTTAATAGACTGGGCCAGAAGTTTGTGGCTGTGGCCTGAAATTTCAATTTTGTTATGTATCGTACATAACTTGCAGTGGGCCTATGTCCAAAGGTAACTGGGTCTAGTGGTCTGTGGAGTTGTTCAGATGTTTGTTGTTTTAATAGGTTTGGGGAAAGAAAACTGAGTCTTTCTGCCTCTGAAAACACTGTCTCGTTGTCTAGAGGCTAAGAACCAGGGAAATTTCTCTGCTCTACTTTGGGAAGGTGTTTCAATGTGTCTACTCCAAAGAGCTGGGTAGGAGCTCCTAAGTACAGGCTGTTAAGTTTTCTTATACCTGTAGTTCCCTTTATCTAATGGGACTGATTAGGTTCTAGAACCTTCCAAATTACAAAACATTTTATTCTTGTGTCATACAGAATTTCCTATGATTATTAGTAAGATAATCATTTTCTCAGGAAGTTCTCAACTTTCATCTCCCTTTCTAAGGACAGAAATACTATGAGTATTACATGGAAGGTGTCCCAGATGTGGACATTCTCTTGCTTCCTGATCAAAAAAAGATAATTTGGTAGGAATGAAAAAGGGTATACTCTATAACAGGTATGGCAAATCTTTCCCATAACAGGTCAGATAATACATATGTTTGGCTTTTGAGCCATGTAATCTCTGTCATTACTACCCAAGTTGGTAGCAAAGCCAAAGATAATGTAAAAGAATGAGTGTGGCTGTATTCCAATAAACTTAATTTATGGACACTGAAATTTGAATTTTGTGTGATTTTTCACTTGGGATGCTTTTCAAATATTTAAAAATGTAAAAACCATATTTCATTCACAGGCTGTTAAAAAAACAACAACAAAACACAAGGTGGCAGACCAGATTTGGCCTATAGGCTGTAGTCTGCTGACTCCTACTCTTTAAGATGCACACATAAGTAACTAGAGTGTAAATATTTCATAAAAATTGCAATAGATATTGCTGGATCCAGCCTTTTAGAGTTGTGAGACAATTTATGTTTGCATTTTTGTATAGAGAATTCAAAACTACAGTTTATAATGAACATCTTTGTAAGTGGGTATTTTAAAAACAGTGAAAAAAAAGCATATTTTTATGGTACAGTAGAAAGATAATTGATCAAAGTTTTAGGAGTCTAGGATTTTCCACTCAGTTCTGACATTAAGTAAGGACTTACCACACTGGATTTGCTCTTCTCTAAAATGGGAACAATACTGGCTTTCCCACTGTCATAGGCTATTGTGAAATCCAAATGAATTTGTGCTCCTGAAAATTCCTGGAAAAAAGATCAAGCACCGCATGTGTGTGGAGTAACTTGCCAGGAGTATCTCAAAAGTTCTTGGGCTGGTACAGTATATAATTTCTCTCAGCAATTGTATGGGAAAAATACTTTCATATAAACGGATAGATATATATGGATATTTTTGTAATCGTGCTGTGATGATCTGAAGAGAGAAATGATCTACCCTGAATACTTTATCTTTTAGTAACACTAGCAATCTTGCCATATGTGAATCTTTTAAAACCATGCTACAAACTGCTGTTTCATTTAGAATATTAGGTTTTCTCTGATTTATCCCAAATGAAACTGGCCAAAAGGGATGAAATATGCCTGCATGCACCTTATGCATGGGAGGATATAGAAGACAGTGGGTTGAGGATTGGATTGAAGAAGGACAAAGGCCTCCATAGAAGTGGTTCTTCCTAATATTGAAAGATTACTAGTTCACAAGATAAGAAAGACATCTTTCTTTTTTTAAATTTTTAATTTAAGTTCAGTTTAATTAAATATAGTATATTATTAGTTTCAGAGCTAGAATTTAGTGATTCATCAGTTGCATATAACACCCAGTGCTCATTCTATCAAGTACCTTCCTTAATGCCCATCATCCAATTACCCCATTCAACCCCCTTCTAGCAACCCTGAGTTTGTTCCCTAGAGTTCAGCATCTCTTATGGTTTGTCTCCCTCTCTGATTTCAGAAAGACTTCTTTCTTTTTTTTTTTTTTAAGATTTTATTTATTTATTTGACAGAGTGAGAGATAGCGAGAGCAGGAACACAAGCAGGGGGAGTGGGAGAGGGAGAAGCAGGCTTCCTGCCGAGCAGGGAGCCCGATGTGGGACTCGATCCCAGGACCCTGGGATCATGACCTGAGCCGAAGGCAGACGCTTAACGACTGAGCCACCCAGGCGCCCTGAGAAAGACTTCTTTCTTAACCTTCTCTATTCAGAGAGATATTAGCAATAAATCATAGTGTGTGTGTCTGTGTGTGTGTGTGTGTGTATGAAAGGACATATACAATATACTACAATGGGGGAATAATTTCAAGGGTGAAAAATGTCCATCTTAAAATCATTCAGTTTGTTTAATTTTAGTTTAATTGATTTTGTAAAAGACTTTTTTTTTTCTTTTTTTTGGCTGGCAAGAAATAATTCAATGAAAGACTAGAAAACATTATGAGAAGGGTAAATTTTTGTTTGTGTTTCTTAGAATATGAAATCACTTGTCTCCTAAATAGAGAGTCTTAATTAAAATACATGAGAAACCAGGGAAGTGGAGGAGAAAGACATTTAAACATATTTTTCTTGTGTAAGATTTTTCATGTTTTCTTCATAAAAATTGAATTTCCCTTCTGGGCTTTGCAGCATAGTTTGTATAATTATTTTGAAGAAATGAGAAATGTGAGAAGGAAAATAGGGTATTTTAGAACCAATCCCAAATAGATGCTACATCTGGCTGATTTCAGTTAACTCTCCAAGCACTACTATAATGGTGTAGATGTCACGAATTATGATGATGTAAAGTTTTGTATTTCCCACTCCTGACACTCATTTTCACAGTGCTGGCATCTCTGGCCACTTGTTCTTACTCTTTCTGCTGAATGTATACTCACATAATCCTCAAACTTTTTTTATTCTTCCGTATTTTTAATATTATTATACTCTTGTTAACAATGTGCTTACCATTTTCTGATTTGGATGCATGTCTATGATATCGACAGTCATGCTCAAGAAATTTGACTTTGGGTGAGACCAGCCAATGTTTCTCTGTAGTCCATAGTGTATGTAATGAGAGGGCCTTTAGTAATGGGTCAGCACTAACAAAAGCTTTTCTTATTAGGTATACACCACAGAGTCTTGGTACAGTTGTTGCTAGGTTCAGCTTTACTTAGAGGAGACCATAACACACACTGATACCAGATTCAAAATTTCGGAGTATAGAATTTGTAGGAACTATAAAACTTAATGATGCCAAATAGGAGTTCAGAAACCTCTATCCACTCTACCATCTTGTTATATCAGAAACCCCCTGAAGGAACAGTTAAATAGTACAAAAGGAGCACAATATGTTAAACTCCTAGTCCTTAGGCATTTTGAAAATTAGAACCAAATTTAAGCTCAAGGAGTTATGTATACACTCTTGGATATTTTTGTAGATCCTGGATTCATGGTCTATTAAGATAAATGCAAATTGCCTGTGTCATGGAGAGGCAGTACCACCCAGGGGATGAGAACTCAGCTCTGGAGTCAGACTTACCTGGTTTTAATCTTGCCTGTTCTCTGTACTAGCTGAGCAACATTGGGCAAGCTACGATAGGCTCTGAACCTCAGCTTCTCCCTCTTTAAAATGGGGATAAAAATTGTATCTTTCTAAGAAAATCCACTGAAGTATATCATATATAGTACTTAGTACACATAAGATGCTTGGTACAGTGCTTGGCCCATAATAAGCGCTCAATAAATATCATTAAATATTTAAAGAATAGCATACAGTCTTTCTAAGAGAGTACAATATACATAAATACATAGAGAAGAGTTATAGTGCTTTCAAGAAGGTGATGGTCTTTCTGCAGACAGAAGCCCTAACCTCAGGAATGATTTCAGGAACAGCAGACAAATGTGTATCATTAAGGGCCCCAAGAATAGATGTGCTCAACTGGAAGTGTATTAAGGAGGAGTGAAAGATCACTGGGGAACGAAGTGGTCTAGGAAGGTTTCTTGAAGGTGGTATTTGATCTGGGTCTTGGAGAATTTAATAAACAGGTTAGGAAGGTTTCTTGAAAGTGATATTTGATCTGGGTCTTGCAGAATTTAATAGACAGGTAAAAGAGGGGGAGGACATTGAGCTCAGGCATTTTAGGTGGAGAAAGTGGAAACCAGGCCATAATGATGTCTAGCTGATGTGAAAGGGTCCCTACTTTTAGACCATCGCCCAGTGGCAGGCATTACAGGGCTTTCAAACAAGATGGTCAGTGCAAAGATGAAAAAATTGGCTCCCTTTCAAGTATTACGCATCTGGGATCCAAATTCATGAGTCCTGAGTTTGAACCTAAGTTTAACCATTGACTAGTTGTGTGACATTGAGCAAGATTCTTATCCCTTGGTGTTTCAACTTATCCATCTGTTAAGTGGGGGTAACCATACCTCTTTCAGAGGAAAGTTTTAAGAGCTAAATTTGGTGTTATAAATTGAGATGCCTTGCTTGACATTTTGTAAATAACGAGGTCCTCATTTAATGATAATCTTTCAAGTCTTTACTCCCCACCTCCCTCTCCCCCATCTCCTTGTTTAGGCACTGATTTCTTGGGGAAACCTATTTGGAAAGATTTAGGATTTACTTCATTTATTCTTCAAAGATAATAGCCTTGGGGCACTTGGGTGGCTCAGTCAGTTAAGCTTCTGATTCTTGATTTTGGCTCAGGTCATGATCTCAGGGTCCTGAGATGGAGCCCCACATTGGGCTCCATGCTCAGTGTGGAGTCTGCTTGAGATTCTCTCTCTCCTTTTCCCTCTGCCCCTCCATGTTCATATACTCTCTCTCTCTGTAAAAAAATTTTTAAAAAGTTTCTTTTAAAAAAGATAATAGCCTTATGGTTTTGGAGGGTTTTGGCATTTAGAGCAGCCTCCAATTCATATCATCTTATTTTATCCTCACAACACTTTTATAAAGTGGACAGAATATTCCAGAAAAGGAGATCCAGCAGAGTGCATAGGGGTTGGCTCCTTGAGGGTCAGTGGAGCTGTCTAGAAAGACATAGGCCTTGCTCACTTCAGCCCTGAGGGAATTTGATGAATAGCCTGCATCCTTTATACTGGGAATGCTTTATATCTGAGAATAACGCAATCACAGCACTATCACCCAGCCACCCCATCCCTCCCACCCCCCACCACTCCAGGAACCCTCAGTTTGTTTTCTGAGATTAAGAATTCCTCATATCAGTGAGATCATATGATACTTGTCTTTCTCTGATTGACTTATTTCACTTAGCATAATACCCTCTAGTTCCATCCACGTCATTGCAAATGGCAAGATTTCGTTTTTGTGTGTTTTTTTTTTAATGGCTGCATAATATTCCATTTTATATATATACCACATCTTCTTTATCCATTCATCTGTTGATGGACATCTTGGCTCTTTCCATAGTTTGGCTATTGTGGACATTGCTGTTATAAACATTGGGGTGCATGTACCCCTTCAGATCACTACATTTGTATCTTTGGGGTAAATACCCAGTAGTGCAATTGCTGGATCATATGGTAGCTCTATTTTCAACTTTTTGAGGAACCTCCATACTCTTTTCCAGAGTGGCTGCACCAGTTTGCATTCCCACCAACAGTGTAAGAGGGTTCCCCTTTCTCCGCATCCTTGCCAACATCTGTCGTTTCCTGACATGTTGATTTTAGCCATTCTGACTGGTGTGAGATGGTATCTCATTGAGGTTCTGATTTGGATTTCCCTGATGCCGAGCGATGTTAAGCACTTTTTCATGTGTCTTCTTTGGAAAAATGTCTGTTCATGTCTTCTGCCCATTTCTTGATTGGATTATTTGTTCTTTGGGTGTTGAGTTTGATAAGTTCTTTATAGATTTTAGATACTAGCCCTTTATATGATAGGTCATTTGCAAATATCTTTTCCCATTCTGTAGGTTGCCTTTTAGTTTTGTTGACTGTTTCCTTTGCTGTGCAAAAGCTTTTTATCTTGATGAAGTCTCAATAGTTCATTTTTGCCCTTGCTTCCCTTGCCTTTGGTGATGTTTCTAGGAAGAAGTTGCTGCTGCTCTAAGAAACAAACTGAGGGTTCTAGAGGGGAGGGGGGTGGGGGGATGGGTTAGCCTGGTGATGGGTATTAAAGAGGGCACGTATTGAATGGAGCACTGGGTGTTATATGCAAACAATGAATCATGAAACACTACATCAAAAACTAATGATGTAATGTATGGTGATTAACATAACATAATAAAATAAAATTAAAAAAAAAAGAATAACACAATCACCCAAGGAACACAGAAGCAGGAGTTTTAGCCTTTTTTTTTTTTTTTTTTAGAGGCAGGGAGGGGCAGAAGGAGAGGGAGAGAGAGAATCTTAAGCAGGCACTATGCCCAGCACAGAGCCCAATGTGGGGCTCAATCTCAGGACCCTGAGATCAACCTGAGCCGAGATCATGACCTGAGCTGAAATCAAGAGTCAGATGCTTAACTGACTGAGCCACTCAGGTGCCCCCTTTTAGTTTTTTGTATACTGAAGGGTTCAAAGATGGGGTGCAAAGGATAATTGCTTTGGCAGGTACTTATTTTATTCCTTAATCAGCCTTTTTAAACTTTAGTCCCTTTAGGCTGTGTCCACATGAAGTTTTACTTAGAAGAGCTTGTAAAACTTGAAAATATATACCTTACAACCTAGACAATCTGGTTTGGAAAAGTGCATGCAGAGATATATCTTGTATATAACTGGGCTCATCTCATTCCCCTTGGGCTGAGGTTTCCGTGAATGGGGGCAAAGGGGAATACACATTTGGTAGGTGTTGTACCCTTGCGAAGACCAGAAGGCATCTGACATACCAAAGAGAACAACATACATCTGCTGGGATGCACCTTCAGGGCTGGCACTGTCCTTGGAGATTGCCTTGTGCCTCCATGCTGATCAGTTCATCTTCTTCCCGGGGTGGGGGGGGCTTGACAAGTCATTTGTTCACAGAAGACACCTCCAGAGCTAACCTTCAACATTTACAACAGAGGATCCATTCTCTGAAGGAAATACATGCAGAATATATCTATGCTTATTATAGAGCAAATGTTCTGTGCTGAGAGGGCAAGGAACAGTTTCTTTCTCCTTTTGCTCTCATGCACAAAACTCAGGGGCACCCCCACCCCACGCTCTCTGTTGCTTCTGGGGGGGGTTGGCATGCAGAGTTATTTACTTTATTACATTATTTATATTTTCAGATTGTTCTTGGGATTAATTGCTATTGAAGCCCAGATTTAATTAGCATAAACTTTAGTAACAGCTTAATGTAAATTAAATTACAAGCCATTTCTCTTTGAGAAATATTAGGATTTATTAGTGGTCCCCCCAAAACCAATTAGTTTGAACAGATACATTTCAGCATTAAGGGATGGAGGAAGCTTTGCGTGCTATTGTTTGTAATTATATCCAGCACATTCCCTCCCTCCCCTCTCCCTTTTTTGTGTCTATTCTGGTGATTAGCCTGGGTGGGAGAAGCCTTGTCTTTTTGCCCAAGGCCTTAGGAAAGCAATAATGGTCATCAAGAGAGAAATTGGCTCCACTGAGAGACAAAGGAGGGGAGGGAGGGGGAACCTGAGAATAAGGAAATCATCAGGTCACAGTTCAGGACTTAAAAAAAATGTTGATGCAAAAAGAAATGAGCATTTTAAATCCAAGAAGTATGAAACGACTTTCTCATAAATCTCTAAATGGCTAAAGGAAACTGTAGTTAAGTATTCCTATTTGTACTGTGGGCTAGGAAAAAGACGGTGCATGCTCTGTGCTGTTGCCAAATTAATTTTCTAGAAGAATAGTGTGATCATGTTATTCCCTTGCTCAAGAGCAGACAGTTACCGGAACGGGCCTTGGAGTCAGACAAGTTTGAGTCCCAATTTTGCCATTTGTCCAATTTACCTTGGGTAACCCAAGATCAGCTGTGTTTCAGTTCTTCCATGTTTCAGTTCTTCCATGTATAAAAAGGGATAATGATGGAGCCTTCCTCACAAGGTTTTTGTAAGGATTTTATGAATTAATGTAGGTGAGACTCAGCACCGTGGCACATAATAAAATCAATCAGTGTTTGTTGTTATTAATAGAGAAGATACATTTCTCTCAGCATAGCACATAACATCTTTTATCATCCTGTGTCTACCTGTCTTTAAGCAGGATGCCCTGCCACTCTATTCCAGAATGTCTTCCCTATAACTAACCAGTTCCTTGTATTATGATTTGACGAGTGTCTTTCTTTATTACATGGTAGGCCTTTTTGAGTAAGAGATAATGTCTTACCCAGTTTCAGAACTCCCAGTGGCCAGGAGAGTCCCTAGAAAATGCAGATGCAACCCTCCTTATGATGAGTTTTGTAAACTGTAATTTTAAGTCCAGGTGTTTGTAAATCCACAGTGTCTTAAGAAGCTTGCAGATAGGACACTAGTTTGACCTTGAGTTTTCCCATGTGTGAAATGGAGGAGTTGGATGAGATGACTCACCAGTAGGGCTCTCTCCAACCTAAAAATGTTATGATTTTATTTAATCTATTTTAACTTCATTGTTGTCATGTTTCCATGATGCCAAACATCACCCACATCAAGATTGAAATATTAGCCAAAACAGTGATATTTTCAAATACTCAGATGATTCGTATTGTATGGAAAGCATATTTTTTTTCCCATATTTTTCTTTTTCCACAGGATGCTTGACACTAGACTATTCTTTCCTGTGAATTTGGCAAGGTGATGGTGACCAAAATGAAGCAGATGGTTGGAGGATTTAGAAGATGTAGTTAATCCTTACATATTTTTGCCTTACCTGCCTTTGTGAATATTCCTTACAAGCAAGTAGGAAAGGCAGATTTCCAACTTTTATCAATTGTTATCTGTGGAGCTACCCTTTTTTTGTGAATGACCTTGGGAGAGAGCATTGACACCAGGATCACACTCCCTCTTAAATGAGAGAAGGGTCATTAGTCATGTAGGTAATAGCTTCACAAAGTTGTGGGAAGTATTCCTTTCCAAATCTGTGGCTGACCTCATCTCTAGAGGTGTGCTGATGAATCAGATGAGGCGAGTGTTTTCTGGAAACCAGAGTAAATAACTAATGTTGAGTAAATTATCTAAATTACTAAATGGGACATTGGATTCCTTGAAGAATTAAATTCACCTCATGTGAAAGAGTGAGCAATTTCTTTCAGCAGGTAATTTATTTAACAGTAAGCTCAGCCAGCATATGGTAATACAGGTCAAATCCTATTGAAGGGAAAGAATTTGCATTTTAAGTATCTTTCCCATTTCTCAGCCAGTGGCATGATTCTTTCACACATCTGAATGCCTAAAACTGGTAAACAAGTCTCTGGTCAACTGCTCCATAGGTGGATGAAACAGTGTTAGTTCCCACAAAATTGGTTCATTTTTTTGGTAGAAGTACTGAATGAATTATTTTAGAAAATCTTTTTTTGTGTGATTCAATGTGATCTTTAATTCAACATAAAGAGTGAGAAAAACAACAGATACAAAATATGGATTATAGAATGAATTTAAAGAAATTGAAGCAAGGCGATTTTATTTTTTTTACATTTTGTGAGTGGTATATTTGAAATCGTAACTGATGTCTCTTACCCTGACATTTTCTGTTGCCCCAGCTCTTCATGCAATTTGAGCTTTAGTCAGAAGATATAATAAAAGTAGTACCTATTTTTATAGTACTTATTATATGCTAGACCGTGTTCTAAGTACTTTACATTTCTTAGCCCATGTAATCATTACAAAAGCCTCAACGTTAGGTAAAAGTATCATCCCCATTTTGCATTTGTAATACCTGTGGAAGGCACAGAGACATTAAGCTTCTTGCCCAAGGTCACACAGCATGTAAGACCCAAGCAGTCTAACTCTAGAAGTTAATCTTGTACCATGTTTATCAAATTTGAGCATTCATCAGAATCATCTGAAGGGCTCCTTGAATAACAGATTCCTGGGTTCCACCCCCAGAGGTTCTGAGTCAGTAAATCTGGGAGGGAACCTGAAAATGTATATTCTAACAAATTCCTAGGTGATGCTGATGCTACTGGTCTGAAGGTTCACACTTTAAGAACACTGCACTATGCCTGTCTCTAATACCCATAACCCAGAAAAATGTTGTTATGGCAGAAAAACAGTCAAGGCTTTTCCATTTTGAAAGTCCAGATGGTGAGGCCACTGAGGGTATAGGAAATATGTGATCATTCTTATCTGGATCTCTTGGATCCTGAGATTAGAAAACTTTCCCAGGATATAGGGAATGGAAGAAGCATAGGTGTTGGTGGGTTCTTGAACCTGTCTCTTCTGGACTGTTCTCCTGGGAAGGATGGGAGGAAAGGAAGGAAAAATAGAAACTGCAGAAAGTGTTGGTAGATCTGAGAGCAGAGAAAGCCTATGTCTTCTGCCAGGTGAAGCCCATGGAAGTTGCGAAGTCTTGGTGTTCCCATTGCTCAGCATGTTGGAGAAGCTGAAGTGACTACATGGAATGTCTTGGCATACAGGCTTGAGAGGTAGAGGCAAGAACAAGAGGCAAAAGCATAAATCATATTCAAGAGGCAGGAAAATCATATCCATGAGTATTTAGGAGGACTCAGCTATGGCTTGCAGAGAGCCTCTGACTTGATAAGACCGTGGGGTTAGGATGAAGCTGACCAGCAGTGATCTGTACTGACAGATGACCAAACACCAGGGAAGGACAAGGATATCTCCTGGATGCTGAGTGGACAGATGGCTGCACGGTGGACCAGATGCTCACCCTCTGCCACCTCTTCTACCCTATAGGAACCAGATACATCTCCCAAACCTCAGAGGCATCCCTGGAAAAAGGAGGTGGGGTGGCTTGTTTCAAGAGCTCAGCCTTTCTTTCCTTGGGAAGCAAGGGTTACTTGGAGTAGTATCAACCCAGACTAACAAGGTAGTGAGAGGCCATTCTTCACTCCAAATAGCATCCATCTTGACCTTTTGTAAAGGGGGGCTTGGGACCTCTGTGGAAAACCTATATTTTGAAAGAATATAGGAAACCCCAATCTTTCAAGCCCTAGAGGGCTAGCCATTAGCATCTGTGAGCTACAGTTTTCTTACCTATAAAATGGAAATACTACTTCCCCGATTCAGTAGTTTGATTTTTATATGACATCAAACATATCACACTTGACATGTAGCTGCTACTATGTTGCTTCTATATTCTGAAGATATCAAGAATAATATGTTTGACATAAAATAAAAGGTAATCATGCTTGGAAGCAAGCATATAAATTATAAGGCAAAAAGTGAAAATTTTTTTTTTTTTAAAGATTTTATTTATTCATTTGACAGAGAGAGCTAGCGAGAGCAGGAACACAAGCAGGAGGAGTGGGAGAGGGAGAAGCAGGCTTCCCGCCGAGCAGGGAGCCCGATGCGGGACTCGATCCCAGGACCCCAGGATCATGACCTGAGCCGAAGGCAGATGCTTAACGACTGAGCCACCCGGGCGCCCAAAAGTGAAATTTGACATGAAAACTACTTTCAGTTAAATAGAAAATTCTTGATTTTAAAACATGAGCATTCCCAATTTGGCTCATTATCTAGGATGTAAGAATGAAGAAGTTTTTTGACTACAGATATTTTACAGTCTGTTTTTATGGAAGGTGTATATTGCAATGGCCCATTATCCTTCTCTTTCTAGGTCACAGAACCCCTGATTTAGTAAGGTAGAAATATACCCAACCAGAAATCTATATTTCTCAGACTCCTTTGCAGATAGGTGTGTCCATATGTCTAGGTTTTGGCCAATGAGATGTGAGTAGAAGGGTTATGTGGTACTTCTGGATTGATCCTCAAAAAAAAGGAGGGTGTGGGAATTTTAGCTAAGTACAGTTTAGAGGGAACACAGGGCACACAAGACTTCCCTCACATCTGACACCGACTACAAGTTCAGGGGATTCCCAAACCACCCTCAGGTTTGGTAGTTCACTCTAAGGACTCACAAAACTCACACACTAAAGGTGTTAATATTTATGGTTACCATTAACTACCGGGGTGGGGGACAGATGAAAATTAACCAAGGAGGGAGATGCATAAGGCAGAATCTAGCAGTGATCCAAATGTAGAACCTCTTGTTGTCATTCCCCCATGGAGGTTATGGATGGCATAAACTCCTCCTGGTCATGATGTGTGACAATACATGTGGAATCTTTCCAACCAGGAAAGCTCACCCAAACCTTGGGTTTTTACTGGGACTCCATCATATACTGCTCATTGGCTGGCCTGAAGTCTCCAGTCCGTCCAAGAGATTGGGCTCATACCTATAGCCTCCACTCCCTCTGGTGGTTGTAATGGATACTGTGCAGGACCCATCACAAGTCACACTATTAGACTGTCCAGTGGTCAAATCCCCCGGGGCAAACAGACAGTTCTATCATGTGCAGAATTTCAGGGACCAAGAGATCACCTCCCAGTAGCTGAGGGCAAAAACCAGGCCTCTTTTTGGGTAAGGTTAATTCTCCACTACACAGACGGTCAAAGTTTTCTTCCCCTCTTCCTTCCTCCTCCGGGCTAGAACACCCGTTGAATGGGTGGAGCTCTCTATCAGTCATTGTGAGGAACACACCACATCCTAGAGTTGTTGGCTTGGTGTCTGAGGAGGAACCCAGACCTCTGACAATTCCATGTGCCAAAGTCCCTCACAGCAGGGCCTGCTTAGCTCTAAATTCTTTTATACAACTGAGAAATAAAAATTGATCTGACTGGGGCCATTTATTTTTACTTTTCTCCCCCCCTTACAATCACTAAATATAATTCTCACCAAAACTGCCTATTCTTGACTTTCCAATTTAGAGAGATAATGCCATCTCTCCTGCTTTAAAAATGTCCTTATTTTAAAAAAATCTCATTAATTGTCAGAGGAATATGATTCCAATTTCAAATCCTCAAAATATACATTTTTGAGAAGTATTTAAATTGCATTTAGGAAGACATTTCTTTATGAAGGTAGACGTTCTCTCCATGTTCAGTGTTTGAATGGTTTCAAACTTACATCAGAGGAGTCAATGTTCATTTTTACTGAGGATACATTTGAATGCTTCAGGCAGTCTTAATTTTTACTTTCATACCAAGAATAACATTTCCTGTGGTCTTATTCATTATCTACTTACATCATGGTGGCTCCTCTTTCCTTCTCATTTCTTGTAAGGGGAACATTTCAATGGCAGGTGGCAATCATTTTCTCTATAGTCACCTTTTGGTGTACTTGTACATGCTGTCCCCGTCTAACTGTGCCTCCCTCGCCCCACTATCAGTCATAAAAGAGTTATAATAGCTGTAATTCTCTTGCAATTAGTCAATTGCTGCAGTTAACAAATGGTTTATTAGAGTGTTAACCTCCATTAGCTGAGAGGTTAGGTCATTAACTGCCTCTGATAACCATTTCTCAAGGTTTATGACTTAAATAATCACTGAGATAATGACTTTCATTCTTTTATCTGGATTAAAACAAAGTTTCATAAGAACTTAGAATTTAGGGATAAAATGAGTAATATTGGTTAAGAAGTATCTGTAGACTTGGATCTTCCATTTTGCTTTAGGGCCCTGGTATTTGTATTACAACCTCTAAGCAAAGGTGAGATACAGACTCTGTAACCGTCAGGCACTGAAGAAGCATTCTCAATGACAATGTGTATCTGTCTTCTGCGGACTGGAGTGTGTAGGTAAATTACATGTTTGCCTTTTACCTTCTAATCTCTTGTCCTGGAATTACCAGCGGTTTTAACATAAATTATGCAGTCTCAATAGTTTTAACATAAACTATCTAGCCTTTTGTGACTTTATTCACTGCTAAGCAGTGGTATGCTACCTACAGGTAGCTTTCTGTAGTAAGAAGGAAACTCTCTTCAGAGTGAGGGGAGCTGTTAGTGCTAATCTCTATTTGGCATCTCTAGTGATTGATGACAAGTCATGATATGAAAAGGACAATGAGATTCACAGGCTTGATGGTGCCACCCCAGTGCTCACAAACCTCACCAGTTGTCAACTGCCCAGGAATAAAGATTGTATAGGTAGAGTAGTTGGAAGCTTTGGGGTGGTAACTCACAGAGTGCCAGTTTTCCTATTTCTAAGGTGGGAACGGCAGTGTGAATATTTTCATTCCTAGATATTTGCAGGATGAAATGAAATAGTGCTTGTGAAGCATTTATGAATGGGATGAGAGATTAAAGTTCCACTTCTATTTTCATATTGCTAATATGCCTAGAAATGAATGTTTTAGACCACCAAAATGAATATTTTCTCATTGCATTCTCTCGTTCAATAATTTAGATACTTTAAACTATACAAAAATAATAAAGCATTTGGGCTGTAACCAGTCTTATTTTGGTTAACTTGGCTCTTGTGCAAAAGAAGTTATTTATCAAAGGAAGAACATGAACCATTTCTTATTCATCTCTGTAGCTACTCTGTCTGATACCATGACTTTTAAATAAATTTTTTTAAGTAAGTTTTAAATAAATATTTGTTAAACTTCTTAAATTAAATTAAATTTGCCTGGTAAAAATTAATCTCTCTTTTTGTGGTCCTTCAATGATTGTATCTTCATGAAGGAGTTTTTTTTTCTTTTATGGTCGTACATTAGTTTTTTACACTTCTGCCTACTCTGCTAACTTGTAGGCTTAGTTAGAGCACAGTCTTTTTCTCTTTATATCTCTCATAATGCCTAATACCTTGCCTATAGTGTAACATTTCCTGGATTATCTCTCCATCTCAAGATCTTTAATTTAATCACATCTGCAAAGTCCCTTTTGCCAGTTAGATAACATATTCTCAAAATCTGGGGATTAGGATGTGGACTTCTTTGGAGAGCCATTATTCTGTCTAACATAGATATTAATTGGTAATAAGAAGGAATAAAAGGGTTCTGTAGTCAGATAAATCTGGGAAATATTTGATATAAATAGCATTGAACATGTGACTTTAAATGAAGGATTTTTCTCAGCCTTTATGCCCAAAGGAATTCCTTTTTTGGTAATGGCTATTTTTTTCCCCCCAAAAAAGTATTTAATAGACTAGTGTTTATGGTAAAGCGTGGGTGGAAGTGGAAAAGAAATCTGGAAGCTTTGGCTACTTTCTACTACTTATAGATGGCACATAAAATGAATATTAAAATTTCTAAAAGGACCAGTTTTTTAGACTTTGGCTGTGTGTGATTCATCAAACTTTAATTTATTCCTTATTAGTTTCCTCACCAAATTATCCTTATCCAAAAAGGATAATTCCTTCCAGTTTCAGCTCTGACATGTAAAGAACTTACAAGTTGTCAATCCCACCATCCACAAATCCAGGAAGCTCAGAGAATACCAAGCAAAATAAATACCCCGAGCCCCACAACTTGATGTTTCATATTCAATCCACAAAAAAATCAAGACAAAGAGAAAAGCTTCAAAGACATAAAATTGCCTTGCCTATAGAGGGGAAAGGATAAAAATTATAGCAGATTTCTTATCAGAAACCATGCAGGAAAGAAGAAAGTGCAGTGAAATCTTTAAAGGGTTGAAAGAAAAATCCTCACCAACCTAGAATTCTATATTCAACAATGTTACTTTTCAGAAGTGAAAGAGACATACTTTCTCAGACAAACAAAAAATTAGAGACTACTTTACCAGCTGACCTGCTCTACAAGGAATGTTTTAAAAAGTTTTGTAAGCAGGAGAAAAAATGATACAAGTTAAACACATGAATCTGTATAAAGAAAGGAAGAGTCAGAGCAAGAATAAATAAAAGTAAAAAAAAAAAAAATATATATATATAAAATATATAATTCTTAGTTAATCTAAAAGATGATGGTTTGTTTAAAACAATAATAGCAGCAATGTATTGGTTGATTATAGCATATGGATCATGAAAATAAATGACAGCAATGTCAGAAAGGATGAGAGAGAGAAATTGGGGATACTCTCCTATGAGATACCCATGCTGCATGTGAGACAGTGTAGTGTTATGGGAAAGCTGACTTCAGTTATTTTAAAATGTGTATTGTAGGCTTTAGACTAGCCACCAAAACATTTTTAAAAAGAGGTATAAATGATATTCTAGGAAAGAAGCTATAATGGAATTCTAGAAAATGCTAAATTAAAATTTAATAAGGAAGAAAAAAGAAAAAAGGGGAAAAAGGAATCAAGAAGCAAATATAACAAATAGAAAAGTGATAGAAATGGTAGATGTTAATCTGATTATATCCATCATCACTTTAATTTTTTATTATTTATTTATTTTTTGAGAGAGAAAAAGAAAGAGGGAGAGAGAAAGCACAAGCAGGGGCAGGGGCAGAGGGAGAGAGAATCCTAAGTGGCCTCCACCCCCAACATGGAGCCTGATGCGGGGCTCGATCTCAAAACATTGAGATCATGACCTGAGCAGAAATGAAGAGTTGGACGTTCATCAGACTGAGCCACCCAGGTGCCCTTCCATCATTACTTTAAATGTGAATGGCTTAATATACCAGTTAAAGGACTGAGATTCCCGGAGTGAATAAAAAGACAAGACCAAACTACATGCTGTCTCTGAAAAACCCATTTTAATTATAAAAATTCAGATAAGTTAAAAACAAAGAGATGGAGGAAGATGCAAATGAAAAAATGAAGGAAGATGCAAATAAAAAATGATTATTTTAATCTTTGGAATCAAGAAATCTGTTTATGAACTACAGTTCTATCTCTGAATGAACATGGACAAGTTATTTAACCTCTCTATGCCTTGGGTGCCTGGGTGGCTCAGTTGGTTGAATGACTGCCTTCAGCTCAGGTCATGTTCCCAGGGTCCTGGGATCAAGTCCCACATCAGGCTCCCCCTGCTCTGTGGGGAGCTTGCTTCTCCCTCTCCCTCTGCTGCTCCCCCTGCTTGTGCACTCTCTCTCTCTCTGTCAAATAAATAAATAAAATTAAAAAAAAAAAACAAAAAAAACAAACCCCTCTATGCCTTAATTACAAAATGCAGACAAAAACACCTGTTAAGATTGTTCTTAGGTGCATGATCAATGCATGCAGCATGCCCAGCTCCATATCTGATTTATAATAGTTGCATGGAGTAACACCTATTTTTTTCCTCTGGCTTCTCATAGTCTTCCTTTATTGATCTTCATCTTTTTATTTGGTAGAATTTCTGTGTGCCTCTCTTAATATTTTCTTTTAAAAAGGGATGCCTGGGTGGCTCAGTTGGTTAAACGTCTGCCTTTAGCTCAGGTTATGATCCCAGGATCCTGGGATGGAGCCCCACATCGGACTCCCTGCTCAGCGGGGAGTCTGCTTCTCCCTCTGCCTGCTTCTCTGCCCACTTGTGCTCTCTCTCTCTGTCAAATAAATAAAATCTTTAAAAAATAGAATTATTATTTCCAAATAATACATTACATCCTTCAACCCTGGGCATGACACTATTATACAGAGTGGTAATTTGATGAAATCTAACAGTTTAGACATAGAATTAGCAATGATTAGGAAATGATTGTGGCCATCAATACCGGAGAATTTAACAAATTGGGCAGATGGGTTCAAACAATTCTGCAGAGTTAACCTTTTCCTGCTCCAGATGAAAAAAGAAAAAAAAAGAAGTATTTGGAGAGAGTGAGTAGCTAGAAGAGGCTGTGCACTGAGCTCTGTGATTAGCACAGGATAGGAATTGTGTTTGTCACTGCGGTCTGAGAAGAATAGACAGGAAAACTATCCCTTAAAAATTAATGACAAGGATAAAGAGGAATGATACACTCCTCCAATGAAGTCTGAAGAAATGGGTGGAAATTAATTCCTGGTGACCAACAGTAAAGTAAATAAATTGCTTTTTTCACACTTATGGCTTGGCAAATAAAATTCAAATCCTCAAACTCCCAGTTACCAAAATGAATAACAATAATTATAGGAAGCTTGCTACATAATGGTCATTTTAATTACCATGTTTTTGCTTCTGTGATATAATTAGTTGTTTTTTGTTTTTTATTTTTTTGAAAAATTTGAAGGAGAAACTTTTCCAGCTGGTTTTAGGTCTTGTGTATTCTAATGAGTATAATTATATATTCCCAGCAACAATTTCAGAATCTAAGGACGTGAGGAGGATTAGACCCTGAACATCTTATATCTCAAAAGAGAATCCGATGACAAGTTTGCTAAAGTCAGTTCCACAGGTCTTTTTCAGTAACTGAGCCATGGAGGATAAATAAACTCTGTGCTTCTTTTGTCATTGGCAGAGATGACTAGCTGTGCTGAAAGTTGTGCCCTCCCCTGTGAGCATTGCACCTTCTCCCCTTTGGTCCAGGTTAAATCCTAATATTGAATTCAATGACACTCTAAGCAGTTATTGAACAGAAGGCTATAGAATCCTCCACCAAGATTACCCATCTTTCATTGGCAGCTAGAGTTTTCAGTTGGTCTCAATATTGTTCTAAACTGTATACATAAAGAGCCACCACTGTCTCAGTCAGATCATTGACAAGACCATGGAGAGCCAATGAAGGGGCTTGCTGTAGTGTAGCTCTAGCCATAAAGAAACAGCTATAGACCACTTTAGTAAGTAAGAGGCCAATTGCACGGTATGCCACAACAGAACATCCTTTCTGATCACAGTCTGTGAGCAATTAGAATGGGTTGCAAACTCTGGGAGGGGCCGTCCGCGCCTTTTGTACTAGGCACTGTGACCGCAGTTGCTCTTCTGGAGATGCATCTGGGGCTCTGAGGTAATGCCCCATGGTAGCAGTTTCTAGAGGCTAATTAAATATTGCATAGAAAATGATATCACTATATCCACTTTAAATTGCTGCCTGTTAATTTGGAGAAGTCCCTGTTTCTGATGTGATGGGATAGTGCAATTAGGAATAATTTATGGCTCATTTCTGTACCGTTTATAGCTTTATGGCTATGGCAGGCTACAGCTTCTAGTTGTTAGTGAGGACCCCTCCTGAAATGAGGGATAACAAGGTGATAATGCTTTCCATTTGTACCATGCCTTAGTCATGGCAGAACAAAGGGCCTCATTCAGACCCTCTAATTTCCTCATTGTGTAGTGGCCACACAGGGGGCACAGGTGAAAGGGTAAGGTTTACCAATCATGATTCTACAGCACAGAGGGCAAACTGCCTGACTCTGTGGCCATCGGGACTCATGGTATCTCCACATAGATTGCTACTATATCTCTCTCTCTTCTTTGCTTTTCTACTCTTGTTTTTTTTTTTTTTTTTTTTTTTTTTGCTTTTTTTTCTGGTAGAAAATATGCAAAGGCAGAAAGGGGGAGGCAGGGAACATCTCCTGGTACGTTCCTCCCTTATTTGAAAAGGAAAAACATTCTCAGAAACCTCTAATAAATTTTCCTTGGGCTGGAACTACAACAATCACTTCCAAAGAGCTGTGAAATTACTAGGATTGGCTTAACCCAATTGTGGTTCTTCCCCTGGGATTGAGTACATTGCCACTGGACAAAACTGGGGTTCTGTTGGCCAGGACAAATGGGAGGAATGAGTGATGACCGGGCACCAAGAAATTGGCAGCCAGAGCTGCTTACTAACCATGGTCTCTTCGAAAAGTCTCTAAGCCTCTGTTGTCCTCTAGGATAGGTTTTCTGCCCAGAAGTTGAGGCATCAAGGCCTTCAGGATAGCAGGCTTTCTCTCAGGTTTCTCTGTGCTGGAGCAAAGTTGTGGTCCCTACAAAAAATAGGGAGAGTGTGGTCCCTTTTCTACAAAGTAGCTTTGTGGTATCCATGCCTCACAAATTTCCTCACTTGAAAGAGCTCCTTCCATAGTGCCTGAAGCTCCTCTCTCTACTTAGATCAGAGCCGGCCCTGCACTTGGAGCTGGGAGTAAATAACTGTGCACCCCCATGCCCCCCACCCCCACTGCCGACCCTGCCTTTTCCAGTAGAAGATTGTCAACCTACCTAAATATCATTTTAGGTGCAGTTGTACATCATACTACTTCTAAAATGGGTATTAACAAGCCAAAACTACAGATGACCCTGTGCGTTTTAAGAGATCAAACTTTAGGGTTAACAAGCTAGAGGAATACTCCCAGAATACTTCACTTGAAGAAACAAATGATAAGTTGTATATATATATATATATTTTTTTTTAATTAAAAATCTTGTTTAAGGAGCTTGGGGTGTAATTGAGACAAGCTACACCAGAAACATCTGGATCTGGAAACTGGTCAGTCTTGCTAGGAATGGGGTACTCCTATGACTTAGGTCATGTTTCATATAATGAGAGGAAAATCATGCTGGGCAAATACAGTAGTGATTCTGGCAATAGTATTACCATGTAGAAATAATCAGCATCAGAGATGCCAACCAGTAGAGTGTGGAGATGCCTAGAAGCAGGTGGAAATCAAGGAAACCAAGCATATAGTAAACAACAAATGGTTAACTGCCATTAAATTTGCCATCAATATGTTCATTGATAACGTGGATACATGGATTTAGCCTTGAGTATCAGATAGTCTTGATGGTGGTTAACAGAGCCTAGATCTACTCTCTTCCACTACAGATTCTCCCAGTGACTTGTGCCACTCTTTCATAGCCCTGTCACCACGGGGATGTTAAATGTGTTTGGGAGAATGTTTGGCTATTGTATATTTCCCTCTGCAGACTAAGCTCCATGGCTGATTTTGCTCATTATAGTATCCCCAGACCTATTATAGGTCTAATATTTTAAATAAATAAATACATACTAAATAGATGACGGAATAGATTTTAGGTAGGTCTTTGTTCTTTGGGGAGAATAGTGAGAGTGGTCAAGAACAAGGGTATATCTTAAGCTAAAGCTTTCATTAGGAATTGGATATAAAGTCAGATTGAACCTGGTTCAAAAGAGATTGGAAGCTGAGAACCCCAGCACTGAAGGGGTCTGTGTTGGAGAGTGAAAGTCAAGTGACCCCACCTTAGGGGTGGAGATATAGACTCAAGAGAAGGTTTTAGGTGAACATAATTATTTGCAAGCTTGTCTTACTTTTCCTACTTAGTTAGAGGTTCTTTAAAGGTGGATGCTTTGTCTGGTTGAGACTTCCATTACCTTATGTGTCTTGCACACACAGGTAGATGGACCATGATTGTTGAATGTGTGAATCAGTCAATAAACGAGTAAAAAAATTTCCAGTTAAAAACTATTGGAATATAGTACCTGAACGCAAAGTGGGGAATTTACAGATGTACAACCACACAGTACAGAATACATACATCGGATGAATATATTTTTTCTTTGGCTTGACATCAGAAAGTGACAAGAATTTCTCATTAAATTAATAAATTGTAGCCTCAGCTGGTTTCAATATTCAACATGAATAATAGTTTCATTTTTGCCAAATATATCAGTGACAATCTCTAGCTATGTAGAATCTATATGTCCTCATGAGTGGGAAATAGTGATTGTTACTGAAGGAGTTTTGGATACTTGAGAGGAAACTAGAAGGAAAAAAAAAAAGAACAGAAATATTAGATGCCATTGGTTTCCTGTCTAATATCCACTTTCTACTTCTACCTTACTAAATTAACCAGATTTTTTGGTTTGCAGTGTACTCGAATAAAAACAAATTCTCAGCCTCTTTTGCAGCTGGCTATGTGGTAGTTCCAAGCTAATGAAACATATGAGGACATTGCTCTCTACCAGAATGAAAATTAGCAATATGCTTGACTTTGTTCTTCTTTTTATTTTATTATGGTAAAACATATATAATATGAAATTTGCCATTTTAATAATTTTTAAATGTACAACTCAGTGGCATTGATTACATTCACAATGTGCAACCATCACCACTATCTATTTTGGATACTTTTCCATTACCCCCAACAGAATCTGTGTACACATTCAACAATAATTCCCCATCCCCCACATACTTTATATCTCCACAAATTTGCCTAATGTGAATATCTCATATAAGTAGATTCATACAGCATTTCCTTTTGTGTCTGACTTATTTCATAAAGCATGATTTCAAGGTTCATCCATGTTGCAGCATGTATAGAACTTCAATCTTTTTTATGGTGGAATAACATTCCATTGTATGTATGATATCACATTTTGTTTATACTTCATCTTTTCACAGACATTTGGGTTGTTTTCACCTTTCGTCTATTGTGAATAATGCGGCAATAAACATTGGTGTTTAAATATCTGACTGAGCCTCTGTTTTCAATTCACTGGGTGTATACCTAGGAGTAGAACCACTTGAGTTGTGTTGTAATTTTATGTTTAGTGTTTGAGGAACCACCACATTATTTTCTATGGTGCCTGCACCATTTTTACATTCCCACTAGCAATCTAAGAGCATTCCAATATTTGCATCCTCACCAACACCTATTTTCTGTTTTTTTTTTTTTTTTTTAATTGGAGTTACCATAGTAAGTGTGAAGTGGTAGCTCATGGTTTTGATTTACATTTCTCCAATGACTAATGATGTTGAACATCTTTGCAAGTGCTTAATGGCCATTTGCAAATCTTCTTTGGAGAAATGTGTATTCGATTCCTTTGTCCATTTTAAATTGGGTTGTCTTTGTTGTTGAGTTGTAGGTGTTCTTTATACTTTCTAGATATTAAACCCCTATATTTTGTCCCATTATGTGGGTTGCCTTCCACTCTGTTAATAGTATCCTTCAATGTACAAAAGTTTTTAGTTTGGATAAAGCCCAATTTATCTATTATTTTCTTTTGATGTTCATGCTTATGTCATATTTAATGATACATTGCTAGATCCAAGGTCATAAAGATGAAAATGTACTTGACTTTGACAGTACAATGTTAACATTACATGAGTGGTTTTGTTCCTTGGATTATCACCAAAGATTGATTTTCATTTAAATCCTAGGAATCACCATATAATTAACCTCCCCATCAATTGTCAATACCACAGCCACCCACAGAATGGTAAAGAATGGGTTGAGGTAGGAACTGGTGTCCTGAAAACTTGGTTTCTGTCGCAGTTTCTGACAGCATGGCAAATACTTGTTGACCTTCCTGTTATCCATTTTCCTTCCTTCTGTTAACAGCTTCTGCTGTCTGGGACTCTGTGTATGCCTCCTGTGTTCTCAGTCTATGTGCTACCTGTGGAGTACCACTCCTACCTTGGACCTAGGAACATGGTTGAGTCACACTCTAGTACTGGCTATAAGCAGGACATTTTGCTTCAAGTAGGATATTTTATTTTCACAAAGACATCAAGACACAATTAATTTTTTGCTAGTAAATTATAGTACAGAAGCAGATGCTCCTTCCCACTGGGTTTTGACCTGAGAATAACAGAATAAGTTCTGGAACGACAGGCAGATACCTTGAAGTATAAGGAGAGAATCTACCTAAGAATGGAGCCAACTTAGAAGTGGAGAATGAGAAGCTTGGGAGAGAATTAGATCTGATGAGAATTTTTGGGACTTTGCATCAAGTTAGGCTTGAAGCTGGTCTTATTCTTCAACTTGAACAAGTAACTATTCTTGCCTAAGCCAGTTTGGGATGGGTATGTAGTCATTAGCCACTGAGGGTCCTCCTAGACACAGCTAGTAAACAGCTATGTCACTTCACATCTTTGGACCTCTGCTTGGAATTTGGCACACAAGTTCTCTTTTGGGAACTGGGAAATAAAGACACTGCAAGGTGATGTAACTATCTTCAAGGTCACATGATACATTCCCAGGAGCACTGAAATCTATAGCTCATTTTGAATGTTTAGTTCTAGTGCAGAAAAAGCATTGTTTTTTATTAAGCACAAAGCTGACTGATGATGTCTTCTGCAGACTTGCTCAGACTTGAAAATTCCAATATTACAGAAAGGAATCTGAATCTTTAGGTAAATTACTTCATATGTTCACCCTACTGAGCTGTGGATGGACAGTACAGTACAGAATGTACTAGTAAGAGCACATGCACCCATACTTCTATACTTTGAGATCTGCAAATTGTACTTGACAAAGGAAATTAAACTTGGCTCAAAGAAAGCTTTAGGCAGTTCTGAGATATTGAATGAGCTCTCTCTCTCTCTCTCTCTTTTTTAGCATCTCAAGTTCATGAACTCATTTTCTTTGCCTCATATTTCATCATCTCCCTAACAGATGAGATTATTACCCACATCTAGGTAATATGTGGCTAGGATAAGAATATAAGACTGCCACTTTCTCTGGGACAGTTCCCTTTTCCTGCAGGCTACATTCAACTGGCACACACCTGCTGGGTTGAAAAGGCCCTTTCTTACTCTGCAGATGCTTAGGTTTTCTCTTTTCCTTTCTCCTTCCATCTTTCCTTCCATCTTTCCTTCCTTCCATCCTTGCTTCCAACCTTCCTTTCTTCCATCATTCCTTCCTTCTCTCCTTTCTTCCATCCTTCCTTTCATTCTTGCTTCTTTCTTTTTCTCTTTCTTTCTCTGTCTAACTCTTAGAGAAAGGGCTTCAGAATCCCTCTCTACTCCCAACTGTTCTTGGCAGGACAGGATTTTATCTTGTTACTGTCTTCTGTATGGTTTATGGTGTCAGTAATGGTCCTCTCTCCAGGGGTAACTAAGGGAAATTAGTCAAAAAAGCATTTTTTTTTTACAAAGCATTTTTTTTTTTGCCTGAAACTTGATGAAAAAAGAGAAATAAATAAACTTGGATTTCTACAGAGGCAGAATTTGCAGAGAGCAGGAATAAATTATGAAAAAAATCTTAAAAATCTAGATCTATCTCTTCATTTTACAAATGACTGAATGAAAACCAGAGTGACAACAGGGGCTGCTCAGAATTGTGCTGGTAATTCCTGCCAGAGTTAATCTAATCCAAACAAAGCTTTACCTGATCCTCTGCCCTGAACAGAGCCAAAGTTCCTTCTTTATAGGGAACTCCTGAGGTTTCTAGGTTTTAAATTAGAAAGTATCTAATTAGAATAGAGCCATAGTAATCTGAAGGATTGTGCAGATGGCCAGTTTTATGTGATATATTTAAAACATGTATGACTGTTGAGTTATTTGCATAACCTCTGGCTTATTTAGTTTTTCAATATTCAAATTTATTCTATTTTATCTTAAAATATATTTATATATACATAGACATAATTTTACATAAATGCATAATTGCTGTATCTAACCTATTCTTTTTCTGTTTTCTTGCTTCTTTCTTCCTTTTTCTACACCCCCTCCCCGGCCCCCATCACTCCTTACTCCTAATATTTCAGGAAAAGTAATTCCTTCCTTTTATTCTCATGCTTCTGTATTATAAAAAATCGTCACTGCACCTACATAGACATTGCACACATACAGACCTCCCTAAAGAGTATTTTTGATGTTATGTTACAAAAATAAGATGATATTAGACATACCTTAATACATTTTGCTTTTAGCAACTGGTTTAACTCTAATATTTTGACATAGGTATGATTCCTTTGATTATAAATGGAAGGAAGTCTTGGGTATATTAATTGTAGTCATTTTCTAGTCTCTTGCTAGTTGCCTGCACCTTCGTCCACATGCTTCCCCTAAGGTTTTTCACATGCCCTATTTCAGTTAGGGTAGGGAAAAGAAGACATTGCATATTGTAAGCACACAATTAGTAGTTGTCACATTGATGGCAGAATTCAAATTCTAAATGGAGACTGAAGTACAGTATCATAGGGAAATGGTGGAGTGAATTGGGTGTGGAATTTGTCAAGGGTTGTAATTCAGGTTCGGTCTGTATTCCAAAGCAAAGAATATTGAAACTGAAAGGCTTGGCTCTACTACTCCAGTGGTTCTCACACTTGGGGAGCATAAGAAAAAACTTGTCAAGAAAAATGACACTCTTAGAACCTGATTTAATAAGAATAGGTGTGACCCAGCAAATGTACTTTAAGATGCTCTTCAGGTGATGCTGTATGTAGGAGATCCTCAACTAGATTTTGAAAAACTCTTCCTTAGGAGACAAGGAAAGAACGATCTAAAGACTCATGGACTTACCAAAGGACAAGCGGTCATATTTATGACAGAAACGGGATTAGAAACTAATTCTTCCTTTAAATGGAGTGCGAGGGACCCTTAATGTGCCTCAAGGTGTCTTATTTTCATAATCTCTGGGAAAGGCTTTAAGAATGTTCCAAGTGGCTCTCTTTTCCCAAGTCTTCATTTGCAAGAAAATATTCTATCAAATGAGAGATGAGAACCTTAAAGCTAGAATGGTTCTTGGGAGATGGGGACTGATTTTATTAAATAAGACATCTCAAAATAATGTTATTTTTCAAGTAATCAAAGAAAAGAGATTTTGGTAAATGACTTGCTTGTCCATCCAGAATATTCTCTCAAAAGAATAATCTTATCCCACTTGCTGCTTGGTTATTCTCACTTAGAATTTCAGGAAAATAATTGTTGATATCTTTGAAACCGACTTTGAATCTTCTCATTTGAACATGGTTTCATGCAGGTGGCAGTAGGAATCATTTGGTGAAATGAAATACGGGTTAGTATTATTAAACTTTTGGGATTATGTTATGTATTCATGGCTCATTATGAAATATTTTTATATCCCTTTGTGCTTCAGGGGATGAATAATATTATTGATACAAATTTACAAAGCTTTATGTTTAACATAAAATAGTTTAAGACCTCATGGGGCAATCTAGTTTACAATTAAAATGTCGTGGGCAGCGAGTCCCTCATTAAAAACGCAAAGTAAAACTTAACTCACACTGTTAAAATACCTCCATTTGTTACTACAAACACGCACCATCTGGGGTTTTTTCGTGCCTCCCAATTTCTTATTAGCAGGGGAGAGATCTGGGTTGACTTCCTCCAGAAATCAGTATGTCTTACATAATGCAAATGCACACTGCTGATTGCAAGTGGTCCTTAATGACTGAAGAGAGCCTCTGACCAAGTGCTGGTGCTGGAATGTGTCCTTCACCCATGCTTTAAAAATGACTCAACTTGCAAATTCCTACTGAGGTTTACTTTTCTTCTTAATGATATTGTCTTTTATGACTAGAAAAGATAAAGTGTCATTATTAACATTTAAAAAGAAATACCGATTTTTTTTCTCAGCTCATAATAATGGTAAAAAGAGCTCCTTGTTCCGGGGTGCCAAATTCTGTGCACTGGCTACCATAGCAGCATGATCTCCCTCGTCCTCTCCACAACTCTTTTAGTTAGGTATTATTGCCCCCATCTTTCAGAGGGATAAGCAGGCTTACAGACTTTTACCTTGCAAAAGCGAAATAGCTGGTGAGTCGCAGATGTGGGCATGCTGCTTCTCTGGGGGACATTATATCGTAAAGATATTATGAGGCTGCTCTTTTGGGGTAAATGGTTATTGGTATATAAAAGATTAATGCATAGTGATTCCAACTGCTTCGAAATAAGTAGGTATCTCATATGTTCCAGAAACTTCTGCATTACCTGGGCACTTGTTAAAAATACAGAATCTTAGGCACCATCTGAGAACTACATCAGAAGCTGCATTTTAAATAGATCCTCAAATGCTTTGTATGTATCTTGTGTGAAGCACTGTACCAGAAGATCTTTAATTTACTTTCGATCAGTAGTACTGTGGTTTATGCAAAGAGGAAGACTCTACGTCTCCCTTATGTATCATACATTTACTGAGAATAGCAGCCCTATTTTATACAGTTATGTAGCTCCCACATTTAGCATATGACTTTTCCTAAGTTGCTTAATACATTCTTGATGAATAAATGAATAAACAAATGACTGTCTTCCATATGGAAATGTAATGATTATAAAAGTTTGAATACTAAAGAAATCAACAATGGTTGCCAAAGCCTTTTTAAAATTCAAGTATAACTAATGCAGTAGAGTACTATATTATAATATTATTATTAAAATATAATGTTATCATGTATACTATATAATATAAAGTATTATAATGTAGTATAGTACAATGTTACATTAGTTTCAGGTATGCAACATTGACTCAGTAATTCTGTACATCACACAATGCTCACCACTAACTGTGTAGTCACCATCTGTCACCATACAGCATTATTACAATATTATTGACTATATTTCCTATGCTTTGCTTTTCATCTCTGTGACTTATTTATTTTATGACTGGAAGTTTGTACCTCTTATTCCCCTTTAATTATTTTACCCATTACCCACCCACTTCCCCCATGGCAATCATCAGTTTGTTCTCTGTATTTAAGAGTCTGCTTGTTTTGTTTGTTTTGGTTTTTAGATTCCACAAATCAGTGAAATCATATGATATTTGTCTAAACATCTAATTAAAGCCTCTAGGTACAGTAGCCTTCTATTCCATCGTTCACAATTTTCCAGCTTTTTTGAGGCAGGACAGTTTTACTTAGTATGTAAACCTAAATATAAAATATTAAAGATTAAGGCTCCCAGGGGAGGCAAGCAATTTCCACTGTGCCTGTTACTGACTCTCCCTTAACTCAGAGACAAGTTGCAATTCCACCTTCCTCAATATCTTGTCCACATTATTGATTATAAGTAGCCTCTATTTCTTTGGTGTTGGTTGTGATCTCTCCTCTTTCATTCATGATTTTACTTATTTGGGTCCTTTCTCTTTTCTTTTTGATAAGTCTGGCCAGGGGTTTATCAATCTTATTAATTCTTTCAAAGAACCAGTTCCTCATTTCGTTGATCTGTTCTACTGATCTTTTGGTTTCTATTTCAATGATTTCTGCTCTAATCTTTATTATTTCTCTTCTCCTGCTGGGTTTAGGCTTTATTTGCTGTTCTTTCTCCAGCTCCTTTAGGTGTAGGGTTAGGTTGTGTATTTGAGACTTCTCTTGTTTCCTGAGAAAGGCTTGTATTGCTATATGCTTTCCACTTAGGACTGCCTTTGCTGCATCCCAAAGATTTTGAACAGTTGTGTTTTCATTTTCATTGGTTTCCATGAGTTTTTTAAATTCTTCTTTAATTTCCTGGTTGACCCATTCATTCTTTAGTAGGATGTTTTCAGCCTCCATGTGTTTGAGTTCTTTCCGACTTTCCTCTTGTGATTGAGTTCTAGTTTCAAACATTGTGGTCTGAAAATATGCAGGGAATGATCCCAATCTTTTGGTACCAGTTGAGACCTGATTTGTGACTAGGATGTGATCTATTCTGGAGAATGTTCCATGGGCACTAAAGAAGAATGTGTATTCTGTTGCTTTGGGATGGAATGTTCTGAATATATTTGTGAAGTCCATTTGGTCCAGTGTGTCATTTAAAGTCTTTATTTCATTGTTGATCTTTTGCTTAGATGATCTGTCCATTTCAGTGAAGGGGGTGTTAAAGTCCCCCACTATTAGTGTATTGTTGTCCATATGTTTCTTTGTTTTTGTTATTATAAGAACATATTATGAACAACTATATGCCAGCAAATTAGATAATCTGGAAGAAATAGATGCATTCCTAGAGATGTATAACTATCAAAACTGAACCAGGAAGAAATAGAAAACCTGAACAGATCTATAACCACTAAGGAAATTGAAGCAGTAATCAAAAATCTCCCAACAAAAAAGAGCCCAGGGCCAGATAGCTTCCCAGGGGAATTCTACCAAACATTTAAAGAAGAATTAATACCTATTCTTCTGAAACTGTTCCAAAAGATAGAAATGGAAGGAAAATTTCCAAATTCGTCTTATGAGGCCACCATTACCTTGATCCCAAAATCAGACAAAGACCCCATCAAAAAGGAGAATTACAGACCAATATCCTTGATGAACATGGATGCAAAAATTCTCACCAAAATACTAGCCAATAGGATCCAACAGTACATTAAAAGGATTATTCACCACAACCAAGTGGGATTTATCCCTGGGCTGGAAAGTTGGTTCAACATCTGCAAATCAATTGATGTGATATAATACATTAATAAAAGAAAGAACAAGAACCATATTATCCTCTCAATAGATATAGAAAAAGCATTTGACAAAGTACAGCATCCTTTCTTGATCAAAACTCTTCAGAGTATAGGGATAGAGGGTACGTACCTCAATATCATAAAAGCCATCTATGGAAAACCCACAGTGAATATCATTCTCAATGGGGAAAAACTGAGAGCTTTCCCCCTAAGGTCAGGAACATGGCAGGGATGTCCACTATCACCACTGCTATTCAACATAGTACTAGAAGTCTTAGCCACAGCAATCAGACAACAAAAAGAAATAAAAGGCATCTGAATTGGCAAAGAAGAAGTCAAACTCTCACTCTTTGCAGATGGTATGATACTTTATGTGGAAAACCCAAAAGACTCCTCCCCAAAACTGCTAGAACTCATACAGGAATTCAGTAGAGTGGCAGGATATAAAATCAATGCACAGAAATCAGTGGCATTCCTATAACCAACAAGACAGAAGAAAGAGAAATTAAGGAGTCAATCCCATTTACAATTGCACCCAAAACCATAAGATACCTAGGAATAAATCTAACCAAAGAGGCAAAGAATCTGTACTCAGAAAACTAAGAATACTCATGAAAGAAATTGAGGGAGACACAAAGAAATGAAAAAACGTTCCATGCTCATGGATTGGAAGAACAAATATTGTGAAGATGTCAATTCCAACTAGAGCAATCTACACATTTAATGCAATCCCTATCAAAATACCATTCACTTTTTTCAAAGAAATGGAGGAAATAATCCTAAAATTTGTATGGAACCAGAAAAGACCCCAAATAGCCAGAGGAATGTTTAAAAAGAAAAGCAAAGCTGGCGGCATCACAATTCCAGACTTCAAGCTCTATTACAAAGCTGTCATCATCAAGACAGTATGGTACTGGCACAAAAACAGACACATAGATCAATGGAACAGAATAGAGAGCCCAGAGATGGACCCTCAACTCTATGGTGAACTAATCTTTGACAAAGCAGGAAAGAATGTCCAATGGCAAAAAGACAGTCTCTTCAACAAATGGTGTTGGGAAAATTGGGCAGCCACATGCAGAAGAATGAAACTGGACCATTTCCTTACACCACACACAAAAATAGACTCAAAATGGATGAAAGACCTAAATGTGAGACAGGAGTCCATCAAAATCCTAAAGGAGAACACAGGCAGCAACTTCTTCGACCTCAGCTGCAGCAACTTCTTCCTAGAAACATTGCCAAAAGCAAGGGAAGCAAGGGCAAAAATGAACTATGGGGATTTCATCAAGATAAAAAGCTTTTGCACAGCAAAAGAAACAGTCAACAAAACCAAAAGACAACTGACAGAATGGGAGAAGATATTTGCAAATGACATATCAGATAAAGGGCTAGTATCCAAAATCTATAAAGAACTTATCAAACTCAACACCCAAAGAACAAATAATCCAATCAAGAAATGGGCAGAAGACATGAACAGACATTTTTCTAAAGAAGACATCCAAATGGACAACAGACATATGAAAAAGTGCTCAACATTGCTCAGAATCAGGGAAATCCAAATCAAACCCTCAATGAGATACCACCTCACACCAGTCAGAATAGCTAAAATTAACAAGTCAGCAAAAGACAGATGTTGGCAAGGATGCGGAGAAAGGGGAACCCTCCTACACTGTTGGTGGGAATGCAAGCTGGTGCAGCCACTCTGGAAAAGAGTATGGAGGTTCCTCAAAAAGTTGAAAACAGAGCTACCATACGATCCAGCAATTGCACTACTGGGTATTTACCCCAAAGATACAAATGTAGGGATCCGAAGGGGTACGTGCACCCCGATGTTTATAGCAGCAATGTCCACAATAGCCAAACTATGGAAAGAGCCAAGATGTGCATCGACAGATGAATGGATAAAGAAGATATGACATATATATACAATGGAATATTATGCAGCCATCAAAAGGAATGAAATCTTGCCATTTGCAATGACGTGGGTAGAACTGGAGGGTATTATGCTGAGCGAAAGAAGTCAATCAGAGAAAGACATGTATCATATGATCTCACTGATATGAGGAATTCTTAATCTCAGGAAACAAACTGAGAGTTGCTGGAGTGGTGGGGGGTAGGAGGGATGGGGTGGCTGGGTGATAGACATTGGAGAGGCTATGTGCTATGTTGAGTGCTGTGAATTGTGTAAGACTGTTGAATCACAGACCTGTACCTCTGAAACAAATAATACATTATATGTTAAAAAAGAAGAAGATACTAGGAAGGGAAAAATGAAGGGGGGGAAATCGGAGGGGGAGATGAACCATGAGAGACTATGGACTCTGAGAAACAAACTGAGGGTTCTAGAGGGGAGGGTGGTGGGGGGATGGGTTAGCCTGTGATGGGTATTAAAGAGGGCACGTACTGAATGGAAAAAAATATAAGTAGTCTCTAATTTGTATCAGTCCTATCACTCTATCTTTTGACTAATTTCTGAGAACTATAAGTAAATGGTCTGGGTTTCCTGGCCAATCCCCTATCCCCATATTTACTGTGGAATGGATCCATAAACAAAGTAGATGCAGATAGAATTGATAGAGTTCTCCCACCTGAACACCTGCTCCATCCAGATTAGAATTGGGACTTTCAATGAAGCCACAAACAAAATCATCTTTTGAAGCCATTAAAAATGCAGGACCTGACATCTGGATGAAGGAATAGGTCTGTGAAGTTCTCCTGCAGGAACATTACTGAGATATGTGTCCTGAGAACATCCAGAGGGTGCAGTGCAGAGAAAGCACAAGGAAGACTGCAAGAGAGTAGGGTCTTTGCATGGGTTTCCCTGAACCTGAAGTGGGTGACTGGTCACCGGGCTGTTCAGCTGTAGAGGTCAGCCTTGGCATAAATACCACTTGATGCCTGAGGCTTGAAACTCCTATAGCTTGTAGTTGGCAGCTGGGAGCAGGGTTAGAGGAGGCAAAAGATAAGTTGAAAATGTGGAATGGGGAAGGAATAGGATGACTAAAGCTGGTGTGATTTTTCATTTTAATTTTACTTCATTGCCATAGGGTAAGGATTGTTGAAATTGGCATGCTAATTTATGTACAGTAGATATAAATTCCTGTTTGGTGTTAATGAGTGCTATTTTTAATAAGCCTGAAAAGCAAAATGCACCAAGGTGGAAGATTTTACATATATATATATATATATATATATATATATATATATATATATTACTGCTCATTATTGCCAGTGACCTGAGAAATAAGGTTGGGGGGGAACAGGTGTGTAGAATTTCACCCTCAGCTTTAGGAAAGCTTCAGCTCCTGCACTTTATGCTTTGGAAAACCACATTCCCCTGACTCAACTCTTTCCTCCTCATTTCTTTCTACTTTTATTCTTTTTTTTTTATTTTTTTTAAATGTTTTATTTATTTATTCATGAGAGTCAGAGAGAGAGAGAGAGAAAGGCAGAGGCAGAGGGAGAAGCAGGCTCCCCGCCTAGCAGGGAGCCCGATGCGGGACTCGATCCCAGGACTCTGGGATCATGACCTGAGCCGAAGGCAGACGCTTAACCATCTGAGCCACCCAGGCGCCCTCTACTTTTATTCTTATGCTCAGAAAGAAGATAAAGGAAAGTTAGGAAAAAACTCTTTATTAAATCACACGAAGAAAATCACTGATTCTTCTCTTTGACTTTTCCTTTCCCTTTATTTTAAAGGTTATCAAAATGATGATGCCAGCTCATATTTCAGAAATTGGGCTGGATAATCACTTGAATTTATCTGGCCTCTAAGTTGGCCTCAGGAATTCTCTAAATGATGTCCTGGTTGGCAGAATAGGGTTATTTAAGAGTGTGGACTTTGGGGACTGACAGCCTAGGGTCATACATCATCTCTGCACATCCTAGCTGTGAAGCTTAGAAAAGTGATAAAACTTCCTCATGCCCAGATTTCTTCATTAATAAAATAGTATTAGCAGCATCTAGCTCCTTGGATTAAAGAAGATTAAATGAAAGTACTTAGCATAATGCTTGGTACATGGCAAAGAAACATTAGCCACTGTTATCATGATATTCACGTCACCTACCATTCAGACATTCATAGAACCAAGGATATTAGAGAAAGGAAGACCTCGGAAGTCAAGTCATCTATCAGCTGTGGTCTGGGGGCACCTCTAAGTAACTGCACAACTTCCCATATGTAAAGGATGTGGAAAATAGGAGGGTAAAGATCTAGATCCATGTGAAAGAAGACTGAAGACATCTCATCTAAGTCTTTTCCAATTCCCGATCTATAATGAGAGACTTGAGGTGTTTCAGTGATTATTTTCCTTTGACTCCAATCATCCAGATTCAGTGTTGACCACAATGACAGCATTTCTCCTTTGGCTATATTTTATCAGGAGCTCAGAATAAGCCCGCCCTGAGATGTGGTTTTCCAGAGTGATTATATTTGAGCTTCAGTGGAGGATATGGAGCCATGCTTTTATTGTATTGTTAGCCACACATAGGTAACTATCGATTATGTACCAAACAGCTTACACATTTTGGGAATTTTACCTCTAAGCTTTGGATAACTGGAAGGTGATGTTTACCCCAAACTATCAAAGGCTACAGGATTTAGCAGATCTGAAGGGAGTTAGAATTACAAAGTATAAATTATCTGTGGAAATAGCCCTATGTCTAGTTTTTGGCTGTTAGAATTTAATAGAATTACCTTGGGTTAGCTGATAAATCTGTTCATAAGCAGCATAGAAAAGGGGTGAATTTTCAGGATCTGACTTAAATATTCTACAAATATTATGTGCATCATTTGTGTGAGGAGATCTATAATATATTTCTCTTTACCAATCTTTTTTTTCTCCGTTTGTCATATAGTTCTTAAGAGATGAAGTTATTATTTTTCAGATAAAAAGCCCCTGAAGATCGGGGTTTTTCAGTGAGCAAATGACACAAGTGGGACTGGAACTTAGGTCTACCATTAGATCCTCTAATTTTTTCTCATTGTTTCATCCTCCCACAGGACAGGGATATGGGACCTTGGCTTTGGTTGAGGGCAGCTTCTTCCAATAAGTAATGAAACCGTATCTGTCAAAGTTGCTAATAAGTTTTCTACCCAGTTGGTTGATTGGACAGAAAGGATGAGATCAGGGGCTCAGAAGTTAGTTTTTGTCTCAGTAAATTTGCCCTGAGACAACATCAAGTGACATCACATGCATTTCTAAGAGAGTTTTGTTGCTAATAACAGAAATAATTTCCTAGAATTCACTTAACAAATATCTAATGAGTTCCTATTATGTGTTGTACATTGTTCTAAGCAAAAAATACAGCAATAAACAAAATTTAAAACCATCTCTGCCTTTAGAATGCTTTTCATGTATTTTTTTTCACATCATCAAATGCTATTGCTTATAGATTACTGTTTAAAAACCATTTTCACTAGTTACAGCTTCCTGAATCTTTTAGTGCCTGCTATAAGGGAACTTTTATTAGGGAACTTTAAATCTCACTTGTTTACCACTTACTAATTATTGAATCAGGAACTACCAGACAGTAAGAGCTTTAGGCATTAAAACAAGAGTAAACAGAATTTTATCTTGTGAGAGTGTTAGGAGAAATAGTTCTTCTTCCTCTTTTTAAATATATGCCATTATAAAATGAACATCTCAAATCTTATCTGTGGAGGTTTCTAGAGGCTGCATTTATTTATTTATTTATTTTTGCATTTAAACTGGAGCTGTCACTTTGCTAACTTTTCCTCCTGTCACTGTTCTCCAGTTTAATCTTCAGATGATTTGTGTTGTACAAGCTAAAATACTTACTGATCTCATTAAAAGTTTCTTACCATGGTCTAGTACTCAACGTAAAGACATTCAGGTTTAGTCCCAGAATCACTGTTTACTAGTCAAATAACCTGGGACAAGCCACTTAAACTTTCTGGGGTCTGTTTTTTCCTGTGTGTGTGTGTTTTCTTGGAAAAGTTAAGAAGGAAAAGTTAACAAAGGATTTTTTTTCCAGATGTCCCCCCTCCCAACATGGCATATTAATACCAGTTCAATTACTTTTATTTAGATTTTTTTTGGAAGTATGAATTCTTCCAAACTAGATGATCACATCTTTGATCTCATAAATATTGTCATACACTTTTTTCAATCCCCTAATGCTTTTAATATGGTATGTTTGGCAGTATTTTGACTGGCTTAGGGCAAAAGAGAGTAGACATAATGTAAGGAATAAAATCACTCACTCTAGCCATTTACACTCGTGGATACACAGGGGTACTTACTTTTCTATGTAGGAGAGCAAGGGGGAATTTTGGTTAAGAGCAAGAGTAGGAGCAGGGTGTGTGAGAAGTAAAATGGGAAATGGCTCTCACTTGGTACCTTGACTAGTTTCCAGCTTCTATGGAGAGAGGGGTTGGAGACTGGTCCTTGGGAATAAAGGGAATTTTGTTGGGATCCAAATGCCAAAGCAAGTCATTGTTAAGGGAAAAGCTGTTCTTACTTTGTAGGGAGCTCAACAGTACTCAGAGATGCTAATGGAGCTTTGGGACATACTGAGGTCACACTTTAATAATGGACATTTTCCCCTCATAATAGTTTTAGAAATGGTGAAGATTCTGTGAGCAACTTCTAGGGGCAATGCACAAAGACAAGTGTGAGAGTATGAGGTGTTTGTTTGACAACCAGGGGCTCCTCATGGTGGCTCCATCTGACAGACGTGTTTGAGGGCACAATGACATAGCTTTTCAGGACTCTAAGGCATAATATGAAAGGCTAATTTTTAGCAGTCAAATGTTGGGGGATTATGCTTTCACAAAAGGACATCACAAAACGAGTGTGAAATGGAACTTCTGCTCAGGGAAGATGGAATAGACATACTTTTTTTCTATTTCCCCCATTAGGTACAACTAAAATCTTAGGACAAACATCAAAGAACTCTTAAAGGTGGAGAGAAGAAGGGGAGGGACCTCAAGACTTAAGGAACAACACGGTGATGAATTCCTTGGGTTTTGACTTAGAGCTAAAGAAGCCAGCAACCTAGAAGTGATGATGGTGTAGACCCGTCCCTTCCCTTCCCCCTGCTGACAATATTCTGGTCTCTCTAGACACAAAACCAGGAAAGTAAAGACTAAGAAGGCAGAAAATTTGTGGATTCTATTCCTGCCAAACACCACAGAAAAATATATGTCCCACACATACCCCCAGTATTTACCAGTACCAGTCTAGACTTCAAGAACTCACCAGGCTGAAATGAGGAGCCCCCCAACCCCACCCATGCACACCACTGGGGTAATATCAGAGAAGGCCAAGTAGAGTGCTGGGACTTTTATCACCACTCAACAATCATGAGGCCACCCCTCCACACTATGGTGTCAGCAGAGAACATGTGGGGTACAATAATGTGATACTCCTACTCCTCCTAGCCAATAAGGTATCAGCGGAGGCCTAGTGGGAGCCAGAACCTCCACCTCCACTCAGCGAGAGTGGCTTCAGAAGAAAGCTATCTAGACCAGAAGAAGGTTCAAATGAGATCCAGAGTGTCATGACAAATAATACCCAAATGTCCAGGTTTCTGCTGAAAGTTACTCTTCATAGCAAGATCGAGGAAGGTTTCACACTGAATGATAATAAACAATTGGTAGATTCTAATATTGAGATATCAGAGATCTTAGAATATCTGACAAGGAATTTAAAGCAGTCATCATAAAAATGCTGCAATGAGCAATTATTAACATGCTTGAAACAAATATATAAATATAATTAGCAAAGAAATAAAAGACTAAAGAAGAATCAAATGGAAATCCTAAATATATCAATAATCACGCCTCAGATAAACCTCATTGGCTACAATACTGCCACTGCACAAAGCTGGAAATCCTAAATATAAAATAAAAAAAAAAATACAGTAACTATAATAAAAAACTCGATGGATAGATTCAACAGTAGAATGGAAGGGATAGAGGAAAGAATTAGTGAATTAAAGGATAGAGCAATAGGGGGCGCCTGGGTGGCTCAGTTGGTTAAGCGACTGCCTTCGGCTCAGGTCATGATCCTGGAGTCCCGGGATCGAGTCCCGCATCGGGCTCCCTACTCAGCAGGGAGTCTGCTTCTCCCTCTGGCCCTCTCCCCTCTCATACTCTCTCATTCTCTCTCTCTCAAATAAGTAAATAAAAATTTGATGTATTAAAAAAATGCAAATAAAAATTAATAAAAATAAAATAAAATAAAGGATAGAACAATAGAAATTATCGAATCTGAAACAAAGAGAGAAAGTAGACTAAAGTAAATTAAAAAAAATGGAACCTTAGCGACCTGCATTACTATGACAAAAGATTTAACATTCATGTCATTGGAGTCCCATAAGGAGAGAAGAAAGAGGATAGGGCTGAAGAAATACTCAAATAAATGATGACTGAAAATTTCCCAATTTTAGAAAAAGACATAAATCTATACATTCAAGAGAACTAAGTGGACCTCAAACAGAAAAAGCCCAAAGAAATCCATACAAGACAGTCAAATTTTTGAGAAGGCAAAGAAAAAAAATCTTGAAAGAAGTAATAAAGACATGATATCTTACTTATCAGGGAGGAACAATATGGATAATAGTGGATTTCTCATCAGAAATCATGGAGGTCAGAAGGGAGTAGCGCAACATTTTTCAAGTGCTGAAAGAAAAATACCACCTCTTATATCCAGAGAAAAAAATGAAGAGGGAATCGGGACATTCTCAGATGCTAGAAAACTAAGAATTTGTCAAAAGAAGGAAGAAGAAGAAAAAGAAGAAAGAGAAGAAGAAGAAGAAAGAGAAGGAGAAGAAGGAGAAGGAGAAGAAAGAAGAAGAAGAAGAAGAAGAAGAAGAAGAAGAAGAAGAAGAAGAAGAAGAAGAAGAAGAAGAAAAGAAAAAAAGGAAGTTCTCCGAATAGAAAGGAAATGATGAAAAATAAAGAGATATTTTCCAATGTTTTAAAAATGTAGACTTAAAACTGGAGATCATTCATTTTGCTAGCCTTAATTTATTTATTTTTAAAGGCAGAATTGAACTCTAAGTTCTCCTTTAAATTTATAAGTCAAAAATTCAAAGGTCTTCAAGATGATTTAGTAACTAACAATCATTAAGCATTGATGGTAGTTTATAATTAAATTACAATTTTTTAATAAACCCTCTGGGTCAGAGATTGCTTCTATACCTCTTCATTTACCCAGTGTGTACTCAAATTAGCTTTTCACAAAATAGATGTTCACTTAAGTTTTTATTGATGACTTATTTGATGATTTTATCACTGGTTCAGTAATTTAGGGCAGGTGCTTCCCAAAAAAAGTATCCATTCTTACATGCACACAAAATTTAAATGCCAGCTTTTAAAATCTCTTCCTATGCGATAGCCCATCAGCTGTTTGAATGTAATCATGTGATGTTTAAATGTTCCTTATTCGAAGCTCATGTAATTCAGCTAAATATATTTTAAAATTACAACATTTTTAATTAATCTTAACAACTACATAGCAAATATTATAAGCATCCATATTACAGAAGATAGGACCCTGGAGAAACCATCAAGCTGAAAACGGAATCTATTATGCTTCAGGAGGTTTGGAAATGCTTCCAGAGCTGTCAGTCTCCCAGTTGATTTTTCTCTGATTTTCAAAGTAAAACTTTTTCATCATCCTAGGTATTTTTATAAAATATATGCTGTGCAATTAAAAAGATGATGTAATGGATATCTGTCATGATTCTCAGACACCTGGTGGAATTCTAGAACTAGTGTCTATTTAGGCAAACTTGACTTAGTTTGGTTTCACCTCTATCTGCCCTTTTCTAATGATTATGAATTTGTGCCATATGGTCTAAGGGTTAAGATTCTAGGCTACACTTAAAAAAAAAGTATCCCCTAGCCCTCATGCAGTGTCAACAGATTCATTCTAGATAATGTTATAAGGCTTATTTACTTGTTTTTAGAGTTTAGAGAAGACATTAGAAGAAATTGTTCTGACAGCAGCAAGAATGGTCTGAAAACTTTCTAGCAGTGTGGGGAAGAAAACACAAGAAAGTTGCTTGTACTACCTCAGTCTCCTTCAAGTCTTACTTGTTAGTGGATCTTAGGCAAGGTGTTTTTTAACAGTTTTCTCTAAGTCAGCTCCTTAGCCCTTTGTGTCAAATGGCAGAACCTCAGGCGTGCCTGGGTGGCTCAGTTGGTTGAGCGTCTGCCTTCAGCTCAGGTCATGATCCTAGAGTCCCAGGATCAAGCCCCACATCAGGCTCCCTGCTTAGTGGTTAGCCTGCTTCTCCCCGTGCCCCTCCCTGCAGCTTGGGCTCTGTCTCACGAGCTTTCTCTCTTTCTCTCAAATAAATAAATAAAATCTTTTTTAAAAATGGCAGAACCTCAGCCACTCTTTTTCTCTGTTTTTCTCTAGGATGTCCTGGAGGTTGGATTATGTGGGGATTAGCCACCTTTGAAATCAACTACCTTCACTTCTTGGTTTCTCTGCTCCAAGTACTTCTCTTGACTCTACTTTCAGCCAATGTTAGCTGCTGCTCTATTAGCCCACATTGACGCTGCCTGCCGTCACCTTCTGAGCTACCAACTACCATTAGATAATCAGTCTCCCTGTCCATGGGCTGCTGACCATGCTGCAACCCTCAGTGTTCTATAGCCATCACATTCTATAAGGTAAGAGATGTGAGTAAATCCACTGTAATGAGGAGAATTCCTAGGGCTGAGGAAAAAGAGCTACAAAACTTGATTTTTCTGTTGTTGACTGGGGGCAGGTCTCATTTCAAATAGCACAGTCCAAAAACTTCTCCAAACAAAATATTGATTGATCTCATGAAAATAAGAGAACTATAAAATAACCAGATACTATTGAAGTGTGTCATCTAATCCCATTTGCTATTATATATGGGCCACAGGTGTGACCTAGCCAGGACCATTGGATATATTTTTTTTAAGGATAAAATCCCAAATATCATAAAAGCCTGAGACCCCTTGTGAAATAGTCTTATCCACCTTAAATTTTCTTGCAGGCATCACAATATTACTACATAATACTATTAATACTGTTATATAAATATGATGAAAAAATATCAACAAATATTTAAATTGGTTGAAATTTCTTTTACAGTCACAATGGTAGATAATATTTTCTAGGATAAATTCTAATTAAAGTGAGTTGACCCTAATACATGCACCCCAATGCTTATAGCAGCATTATTAACAGTAGCCAAATTATGGAAAGAGCCTAAATGCCCAGTTACTGATGAATGGATAAAGAAGATGTGGTATGTGTGTGTATATATATATATAGATAGATAGATATAGATATATATAAACATAATGGAATATTACTCAGCCACAAAAAATGAATGAAATTTTGCCATTTGCAACGATGCAGATGGAGCTAGAGAGTATTATGCTAAGTGAAATAAGTCAGTCAGAGAAAGACAAATACTATATGATCTCACTCATATGTGGAATTTAAGAAACAAAACAAATGAACATAGGGGAAAGAAAAGGGGCAAACCAGAAAACAGACTCTCAACTATAGAGAACAAACTGAGGGTTACTGGAGGGGAGGTAGCAGTGGAATGGGTTAAATGGGTGATAGATATTAAGGAGGGCACTTGTGATGAACGTTGGGTGTTGTATGTAAGTGATGAATCACTAAATTCTATACCTGAAACTAATATTACACTGTATGTTAACTAACTAGAATTTAAATAAAAACTTGAAAAAAAATGAGTTGACCCTAAAAGTATAAACTTCAAGTCTCTGAAAATTTGCATGGGAAGTTCCCATTCTCTGATGCTGATACATAGAAATGAGATACCATTGAAAATAGTGCTATTAAAATAAAGGAGATATAAATACTTGAAATTATAATACTCTTAATAATATTTATTGAGAGTTTACAAAGTATCAGCCTAGTGGGAGGTCTATTACATACATTATTCCAAATATAACAATTTTATAGTGTGATGAGTTAACTGAGGTCCAGAATGGTGGAGGGATTTACCAATGGTACCACTGAGGAGAAAAAATTTGAATCTGGTTTTGTCTGACTCCAAAATCTTATCTTTTTCTTTATCTCCTTCACGACACTGTAATACTAGGCTCCTCTTGCCTAGCCGCTAAAATCTGAGACTTATGAGATGATTAGAATGATTATGATAGGCTATATCCCCTCTTCCTTTCCAAGTGTGGCAAACAGGTGAGAAAAGTAGAGAGATTTTTGCTCATTAAAGCCCTGGAGACTGACAGTTTCACTTCTGTGAAACTTTGTGTTCTGCCCTGAGGCAAAGTATTTTCCTGTTGCTACAAAATTTGTCTTCAAAAAGTGTCATTGTGTTATGCCATCGACAACCATGTACAAGCTAGACCTATGGACTAAGTGAACATTTTCAAATGTTTGGTCAATATTGTCCTACACTTGATCTTAGCCAAAGGGCCGATATTGTCCTTATCCCTCCTTTGTCTTAGGGGAACTGAAAGAGGCAGGAAAGATGTGACAGTCAACCCCACCCCTCTTACCTACAAGAACACGAAGTGGTGTGCCCAGAGTAGAGTGGTTGTGTGATGGAAAGACCTCCAACCTGACCAAGCAGAAGGAACTGGAGATCTCTAGCCGAGGAACAGAGGATGGTGACATCCTTTCATTTATCTTCCAATAATGAGAAATTGTCATTTGAAAAGGCTTAGACCTTCTTTCTGTGCTCTGAAAGGACACAACTAGAGTGGAGGTTAGAAGAAGGCAGATTTCTTCTCTTGTAAGAATGAGCTTAGTAATAATTCAGCCATATAAAATTTTCATGGGCTACCTTATAAGGTAGTGAGTTCCTCACCACTGAGGTATTTGTTACTCGTATATGGGATTGTTATTACTGGGGGACTGTAGATCAGTGGCTTCAAGGTAGATTTTTTTTTTTTTTTTTTTGTAAGTGTAACTCTTGATTCCCCTGACCCTAAATAAAATCTTTCCTGGAATTCAAATATCTAAATCAGGCAAACATGGTATATCTTAGGTTGTACTGGGGCTGAAGTACCATTGAGGAGCCTTAGGGTTCCATGGAACACTGCTTGAAAAAAAGCTTTGGATGAGGACTAGGTAGCTCCAAGATCCTTTCCTTTTTGAGAAATTTTTTTTTAAGATTTTATTTATTTATTTGAGAGAGAGAGAGTGAAAGAGAGAGAGAGAGCACGAGCAGTGGGGAGGGGCAGAGGGAGAGGGAGAAGCAAACTCCCCACTGAGCAGGGAGCAGGATGTGGAGCTTGATCCCAGGACTCCAGGATCATGACCTGAGCCAAAGGTGGATGCTTAACTGACTGAGCCACCCAGATGCCCTCCCTTCTGAGAATTTATGAACTAATTAAAACTTTACACATAGTGATTATTGAGTCACCCTCTAAACATCACATCTGAATTTGAACAAGACAAACAACCTTAAATGTTCAGTCTGTATCTTTCCTTCTCCTTTTCTTATGTCTTAATGGAGCTGAAGGTGGCCAATGAGGCAATAATCAATCATGTAGTTTTTATTGAACCCCACTTCTCTTGCCATTTGCCACCCTCTCACTCCCTTCTTACCAGGAGAAGGAACAAGTGTGGCCAACAGGTGAGGAGTGAATGAGGACCTGTTTGACCATTAAAGCACTAGAGCCTGGCTTCCATACTTCTTCAGAATTTTATTCCATGATCTGAAGTGTGTTTGCTATTGCCACAAATTTTATCTTGAAAAAGTATTATTTTGCATTACCTTTACCATGGAATTTCGATAGGTTTCCTACTACCTCTTAAAGATTAAGGCTGAGTAAGGACTTTGTGCTCAAAGTGGAGGAAACCAACTCTTTTAAAACTTATTTTACCTATGGGGCGCCTGGGTGGCTCAGTCGTTAAGCGTCTGCCTTCGGCTCCGGTCATGATCCCAGGGTCATGGGATCGAGCCCCGCATCGGGCTCCCTGCTCAGCAGGAAGCCTGCTTCTCCCTCTCCCACTCCTCCTGCTTGTGTTCCCTCTCTCACTGTCTCTCTATCTGTCAGATAAATAAATAAAATCTTTAAAAAAAAAACTTATTTTACCTAATGACAGCCCTACAACTACTGTATTTCATTAAATCGGCTCCCCTAATGTCTTTATTTACTTCCAAATGTCATCTCTAAATTATATATCTTCAAAGATTCTCAGCTTACCTTCACTAAAGCTCCATGGTATCTGTTAAGTTGAACTATAATAAAAAAGATGACAGACTGGAGTTGGAATTTTATTTTCAGTTTGGATTAATTCAGAGTTCTCCTTCTGAGAACATGAGAGTAGGTGAAATTGAAACCTCAGTACTGCCAGTTGCTTTGTCAAGTTAAGGTTTAATTCTCCAGAGTGTGAACTGCTTCCTGTTTTTCCCCAAAGTGAAGCCAGTCTACAAGTTAAGTTTTTGAAATCCTGGGTGACCAATTCGTATCTTTATGAATCTTTAAGCATTTCTGGATACATACAGCCATACTCTATGTTGTTTTACTAAAAGAAACCCTACTCTTGTCCTGGCAAACGAAATTTTTCCAAGTGGGAAATAATAAGAAACTGATCTGTATTTATTGATTAACAAATATTTATTTATATTCATTGAGTATGTTGATATTGTACTAGACATTGGGATATATCTCCTACCTAATGGTGATTAATTTAATAAATTATTATTTTATTAAAATTGGGGAATAAATATGTAGATATATACATATTTTTTAACATGTACCTTAGGTTTCTCTTGACGTTGGCTTGAGTCAACCAAAAAAGGATTTATTCACAAACCAGATAGAAGCTGATAAATGGGATTTCCAGGCCCTTTGTTTTAAGAAATAATTTTTATCCTCCCTATATATCAGGTGTGTTGACTTGCATTCATTCACACACTTAGGATGATTCAGTGGATTCTCATCCAGTGGAGATTAATCCCATAACCTCGGCGCTAATGTCATTAGCACTATCACCATTTAGGGAATGTCTATATGTGATTATTTGCATGCATTATCTAATTTAACTCTCACAATAATTATAGTGAATCCTATCATTTATCCCTATTTTACAGATGAGTAAGTAGAAGTTCAAGGGTCATAGTCTTACCTGAAGTCAGAAAACCAACAGTGTCAGAGTTAGCTCTGCATGGTTCCAAAGCCCACATTCTTTCCACTGTGCTGTTCTGCTCACACTACCATTCCCATGCCTTGGTGATTGTCAAGACCTCATAACTAAGCAAGTATTAGTGTTACTCAATTAGTGGCTCTGCTACTGGAAGGCAAAATTCAGGAGGGATTCTACAACTTCTCAGTTAGGTCAGAAATCAGCCCAGGTTCAGAGTATTCCAGAGAGCAATCCTATGTTGCCTCATGACCTACAGAATCATCTGCTCTGTATATTTTCTAGTGGTGGTAAAAAATGCCAGTAACTACTCTATTCCTAGAGTGTTCTTGGGAGAATCTGCTGGGCATGCTTTGCTTGAGTTGGTTTAACCCTAAGGGAGAACCCAGAGCCTAGGATGTAGCATTGTCTTCCAGTCAAGGGACAGCACGATTTCCAGATTGCTCATAGAAGGCTGCTGGACACAACTACTTGTGAGGGCTAATGTTTAATGTGTGGGAAGGAATGTCACAAAGTAGACTCGTCGGCACCTGCTGGTGAAATTCTACATTTCAAAACATTGGAAAACATTTCCATATTGACATAACAAGGATTTTGTCTGAATCCTGTAGAATTTATCAGTTTAAATTAGTACAATTAGTGCAAATTATTCCTTATGGATGGGCCTTAGTTCATGAATTATTTGGTTTGTAATGAGCTTTCTTTAAGTGATCAGAGAGATGGATGTTGCTTTGTGCGAATTTGCATCTTTGCCAGTCAATATAGCAAATTGCCCCCATCATTCACTATGGCTCCAAATAGGCAGGGAATAGAAGAGCGGAAACAGACTGGAGAGGAAAAATATGTGGAGGAGTAGGGTTTTCCAGGTTCTGATGTTGAAAGTTGGCTTTCCACTAGGACTGAAGCCTTGGAGCCAATTAAAACTATGCATGACTGAACTGAATTTCCCCTGCCCCCATCCTCAAATTAGAGGGGATTTACATCTTCGCTATAATTAAAATTCCATTTGAGAAAAAGAAAGGAAAACACTAAGAACTCCATCTGAGATTTCAGGATACTGTTGCTATTGTTCTTCTTTCCTAACTTTTTCTGGATTTCCCCTCTGGATTAAATTTATTTTTGATATTCCTCCTAGCATGCTGGAAAACCACAGAGGTGCTATCATGGGGATGTATTAAAGAAAGGGACAATTGAATGTAGTTTATGTAACACCACTGGCTTTACTAATTATTAGTAGTTATTAGGTTCGTTCAAAATCAGTTAACTCAGGGGGGAAAAAAGTTGTGTAAATGCCTCTTTATAACTTTTTAAGTTCTTGAGTATTTGACCTCCAAAGATCCTTTCAGATTTAACTTTTTTTAAAATATAAATTCCTCCCCTATATTCATTTCCACTTTAGCTCAGTTGCAATGGAATACCCACTATTATTTATGTCGTGCCTTGTGTGTATGCTCATGGCACCACTTACACAATTCTTCTCATCCTTAAGTGCTAAAGTGCTCCTTTCTCTGAGAGGCCTCCTTTGATATTCAGTCAAAATTAAATACTTTCTTATTTGGATTCTTCCATCAGATTAAGTGTACATTATGTCACCCTCCTGTATGTGGGTTAGTTATGTTATATGTTGGTCTTCCTTACAGATCATAAACTTCTTGAAGGCCAGTCATCTCTCATCTGACTGTAGGCCCCCAACACATTTCCACTAGTTTTAAATGAGACAGAAAGACAAAGGCAAAATGCGGAATAATTGAGTAGAAAGTGAGATCTGAATTTTTTGGCTTAGGTGTGAAAGGAATAAAGAACTTTGTAGAAGCAATACATACAGTGTTGCTTTTTTCTATTTCCTTGAAACTCAAGATTTCCTCTTCTCCATTTGCTTTCTGAAAATAAATGTTGAGAAGCTTTTTCTTTGCGAATAAAATTTAATTATATCCTAGTAATTTGTTGGAAGAGGCAAGAGTTTACTGGGTCTCCTGATACTGCCTAGTATTTGGGTCCCTTGTGCAATCACACGCAGGGCCCCAGTGTGAACACCATTGTGCTCCTAGATAATTGGATCCATGTTCAGAGTTTGATATACTTGCCCAGGGAGGATTAGCTTAAAGTGAGAGGCAAAGTTTAAAATAGTAAAAATGGAAGGAGTAAATTAGAAGGACAACTTTTTTTTAAGTTGTTAATTGAATCATTAAAAATGCCATTTTGAAACAGGGCAGGTAGTGTGTATTAACTGCAAGCATTAAAAGAGCAATAAATGTTACAGCACCTCTTTTAGTCATGAGTGTTGAGAGCTGTTAACAGAATTTCACAAGTGGGAGAGTCCACCCACATGTATTCAGTGATCATTTGCATGCTTGCTCTGTGTCTGATACTGTCTCAGGCTTGAAGAAACCTTATCCTAAAAAAGCTTGAGATCTGTTGTGGGAGACAAATCAAACAGGTAAGGGGTGTACCTAGAACTCTGGAAGGACAGAAGGAACAAAATAACTCTCCCTAAAGAAATCTGGGAAGGCTTCCCTTGGGAGGTGATATCTAATGTTTATATTGAAGAATGAATTTACCTGGAAAAAAAAAAAGTAGAGCAGAGCATTTCATGCAGTGGGTGCAGACGATGCAAGGACATGGAGCTGCCAAAGGGCATGCGTGCATTCAGGAACAGTGAATGATCCAGTGCAGTTGGATGCAGGGGTAGGTGGCAGTATTTCCTGAACAGGGAAACTGGGAATGTACATTAGGGAGTAGTGGTGAAGGGTTTTCTGTGCCATGACAAGAAGTCTGAACATGATTACAGGAGTAATCTGGCCATATGCCTTCATACCTTATAAGGACTTTTTATTATTTTAGTTATTTTCATTATTTTAGTCACTGGGGACTGAATTCACAAGCTTGAAAGCAGCCATCTAGATCAAAAGGAAACGTCAATGCTTGAAGGCTAGAGTCACCATCAACTAAATAACTAGCAGAATTGTTGAGGGTGGAATCATTCAAATCCTATCCCTGAGGGGGTTTGCCATTCTCTTCCACATTTCCCCAGGAGTCCAAATTATAAACTTTTGGGGAAATGATCTCTGCAATTAAAAAGAAGAGAGTTGGCTAGTGCTAAATTATTTAAACCTGAATAATTGCTTGATCACTAGTAATTGTGGACTTTGGGAATTTTTACCGAGTTAAACTTAAGGACTTTCAAAGGTCATGAAGATTCCCTGAAGTTTTTCCCACTTTCGAGACTTTCAGGTCTTTACAGCTGCAAGTCCTAAAGTGGGTGAAGAGCGATGACTGCTAATTGGAAGCTGATGAGAATACATCTAAGATGTAATAATGGAAGCTGTGTGAGGCTCTTAATTTCCCCTCTTCCTCTGGAAACAGGCTGCATCTCTTACCACAGTGAATTGACGGGCTGGGAATGAACAGCTCAATTAACAACTCCAGCCTCCAGTGGGAGATCAGTAACTTTACAAAGAATCTTTGTTCAATGTCTTTTTCCCCCCAGCCCTTTGGTTAAACAGACAAAAACTAAAATTCATTTCCCCCTTCCCTCTGTGTCTATCTTCACAGGTCTTTTCTTTTTGTATGTCATCTATTGCTCGTAACACGGACTGTTATCTTGAGATTCTATTCAGAAGAACAGGAGGATTTGGGGCAGGGTTAGAAGTTGTCTCTCCTGACTTCTCCATTTCAGCTGTACTTGAGAAATCATAGATGCAGGTGCAGAGCTGAGAAACAAAATTAGGAGTTTACCTTTAGCCTGCCTTTCCCTTTGGACCTCCTTTCTGTCCCACAGGAGATGAGAAAGTATGAATTTTGAGACTTTCTCCAGCCCAATCCCCTACATAATCGGTGCAGAGATGAAATTATGGTAAAAAACAAAACAAAACACAACTCTGATGATAAAACTATATTTTTTGAATGTAAGACACTTAAATAAAAAAAAATTAACTCATTAGGTGCAAAATTGATGGGGAAAGCATTCCTAAAAAGATACCATAAAGACTGTAGGGCGTGTACATGACAAGTAACTAATCCCAAAACATTCCCTGTCTCTCTCTCTCTTTTTTAACCTTGTTAAGAGCTCAAAATAGGTGGGGAATTTAAGCTTTTTCTATGTGTCAGTCTATTCTTTCAAAGAAGCCATAAGAACATTCCTTCTCTCTCCATAGGCTGAGTTAGATAGAGTAGGGAGGCTGAGGAAAAAGCAACAGACTGGCCCTGGAGGGTGAGCTCCTCATTTTTCTACAACCTGTGGAGGGTTGTATTATTTTTGTTAGGTCTGTTTGCTGCAGTTTCCGGGTTATAGGGCTTAAGTTTTACTTAAATGGTATTGTCTTGACCAGTAAATATTACTTTTGTGGTGATTACATCTTTTAGTGGGTTTGTAAAAATGATTATCATAAGTCTCATTGTACTGCCATGATTAAATTTACAACCAACACCCTGATCTATTCAATTCAGCAAACATTTATTGAGGAACTCCTCTTTATTGGTGCTGCATTTAGACCAGTGAATAAGAGAAAGGCCTCACCTGGAAGGAGGTCGAGTCTGCTCAGGGAAGAATTATCCAAAAGACCTAAACTAAGTGCTATTAACTCTATAGGTGTTTTGGGAACATAGATCCTAGAAGGCATTTTTGGTTTTCTTTTGAGGCTGGTGATAAAAATTTTTTTTTTTTTTTTTTTTTTGGCGGCAGGGAGGCACACCTATTAGATGACATGTGCGGAGTGACAGGTATAAGCTAATTTTCAAACTAGGTTAATATTAGGTCTAAAAGACAACCGTGACTTTCAAATATAGAAATTGGGTTATCCTTGTTTAATAAAACTTTTCTTCTAACTCTTTTAAGTTTAGTGACTGGGACATGCAAATTAAACTGATTAACAACAGGATAACAGGAGAAAAGTTTATTTGTGTGCATATGGAAATTTACAAAAGAAGTAACTCTTTAAGTAGTTAAAGTTAAAGGCTGAGTAGGGGGAATTTAGTAGGGAAAAGTGGGGGGAGAAAAGTCTTCTATTGGAAGAACAAATAGATTTCTTTAGGAAAGGCAAATGGGTTTTTAGGAGAACAACTAGGAGATAAGAAACTTTGTGATGATGTTTGTCTATCCAGATATGAGTGGTCTTTCCATCTTCTTCAGGGCTATAAAGCTCCCCAGAGTGAGGGATTTATGGTAGGTTTACTCTCCTTCTTCCTCCTGGGAGTAGACCCACCCTGAAAAGATAATTTATGGCAGCCTCATTTCCCAAAAATTGCTGCTTTTAGTCAGATAAGGGAAGTTCCGAGAAAGCTTCTTTCTGCATCTGTTGAATCTCAAATGTCTTCAGTTTTAAATAATCTTCATATTAACTGTGGGGCTCCAAGTGAGTCCCCACAATAGGAAGAAAAGATTTTCTTTTGTTGTTGTGTTTTGTTTGTTGGCAACTGAGGGTGGGATTCTTTCCAAGGAGAGGCCTGATTTGATTTTGAGATGTAACGTAGTGGGCATGTTTGATTTTGAAGATTAGTCCCTTCGAACATAGTCTGAACTTGCTGTGAGTTGGGTAAATAGCTCTTCACTAGATTGATGGTAATTATGAGTGTTTGGAATGAATGGGCCCCGGGAGGAGAATGAGGATTTCAACAGAAAGGAGCTAGAGGCCCAAAAATGTGGCAGAAATGAGACTCAAGTGAAGGAGGAGATGGCCAGAAAAATCGTTCTGGAAATGGGAATAGCTGAGGGACCTTGAGAACACTGATATCTGGTATTGATGTCAATTATTTAGATTTAAATTGTTGGCCAGGCTATTCTTGTGGAGAAGTGACATAAATTGCCCACCCAACTTCCTAACTGATTACCTTCTGTGTATAAGACTGATTTGGTGGATTATCAATATGTACATTCTGAGATATTGAGAGAGAGAAAGAGAGAGACAGAGAGAGAGAGAAGGTTATTAATATATTTTGAATTTGCCAGTATGAAAATTTGTAGAAAATTTTGTAGATATATAGGGAAACTGGAGAACCCCTAATGGTAAAAAGAGGTTACTGTAGAAGTCCCAGGTGAGGTGGACTATGGGGGTAAGAAAGATGGAAAGACATGGGCAGATTCTAGCAATGTTTCAGTGCTTACATTGGTGCAGTCTGCTGGTGGGATAGGTTAAGGGCATGAGGGGAAGTGGGGCTCTGATGACTGTGCAGCTGGGCCAGTGATTGGGGGTGCACTTACTAACAAAGTAAGATCTCCTTCATCCCTGGGACTTGGCACCCTCCCTGAAAATACGGGAAGGAGGAAAAGGCACCTGGCCTTTCACACTGTTGTTCCTCAGGCCCAGCTGACCTATTTCTGCCCACAAAGCTCCTATACCAGCAGTTCACAGTGAAAGGCAGTGAAAAGGGCAGGAGGCTCAGCCTCCAGACAGTTGTGTGGGGAGCCATGGGGTTAAAAGGAGGAAAAGTGTTTGTTTGTTTTTTTTCCCAGAAAGCTGTCAGTGTGACTTGGAGAGAGCCTGAAGCAAATGCCTTAAGTGAAAAGGTGACATTTATGCTCAGGCTCTTTTCTGAGATAGCAGGCAATTTTAGTCAAATTCCCACCTGGCTTTTCTTGTCACTTTATCCTCGGGCGCAATCTTAATCTCGCATTGTTCAAGCCAGTCAGTCACTGTCACTTCTCCTTGTTTCAGCAAGGTAGTTTTTGCAGGGCTTTCTGGTTTCCTTCAAAATCTTTTCAAGGACAATTTGCTGTTATAAGTGTGGCTGAAGGAAGTAAATGCTGGATTCTGAGGCCACGGCTTGTCTTGGGCTTTCTTTCTCTCTTTTTTTTTTCACAGTTCTCTGGACATGTGGGTTGTCCCTTACATGACACCTTGGATAAAAAAAGAGCCAATCACCTTGCAAAAACCTATAAATAATGTTTTCTGCTTTCTAATGCTATGCCTTCCCATATTCCTCCTCATCCCTGAGTAAGTCCTTGGTCCCTTTCAGAGGGTCTGGGGATTGCTCTCCAGGCTCATGACTTATCCTTGTTGATGTTGACCTTGGCACCTGACTGAGGTGGTTGCTTTATCCACTGTACAGTTACCTTTTTTGTTTTTCCCTTTCCATACTCTGTTCTTTTGAAGTAAGTCACCAGGTGCACCCACACTCAAAGAAAGTAGGCGAGAGTATTCCTGGAGGGGAGAGTATTCTGGGGGGGGGGTCAAAATATGTCATCCCAAAATATGGCACTTTGGCAGATGGATTATTTTGAGGTAAAGGCATTTGAGATTCAACAGATACAGAAAGAAGTTTTCCTAGATCTTCCCTTACATCTGACTAAAAGAAGAAACTTCTAAGGAATGAGGACTGCCATAAATTCCCTCTTCTGGGCAAGTTTTATGGCCATGAAGAAGACAGGAAGTTGGTGCCAAGATGAACCTGCAAAAGCAGCCCTTATCTTCCATTGGTTTCACCCACTGGTTTACCTTACCACGGTTTGCCACCCTTGGAAACCTAAAACCCTTTTCCTTTGTCTTGCTGCTTCTCTACAAATGTATTGTTCTTTGCTAATATGCTATATAAGCCCAAATTCTAACCACCCCTGGAGTTACTCATCATTGAGTTTTTCTGCTGTGCATGCTTGTTCCATGTGTTAATAAAGTTCTCTTCCTTTTTCTCTTGTTCACCTGTTTTTTTTTTTTTTTTTTTTTTTTTTCATTCTAATTTGTGGGGACTCTGTAAAGAACTTGGGAGGGCAGAGGAGTTTTTCCACCCCTACAGTTTCTACATAAATTATTTGGAATTCCTCTGTTAGAAAGGTTTGTCTCTTCTACATTTATTTATTCAATTGTTTATTTAAATCACTGGACCTGATCTTCATCCCCCTGCTGCAAGTCTCCCTTGTTAAGCTGGGCTTTTGTTTTTGTTCAGCCCACATCTTGATTCCCAAGCCTGCTTTCCTTTGGGTACTATCTCTGTCATCAGTTCTGTGTTGTGTCCAGAATTTACCGTGCTTATTTTGGGGGAGGGAGGTAGAGGGCAGAGAGGGGTCAATAAACAAGAAAGGGAAGTGTCACATTGTGGGGGGAAAAGGTATGGAAAGAAGAGACTATGGCTGGACATAAGACAAGTGAGCTGATGGAAGATGCAGTGGGTGCAGGAAATCAGAGCAAGAGGTGACTATTAGAATATACGTTTCCAGAGAACTGGAAGGAAATGTGGAAAGAACACCAGAATTTCCACACTTTAAGGTCAAAGGTGATTCCGGGAGCATTCTGTAGGCATTCAGGTGGCAAACATCTAGGTTACATTTAAGGATAAGGAAATAGAATCATTGAGGCCTTAGAGATCAACCCATCAAGTTCCTAAAGATGAAGAAGCCGTGGACCTGAGAGTTTAATGGATTGCCTAAGGTCAAAGTTGTCCCCAGAAGAGCTCGAATTAGAAGTGAGCCTTCCTGATTCCCCAACTAATTCTCATTCCAGGATGCAGCAGCTGTTGCCTCGGAAGCTGATTCAGATACTAATAGAGTGAGGCTTTCCATCCCCTTGGGAAGTTTGAGGCTATAACAAGAAATGGCCTCAATGGGGTATGAACAACTCAGAGGCCAAATTCCCTTTTTGGTGATTTAAATGTTAATACCTTGGCACCTCTCCAGGCAAGTGGGAGATTAGGAGGCAGCTAAGGAGCTATGCCTATTCTAGGAACCCCCAGTCCCTGTTGTTGGTTAAGTGACTCTTTACAGTCCTTGAAGACAGGATTAGAGGCTTATAAGGGATTCCTAATGGAACCCAGCCATCCTTTCATCTTGTGTCAATGACAATATTTCTCTCCTTCTCTGTAGGCCAGTAGAGGCATCCAGTAAGCTACTGTACCCGACATGCTTCTATGAAAAATCTGAACCTTTCTTTGGAAGCAGTTAGTTACTCTAGCACAGATGCAAGGTTAAATTTTGTCTGTGTTTTTCTCTGCCTGAGCTTCCTCTGCTCTGCTTTCTCAGCAATCTTAGCTGCCGTGGTTTCAACACCCAGCTACTTCCAGCCAAAACTCCAAGGGGAAAACAAAACTAAGCAGTTAAAGGTTTGGTGACTTAGTTTACTTTCCAGCAAACATCTGGGGAGTTGGAATGTCTGGATTGTTTGGTTTAAAGCCTTCAGTTTTCATCTGGTTTGGTGTTATGTCTACTTATTATGCCTTATCTATTGGGGGGGCGTTTGCCAAGACCTGGTCCTGGCTGAGAGTAAGCCACCAATCAACCAAATGTGGCAATAAACTTTTGCAAAAGAACACTTGGAAAGTACTAAAGAATAAAAGGAAGGAAGTAAAAACTCCCCATTTTTCCATTATCAAATATAGTAACTGTTCTTACACTTTAGTGATATTTTCATCTTGTCATCTTTTCTCCATATAGGTTTTGTTAAAACATTGTTCTTACAAACACATTATACATCTCATGTTTGTATTTTGTTTCCTTACATGACAAATCAGCATTTTACATGCCAATAAAATACTAAAATATTATTTTAATTATTGTATTAATTATAGGGTGATATCATAATCTACTTAATCTATTCTCTACCATTGTTTATTATTTCGATGGTTTCTAATAGCTTTTTACCTTAAGCTTTTTTTCTGAATTTGGAATTTTTTATTTGAATAATAATTCAGAATTAAAATTAGCTTTTGACTTTTTGAAAGGTTTTGGTTGACCACATCTTAAAGAGATTTTTATCTTTTAGATCTTCCCCATGAGGCCAAAATCAATACCCAAGTTATGATAGTGATTTGCAAACACTTAGCACCAGGAATTTAAAAAAATACTTATATATTTTACTTTTTAAGCCACTTTTGTCTGCCCCAAACAAAATTACCATGTTAAGAAGTGATTTTCATTTATTTGCCATTGAGAGCATATATAATGAAGTACATCTTCATCCTCTGTGTTTTCACAAATGAGCAAGATGGGTCAAAAAACTCAAAGTCAGGGTTTGGGTACATCAGCTTGAGCTGTACGCTTTCTTGGTTCTATTAGAGTGGAAAGAAATCCGGACAGAGTGGGAAGTACAGGTGCAGCATTGGAGCTAAATTCTTTAGGAACAACCAAAGTTTAAGGTAGCAGAACCAGGTATGTTGTCAGGTCAAAAGGGCGAGAGGACAATGATGGCTCCAAGATATCTCTATCAAAGATAATTAAACCAGGAGGACATTTTGTTTCATTTAAAAAGTTCAGAGACAGGACAGTTTCAGGGTTGTACAATGGATCAGTGATGTCACATAGGATCCAAATTCTTTCTTATTACTCTATGATAACCAGCATTTTAGCCTTGTCTTTATGCTTATCTACTCATGGTCACAAGATGTCATCACATCTTTGTCCAAAGGAGTCCAAAGGGGTCCCAAAAGTTTCAAAGACATCCACAGGCAGGAAGAAAGAAAAAAGTTCTTAAAAGATGTCTCTCTCTCTCTCTCTCTCTTTTGTAAATCACAGAGTGAAATATTTTCTAGAAGCTCCTAGCTGACTTGCCCTCAGGTGCCACTGGACAGAAATGGATCCTGTATATACATCTGAGTCAACACTGGCTTGGTAGTCTTAGACCAATCAGATTTCAGTCCCTGGGGAAGGGAAAGTAGCACATCTTTTCTGAGCACTTTGCTGCCCACTACTTGAACAAAAGCAAGGTTCTTTTAGCAAGGAAGGAGGGCGGATTTGCTAGGGATATAGAGAAAAATGTCTGCTACAGTCAGCATTCTGGTTTGAGGAGACCAGGTGATTTCCTTTTATCGTTTTTGCATAAAAAATTCATTCTTAAATTTTGAATTTCTTCTCTTTTGGAGTAATTCGTGTGTGGGGGAGGGAAAAAGGTGGTTAAAATTATGAAAGCTAAAGTTCTTCCAAAACCATTCTTAGCTCCTCTACAGAAAGATGGGGAAATATGCCCAACACTCAGAAGTAGTTTAAGTGAAGTAGGAAAGGAATAGACTTTGAAGCAAAATAGGGAAGTTGGAGGTATTTCCTATCAACTATGTTGGGGATACCTCACTTATAAGGGCTACCTTCTGAAGTATGCTGTCTCAGACTGATAAAGAAAATTCAGAGTCAGAGCAGCCAGTAAACAACCAGCAAGAGTGAAGAAGAGCCGTTTGATTTCTTCTAGGTTGTTTGAAATATTGGAACTAGTTAATGGAGCCATAAGAATGTGGGATGCTGGGATGGAAATCATGAAATCCATAGCTTCCAATTCTCTTGCCTGCTTCACATCCCACTACATTCCACAGGAAGGCTGTAATGTTACACAACAGCTTAAGAAATTGGGTTTACTATAAGGGACACTCTGTTTGTTCTTCCAAGATTAGACAGTATCTCCTCTGGCAAGCTTGTCTTGATTTTCAAGGTGGTGATTGTTTCTCTTTCTGTGGAACCTCTTGGCAACCTTACTTATCACCCATATTTCTATAGCCTGTGGTTTAATGCAAGGACCACATGGTAGTTACAATATGAATAATGGAGATTGAATTAACAAGTGCATGAAATTAAATAAATGAAATAATGAAATAAATGATAGTATGAAAAAATGAAATTCCCTTTGTTCTTCTGGAAGAGTCAGGGTAATCAGCGTAGATTTAAAAAATATACGTATACAATAGCTTTTCTTGAACATTCTTTTTTCATCTCTTGTAATCCTATTTAAACAAATCCTTTATTTCTAATGCAGTAGAACTTCACCCAGCCTTGAAATTAACAGCTCAGTATTAAAAAAAATAAAAATAAAAATACAAGGGACAGATTGTGTTATCAGATTTGTGCCCTGAAACCAACTATTCCCTGCCTCTTCTGTACAGTTATAAAGACCTAAATATGTTGGCAAAAAGCCTGTTTACTCAATCTGTATGCTAATAGAGATGGAAGTCTGGAATTTGACCTTTCTTGTTTAAATAATTTTATTGGGATATGTTTGCCTTTTTAATCTCAATAATGAATAAGATAAATTTTGAATGTGAATTGCTAAAAAAAAGCCTCAGAAACCTCAAATCAGATTGTATTTCATATATTAGATACTCCCAGTATCCTAGCACATGGTGATATTTATTAATAGCATTGTACAACTAATGTCTCTATAATTCATATAGTAACATGCTTATGCCAAGTATGGAATCAGATGGTTATAAAAGATATGAAAATGGCCAGTGTTGCAGGTTTTATTCTTGGTAAATTTTGCATAAAATAAATATTATTATAGTTATGTAAAGAATCTTTTAATATAGGACAATCATCTGGGAAAGAGCACTGGCTAAGGAGTCATGATAGTCAAGATTAGGTCCTGGCTGTACATCAGATCATTCACTAATTCCTTCTGAACCTCAGTTTCCTTCTCAAGAAACTAAAGATAATGCTATAGGTCTTCCCTATCATTAGTAGTTTTTGAGATAAAATGAAGTGATTTTTTAAAATTCTTTTAAGATTTTATTTATATATTTGAGAGAGAGAGAGAGCAGGAGAGAGAATGAGAACAGGAACAAGAGAGAGAGAAAGAGAGCACAAGCAGGGGGAGGCAGAGGGGAAGGAGGAGGGGGAGAAGTAGATACCCTGCTAAGCAGGGAGCCCGACCAGACCACAGGGCTTGATCCCAGGACTCTGGGATCATGACCTGAGCTGAAGACAGATGCTTAACTAACTGAGTCACCCAGGTGCCCTTAAAATGAAGTGATTTTATCAAAGGACTCTGAAATCTGTAAAAGTTATAAAATTACCAAGTGTTGTAATTATTTTCATGAGAGCCCTAGGCACAGTGGTTGAAAGGGGATATATCTATTCATTATCGAGAGAAAAAAAAACAATAGGTCAGTGGAATCATATCCATGTATGAGGATAGTGCTTACATTTTTTATAAGGAAAAATCATTGATTAAGTGTGGCATATTTGTCATCTTGTCATATCTTAGATGTTATTTCCATTGTGACTTGATCAGAGAAGATGTGAAGTTAAGCAGTCATCCAGGAAGAAAGGATTCAAAGTTTGCTACATACTTAAGAGCTAGTGAGGAAAAATAAAACCTAGAGATATAAAAAGAAAGTGGAAGGATGGGAAGGCAAGAAATCTATTTTCTATTAAATAGTGCACATAATCTCTTCGAAGTGTGTATGTCTGGCGGGAGGAGAGAGGAAGCCAAAGAAGTCGAATAAGAGCACACTTGGCTTTTGATCGCTAAGGATGAAGTAGAGCTATTTAATCTCCAGATTGCTCTCACACTGTGTGCATCTATTGTGCTGTGGTTGAACTCTAAGAGGCAGTACTGTTGTGCCTGTTAATTTCAGCACAGTGTGAATGCCCCCCCTTACTTAAAGGGAATGGTTAGTTCAATTGATGCACATTTCACTGAATCCACAAATCAATAAACCACTTGGAAAAAAAGAAAAGTGTGACTCTTCCTGCATGGTCTCCTGATAGGAGAGACAAAGAATGGCAATAAGATCTGAAATCCCCAACTGGGAGTTAAGCCTGCTTTCACTTGCCTGGTTTAGCAGATGATGTCAATTGGCAATGATTATGAATGTTATCTCTATAACCCTCTTTCTGTGGGCCTCTCACTCTCCCAGCTGAGTGTCTGAGGGCTGGCGTACAATTTCATGTCATATCTTGGGAATCAGTAGAGCATGGTTTTTAACTTACAGTGGAACTGGGCAGTGGAACAGGAGCTGGTGGAACCGATCCAACTGTAGGTTCTGAAATATGAAGTAGTCTGCTGGGGAAGGCACACAATCATGGAGTATGGCAATCTTTGGGCATTGTCCAAACCACGGACAAAAACCAGTCTGCATGTAGTCATAGGGCACATAACTGGGCTGGGATTAAAAGGCAGGATTCCAGGAAAGGGAGCCAAGGCAGTAGTCCATTTTATCAGCCAGAGCTCTTGATTGAAAGCAGCAAAAACTTATGCTGGCTATCTAAAGCAAGAAGAGGATTTATTAGAGGGTGATCAGGGACTTACAAAATTGATTGGAGGTTGGAGACCTGACTTGGAAAAAAAGGTGGGGGTATTTACAAAAAATCAATTCCTGGTGGCTTTAAAGACTTAAATGTGAAAGGTAAAATTATAAAGCATTTTAGAAGAGAGTGCAGGAAAATATCTTCATGAAGTCAGGGTTGGGAAGAATTTTCTTACAAGACACAAAAAATACTACTTTTCCATAAAGGAAAAGATCACTTTTTCTACTACATTAAAATTAAGGACTCTATCCATCAAAACAAACAAACAAACAAAAAACAAAAAACAAAAAACAAAAAAAAAAACAGTTTATAAAGAGTGAAAAGACAAACCACAGAGTAGGAGATGATATTTGTGATGTTTAACTACGAAATGCCTAGATCCAAAATATACAGAGATCCTACAAATAGGAAATAAGAAAAAGACATAGGACCCAATGGGAATTCGTACATAGAACTTGAACAGACCTTTAACAAAAGAGGAAATTAAAATGGTTAATAAGTACATGAAATGGCTTGCAGCCTCATTAGGAGTAAAGAGAATGCAAAAGAAAACCACAATGAGGTGTCATTACACACTCGCCTGACTGGCAAACATTAAAAAGTCAGATAATACCAAGTGGAGGTGAGGAGGTAGAACAGGAGGACTTTCATCCACAGCAGAACATCAATCGGTGCAAACAACTATGGAAAACTCGTTCCCATTATCTCCTCAAGACTGAGCACGCGTGCACCGAGTCACCCAGCAATCCCACTTGGAGATGTTCATCTATCATTGAATGGACCTATAAATAACTTTACAGAATAGAATGCATCTATGCACAGCAACACAGACAAATCTCACATACTATATAAAGTTTCAAGATAGGCAAAGAGACAAAACTAAACTGAATTATTTGGGAATGAACTTTTAGGTGTTAGAGTTAAAAGAAAACCAAGAAAACAATGGTCACCAAAGACAGGGCTATGATTATTTCTAGGAGAGAGGAAGGGGATTGTGATTGGGGAAGAGTCCATGGGAGTGTGGAGGAGGCACTGGTAATGTTTGCATCAGACCAATGAGGACAAGTCAGCAGGCATAGCACATGCCATACCTGCTGGAGATGAGTGCATTGGGGGAACTCATGTGGTGAGTATCAGTGGCAGAGGTGGAGGTGTCTGGGCAGCACACAAATATCTAGCAGAGCCAGATATAAGACTCTTGCAAATCTTGGGCTTTGGAGCTTTTTAACCACAATGATAGAACCTCGGCCTCAGTCCTTCCCTACCAGCTTAGTCCTTGTGTTAGAGATAGCACCATGCCTTCAAACCCAGGGGCTGGTCTAAGCCTGGTAGTCATGGCTCTATGACATGGCAAATGAGTGAGAGGACTTGTCAATCCAACGTTCATCCTATCCTGGAATATGCAAAAAGACTGTGATCCAAGTCTTACAGTTGACCAAGATCAATTGCCTTAAACACCAGGCTGTAGGGTATTTCCATGGAACATTGCAAGAAACCATTTTTTCTTCTAAGAGGCCAACTTATAGGAGAAATAGTCTTGGGCAAATTTAACTCTTACATCTGGCTTTAATTTTCCTACCTGTTGATGAGGTTTCATGGTTGTTTGTATTATAATTATTTGCCAAATTTTACACATCCTTTATATACTTTTCTTATGTATGCCTTATTCTATAATTAAAACAATTATTGGAATGAGGAGGACTCTAGGAGCTGTGGGGCAAGCATGACAACCAAGATTCCAGTGCAAGCACAGCCTGGTCCTCAGGCTGCCATGACACACCCTTGCATCACTCACTATTGACTCAGAGGCCCAGGACAGAGAGAATTACCTGGCAGTAATAGACTCCAAATGTACTACCAGGCAGGCTATCCCAGAAGTCACAGGACAAAAAACCTTACAGGCCAAATTAAGATGCTCAAATGACATGATATATTAAATTGAATTAAAATACACAGTGAGAAGCAAGGGGAAAGGGCTGAGGTAAGTTAACCCACTTAGGATAGGTGCACATGGAATGGGAGGGCCACAGAATTCGAACCTTAGAATATGCAATGTTCATATGTCGCATCTGTCTATCCCACATGAGTCTTCTCCACCAAAAGTGTGCTTATGGGACCAAAACTGAGGTTTGAGCAAACGGGCCCATAGATGGATGATGCGTTGAGCCAAATGACACACACTTGCTCTCCTGGATGCACACAGGGACAAGTGCAACTAGCCACAGCTGGAGAATGCTTTAGTCTGAAGAGCAGCCCTGGGTACTATTTGTGTTTTGTGGGCAGAAAATTCATGAAGCCAGAATGGGTGTCATCACTGGGTGATGAATTACAGCATCATATATATTAAGTGCTCATATACAGTGTATCCTGAGTATTTAGTTCCTCTTGTATATTTCATTGTCTGTGTGCTTAGCACCTAATAGTCTATAAGCATCTGCTGGTCCTTTCATTCTTCTCTGTGTGGGACACACATGCTCTATTTGCTAGCTTCTTATCTTATGCTTATCATACGCTGTAAGATCTGCCTACATCCAACAAACTTTTTGCTTACTAGCTCTTTACCTATACTGAAACACCTTACAAGGTTTCGCTTATTTTTATAAACTACATATTTATTTATTTGATAGAATTGAATATTCTCAAAAGCAAATGCATGTGACACATCTGATTGGCTGATACTAAGCCATACACCCATCTCACTGGTTATTCCAGGACAAAGAGAAAATAATGTAGCTCCTTTGGGTTGTGAGGTAGGAAGTGAGCTCTTCTTCTTACCAAAAATCCTCATGAAGAAGAATTTCCCCATAAAGGAGCTCAGAGTGCAAATAGGAAGGAGGAAATTGGATACTAGATGGCCCTAGTGAACAAATGCCCACCACATATAAAAGGGATATTGACAAGGGAGTGGGCTTTGGGAATAAAGTTAAAGCCTAGCTGATGGAAACGTGACATTGCATCCATGTTGGCTAAGTAGCAGGAATGGTTTGAGTCTGAATGCCAGCATAATGAACTGGGGTGTTTAAGAAGCTCTTTCTTTAGGTCAGAAAAGCTGCATAACTGCTACTGTGAATGTTGGGCTGAGCTTCCACACAGTGATTAGATGTCTCCCAGTGTGGAGAATAGAAGGAATGCAGTAGCTGTGATTAGCCTGGGCCTGAGAGCATCTCTCAGATTTCCTAGCGTCCTGGTCAGCCATGGATTTCTGCATTTCTGGCAATTGTTATAGAAACTCATTGGTGAGAAGTAGAACAGTTTCCACCCATCATGCTTCTGGAATGTTGCTTAGATAATGGAGGATCTATCTTCTTTCTCTCTCTCTCTCTCTCTCTCTCTCTCTCATATCCTTCCAAAAGGAAGCTATACTAGAATTATCTCTAAACAGAGGGTTAAGTGGTGGCCAGTAACTACCTTTAGATGATACCTGAGGATCTTGACAATTTAGTCTAGAGGAGCCTTGGGTCCCTCAGAAACCTAGTTTTTTAGTTATTCTCTAAGAGCTGTCTTGGAAAATTGCTTAAAGTTCTATCCCAAGCTTGAGTGCCACCTAAGATTTGAAAAACCTTTGAGGAAGTTGTCCACAGCCCTTTGCTATTCTGATTGATTAAGATACATCCCTTGATTAACTCCATCTGCAAACATTCTCCAAAGTGACCATTCTCTTTACCACCCCCCCGCCGCCCCCATACAAATTACAGAATTGTGCTCTATCCGTAGAGCTATTGCTGTACCTACTCTTAAGTAGTGTCTGAATAATGATGCATAAGACTTAGCAAAAATGACTTTCATCTTCCCACATTTCTCCCACAGGGCACAGTAGAATTAAGGCCCTGGAAAGAGCTTTTTAGAAAAAGGTAAAATAATGACAACTGTGCAGATTTAAAAAATGAACATGCATTAATGATTTTATTTTACTCATATACGTGGTGAAGGGGATCTGAATATGCCACCCCTAAATATGCCACTTTGGTACAAGGATTATTTTGAATTGAAGGCAACTGAGAACCAAGAGATGCAGGAAGAGTTCTCTGCCTTTCCCTTATCGGCCTAAAGCAGGACATAAGTTTCCCTTTGTGGAGGTGTCCGTACCCTTCTACCTTCCACCTTCTCCACCCTGGAAGACAAGAGCATTCTTATCACTGGAGACAGAATCCATACTGCAATGGCTTTGTGCAACAGATCTTACTAAAATAAGACTTTACCCTCCACTACTTCCTCCATTTTTTCCCCAGTAACTTCCCTGTGACTTATCAGCTCTTGAAACACAACCTTCCTTTCTTTGTTAAAATGGTATATAACCCCCTGAGTTTAACCTCTTCTTGCATTTCACTTCTTTTCTGTGAACTCCAATACACATAAACATTAATAAAAATTGTGTGCCTTTTCTCTTACTGGTCTGTCTTTTATTAGTTTACTTCTCAGGCTTCCTGGTACTGTACCAGGAAAGAAAGGCACGGGGAACCAGGCAGATATTAAACTGGTTCAAAGGAAAAGTCAAAATACTGCAAACTTATTTGGTAAGCAAAAGAATGCTGAAATGAATTTCCACTGGAGGCAAAAAATTATTTTTTACCCTGGGGATAAGGAGGATCAATTAAATCTCTATTAGACTGGACAGAATTTACATGTTTATCAGTTATTTACAATGCAGAAGGATTGCAACATAGCTCAAAAATAATAAAAGGTTAGTACCTGATAAATTGAAGGATGTGCTGTATGTAGACAATGCATAGTTTTACCTGAAACACATTTTTTAAAAATAAAAGGCAAAAGAGTTAATACTCTTTTTGTTTGTTTTGTTGACTTCTCAACTATTAGTATTTTCTTTTCTTTAAAAGGCTTATTGTTACATCAGGATCTCATCCCAGAGATTTTTAATATTCTCAAGGTTAATGTGCTGGAGGTTTGAGAATTTTTGGAGAAGCCCTTAGGGTTGTTTGAGATTGGATTTTAGGTGCTTAGTTTTAGAAAACTGGGAAATTGATTACTATGCCAGCTTCCTGGATGTCAAGAATGGCTACTGTTTCACAGTCCATGCCAGGTAATAAAGCAGTCAACATTTTCCCCATTCACAAATTGTTCATACCAACTGTTCAACTTGACCTCCTCCTTAAAGAATTCACAGTACTTGTGAATTCTCATGATACTCGTGCCCGAGGTCTTTAGAATTAAAAATGTTTATATTATATATTCTAGTAATGCTGATCTATTAGTGTTATCCGCACTGTGTTATTCGTTGCTTATGCAGCTTCCGGGGGACAATAGGTACAGTCAATCCTCATTACTCCCGGATTCTGTATTTGCAAATGTCTACTTGCTAAAAGCGATTCGTAACCCCCAAATCAATACTTAAGGTGCTTTTCTAGGCATTCTTAGACATGAGCATGGGCAGGATGGTGAAAATTGGAGTTACCTGATGCATGCTCCCAGCTGAGGTGGAACAGGGTGATGTTCTGTCTTTGTCTTTCAGGTCTCACACTGTAAACAAGTGTCCTTTTCATGGTTTATTTAGTGTCACCTTCTATACATTTTTTGTGCTTTTTGTGGGCAATTTCTCTGTTTAAAATGTCCCTCAAGTGTCCTGCTGAAGTGCTGTCTAGTTTTTCTAGGTGTAAGAGGGCTGTAAAGTGCCTTATGGAGAAAACATGTGTGGTAGACAAGTTTCATTCAGGCATGAGTTATAGTGATGTGCGCCGTAAGTTCAATGTTAATGAATCAACAGTATGTATTTTAAAAGATATCTTTAAACAGAAACACACATAAAACAGGTTATGTATTGATCAGTTGACAAAAATGCTCTCAGGATTCTACCCTTGGATTTCCCCTAGGAGCAATGATTTAGTATTCACTAGTTCAGTGTTTTGCTGTGACTTTATATAACATAATTATCAAGAACAACAAGAATCAATTTTTTCTATCTCAGAGGATGTTGGCATGGACAATGATGAGTTTTCTTCCTGGTTACCATGTAGTCCTCTTCTTGGCTTTCCTTTTGTGGCTGGAATTTACATCATTTGGTTTGTTTGAAGAGATTGGCTTGTGTCAAACCTTTGTCAAGAGTTGGTTAAGGTAAGAGGGCAGTGTTCTGGAAAGTGTTTTCTCCTCTTTTTGGGAGGGATGGAAATAAAATCCAAACGCTATGTCCCTCTGGTTCCAGGTTGTGCTGAGTTCCTAGTGAATTAATTGCCTGAATACTTCATCCTTAGTAGTTCGTAGATTTCAAGTGGAATCCCATTTATAAGGTTTTCATTGCCCTTCTAAATTCTGATTAGCCTTTCCATTGACACCTTGGCCCGTTCACTTCTTTGTGGGTTTTGAAAAATTATAATGAATACATGAGTGCTGGGCAGACCTCATTTATTTTATAGTTCCATGCACTTGTTTCTTTGAAGGGAAACCATGTGGGCTGCCCTGCACACACACACACACACACACACACACACACACACACTAATTGGGGTCATATGGGAGCAGAGAGCTGGAGATGGGGAAGGAGGGAGAGATGACAGTATTCCAAAAGGAAACTTGTTAAATACCACTTCATAGAATAGCTTTAGATAGAACAATTGCTTCTGCCATTTTCAACCAGGCCATAAGGGGCTAATACCAGCTAATAAGAGGTTACTGTTGTAATAACTCTCCCCCCCGCCCACTTTTGACAATAAAATGCAAACCAGATTGGAGGTGGTGAGGCAGAGCGAACCATGTAGGTAAATTGAGTTAGGGACCTGACTGCCCTCAGGCAACCCTGGTTTTGTTTTGTGCCAGCCTCCCTTTGAACCTTCACTCCCTTTTCTCTCCAGGTGCACATAAATGGCTGGGCCTCTTTTTCTACTCAGAGAACAGGGTCTGTTCTCTGTCATTAGCACCTTCCCACAAACCGAACTTTTTATTTTTTTCTCGCAGATATTTTTCGTTTTTACCTTATCATTACAACGTGAAAGAATAGTCCCTTCCTAAAGAAATTCCAAGTATGAGTGTATAAATGGAGGCAGAGTGCTACTTTACAAACATCAGAGTTATGCCATAGAGGAGTTGATCTGGTTTGGGACAAATAAAAGCTTGGGAGCCTTGACCTCTGAGGAAAAAGGGAAGGAGGCTTAAGGGTCTGGGCTACACCACTCGTTAACTGTGAATTTGGGTAATTTTCATAACTTTTCAAAGCCTATTTTCTCATCTATTACATGGTTCAGCAAACCTTTTCTGTAAAGGGATAGATAATTAATATTATAGACTTGGTGGGCTATGTAGTCTCTGGTGCAAGTATTTAGCTCTGCTGTTGTAGGGCAAAAACAGTCATAGACAATACATAAGCTAATGGGCATGCCATGTTCCAATAAAATCTTATTGACAAGCACAGGCTAAATTTGGCAGGCCAGATTTGGCCCACTGGGCTGTTGTTCATCAACTCTTGTTTTATATAATGGTGATAATAATAGTACCTAATTCCAGTGGGTTGGGAAGATGATATGGACGTACTGCATATGAAAGATTTCGTACAGTGTCTGGTTTATAATAAGCATCTCTGGTAAAAAGAAGATAATTTAAAAAGATAAAATCATTATTTTTTCACACAGATATAAAGTGAACATGTGTTAAAGACTTTACTTAACTCATTATTAATGATGGGATCAGGCAGATATTATATCTCATTCAAAAGAGATGTTAAAAAAAACCCAGAGATTTATAGATCAAAAATAATGAAATTAATTTGCAAATTGACACAAAACTGGCTTGGAGGAGGGAAATTTGTCCTTTTACCAGACAATTCATTTACACATTCATAGTCAAGAGTCATTTTCATTGCATTTTAGTTTTCTACAACTTGTACAGTTGAAAAATAGCTCAAAGGTGATGAGAAGACAGAAATCAGATGATCCTGAGTGATGTGCTCTAAACAATACATAATTTGCCACCAGAGAAATCTAGTAATCTTATTTGCTGATTCGAAGTTTCTTTATACACTCAAATCTTGCCACTATCATTGTTGCTCACATATCAACTACGGTTACCCTGTTCTTTGAGACCAAAATGGAATTGGCTTAAATCTCATTTGTGTGTGCTCTAGGGTCTTCTTCAAATCAAGCCTGATTTGAAGTTCCTGATTCTATTGCTTGAGCTCAGTGGGTGATTGCCTCAGTGAAATGTGTGGTGGTGTTCACTTTTGGTGTGATGTCCCCCTGTGTGAGGTGAGTTCCCAGTGATTCCATGCCCCTGAGATGTCACCAGCCTGAGGGTCTATGAAGGCAAGGGGCAGTCAAACATATACATCCCAACAACGCAAACAGTTTAAAATTACCACAGCTTCCATTGGCTTCACTGTCATTGGGGATTTCCTACTGGTTGACATTTGTTAGACTCCAAACCAAATGGTTTCTCAGCTCTTTTTCTTCTACTCCTCCCCTAACCCACCTTCCTTTCTCTAACAGACTTACATTCTTATTCATTTCTTCTGTTAAACAGCTTAACTATCTCTTTGTTTTACAGTCTCCTTAGCAAGTATGAATCTATAGTCTATCTTTCACACCTGAAATAGGGGAAATGCCAAGGACACTGCAGAACCTACTGTGATCTGGTGTGGTTTTAGATAGTTTTTTCTTTCTTGTATATTACTGTTATTATCATTATCATTAGGAGGAGATAAGTCAGAGGTACAAATGGGATTGTTTGGATAAGCAGTTACTTCTGCAGGGTGCTATTTGGCTTTCTATGTTTCTTGCTCAGTTACCTTTTCCCTACTCTCTCACTCTCTCTTTTAACTTTCCTCCTACACAAATTAGGGTATATTTTTAAACTGTGATTAACATCTTTTTCCTCCACAGGGAAACCACAAGACACACAGAGGCAATGTCGTCTCAGCAAGGGTGCTCAAGTGTTGGGATACCTTCAAAGGTTCCTTAGGCATTCTCACTACCAGAAGCCAAGTGGGCCTGCCTAAAATGGTACTTAAACAATTATGCAGACAAAGGAAACTGGAGATTGACAACTCACTTTTCTTTTAGGAAATCAGTGGTAGACTTTTGTCAGCCTGTGGAAGTTTGCACTTGGCTCTACAGGTTAGAAGATAGACAGATAGTCCTCTTGGATTTAGTGGTCTAAACTAGCAACCTGGGTTTAACTATTGGTTATGGTTGGTGTAAGGAAAAATTGTAAATGATTTCTGAATTTTAGTGGTTGTCTCCATTAGCCCATTCCTCTCTGCCTTTGTCTTTGACTAGGCTATCTGACAATAATATAAATTGTAGAAAACTGAAAATAGTGCAAACAATTTCCACTCATAGAAATGCAAATTGTGTTTAATGTGTGTTCAGGCTGCACTGTAAAGTAGACCGGTGTTAAAGAAAAAATTATTCTGACACTTGTTAAAATGGTAAAGACTTTATTCAAGACTATTGCATAGGGATATTCTAATAGGAGAGAAAGATTAGGCACAACTCCAAATATAGCAAAGACAGTTGGGAATTTATAGCCAAGAAGCAGAGTGAGGGAATTAGTGGATGGAAAATTACTAAGAGGGAACATCAAGGATGAAGATATTCGTGCTAAATTGGCCTAACAGGATTCTTGTTCAACATTGGGGTATGATAAACTTGACTAGATATCAAGGGAGATCAGATACCGAGGATGAAATAAGCTTACTTAGCAGGATTCTTGCTAGTACTGTGTTGGGCAGGCCAAAGACTGGAAGAGGTCCAGGGTTGAAGCCTAGTCAAGAAAAGAGCTCAAAATTATTAAGTTTGGCTAAAGACAGAGTCTTTGTCACTAGTCAGGGTAAGTCTTTTTGAAGAAGGTAAGTTTTGAGCAAAGGCTTGAAGGACATAAGATAGTTGGCCTGGCCAATATCTGGGCGAAATGCATTCCAGGTGGAGGAAACAACAAAGGCCCTAAGACAGAAGTTAGCCTGCAGGGTAAAGGAATACTAAGAAAGCTAGTGTGATTGGTCACCACAGTATATCCATCTCACATACACTTCTTGCAATGTGATATTAATATTCCTTCCATTTTTCTGGCCAGACTTTGTGAGCATATTACATGAATGTTGTTTTATACCACAAAGATTTGGGGTGGTTTGTTATGCAACAATAATAACTAGAATATCTACAATGATTGAGGTTGAGTGAATAAGGGAGAAAGTAGATTGAGGTGAATTCAGAATGGCATTAACAAGGGGGCAGAAAATGCAGGACATTATGGGCCAAAGTAAAAACAGACTTTTATTATAAGTGAAAAGAATAAATGAATGAATGAATAAATATTTTTTAATTATTGGGAAAGATGAACTCAAAAGAGAATAATTATTGTGTCCATTAATCAACAGGCTCTACAGTGAAGTGAAAAAACCATGTATTTGAATCTCAGTACTACCACTTATGATTTTAGTCATGGAAGGATTATTTAAATATTTTGAGCTTTATTTTCTTATGTAAATTTATGCTATGAGGATTAAATGTTACAATACTTACAGTAAGCACCCAATGTTTGCTAGTTTTCTTATCTGCTCCCTTTACTATTTTGAATATGTTTGGATGCCCATCACAGTGAAAGGGATTGAATTTAATCTGCCTTGCCACTTCTAAGAATTAGGTCCAGTAGAATGGAAAAGACAAAGAGGCATATTTTAGCTCTGGACAAGGGTTAATAGGATATTATTGGGTATAGTTACCTGACTCTGAACCTGACTATATTTACTAGCTTTGTGACCTTAGACAAGTTACTTAAATATTCTAATACTCATTTTCTTTATTGGTAAAATTCTGCTATAGGACCTTCTTTCATGACTTTATATTAGATTTAAGTATGGTAATTAATCTAAAATGCTTACCATGATGTTTGACACTCAATATTTATCAACAGTTTACCCCCAGTTGGAACAAGGAATTCCTAATGAAGATTAACTTCCCTTACTGGAAATGTTAAGGGAAATATTGCATGCTATCTAAAAAAGAAGGTTCTTCATTGACCAATTCCAGTTCTAAATTCCATCTTTCCCAGTTCCTCTCATGAGATCTTGGGTTTCTTTGATCTGTAAGTATATGGACTAGGTTTTCTATTTTCATCTTGTGCATGTGGTCCTAAATTATGAGATTGTATTGGTTGGGATGAGCTAAATTTTACTGTAATAACAATTTCCAAATCTTACTGGCTTAATCCAACAAAAGTTTATTTCCCATTCAGGTTAATATTTCCATTGTGGGGTCACTAAGAGCTGAAGGTAGGGATAGGATGGGAGTTCCACTCATTAGTTGCTCTTGGATTCAAGTTAGTAGAATGATCCTCACCTTGAACATTATCATTCATACTGCCAGAAGAAAATGAAAGTTCTAAGCAGTACTTTTTTTTAACTATGTGTGGTGGAAGACCAATTTTTATTTATTTATTTCTAATCTGTTACGGGCCAATACTTTTATAAAATATGATAAAGATCAATCATTGATCACATGTTTGGATGTTGCAACAATAGTAAATTATGATTAAAGTTTCTAAATGTTTATTTCCATCTTCTATTTATCTTTTCATGGACTGGGAAAAAGTAGTTTATGGACCAGTGTGCAGCCCACACTTGGAATAGAACTGATCTGGAGGGTCTCATGCTGGTAAACACTCTGACCTAGAAATAACATATCATTTCCTTTCAAGATTCATTGACTAACACTGGTCATATGTTCCCTCTCCCAACAGTGAGAATCAAGTTCAATCCTGTTGAGTACCCTCAAGATGGAGGGAGGGATGAAAGGAAATATTATAGTTCTTATGATTACCACACTAATAACAAGAGCCTTTTTATAAAATATAGAATTCTATATATAAGCTTGGGAAACTTTGATTCAGTAGGTGGAGGAGGAGTAATTGGAATCAGTACTTTTAAAAAAATCTTCCCATTGATTTAATTATTCATAGACATATTGTCCTAGGTGAAATGCATTTAATCATTTCATTCATCATGAAGGAAACTTGGTACCATCTTGTATTAGTCCAGGTCCTCTGAGAAGCAGGTACAAAGACAGGACTAAACATGCATGGATTTTATTTGGGGAAATGTTTGTGTGAAAAGAAACGGAAAGGGAGTAAAAAAACTGGAAGATCCATCAGACCATAATGGAAGTCTAATCCCAAGTGAAGGAGAGAAGTTTAGGTCAACATGTTGTAGATAGCCATGCAGTCTTAGAATGAAGCTGCAAAGCTGTTGGGGATACTAAGCCAAAGCTGGATGACAACAGAATACTATGTCTTCCAGGAATCTGAGTCTGGCTTTGCAACACCCCCCGCTCCCTCAACTGCCCTCATACTCAGTCATTGTCTGAGAGCAGCCTTGGCACAAACGAGTCAATGAATTTCAAAGCATAGCAGCTGAGGCCCTTGGTCAAGTACACTCTCCGTGTAGGAGGTTTGCAAGGCAAATGCTCATGGCTGCTACATGCCTTCTCTAGTTTCCTGTCTTCAAGAATTTTAAATATTTACTCTCATTTTATGAATTAATTACTGAGGTCAAGGGCACTTAGTGGATTAAGGTACTGGCACAAGGTCCAGAGCTATTAAATTTGGAAACAGAAACCAGAACCACTTATATACTCTGCTTTCCCTAGTGATACACTTATGGCTTCCCTAACTGAAAATATTTTTAGTGGATATTAAATTATTTTAAATTTTTTTTAAATTTTATTATGGGGTTGCCTGGGTGGCTCAGTCGTTAAGTGTCTGCCTTCAGCTCAGGTCATGATCCCAGGGTCCTGGGATCGAGCCCCACATCAGGCTCCCTGCTATGCAGGAAGCCTGCTTCTCCCTCTACCACTCCCCCTGCTTGTGTTCCCTCTCTCGCTGTCACTATCTCTGTGTCAAATAAATAAAATCTTAAATAAATAATAAATAAATAAATAAAATAAAATTTTATTATGTTATGTTAATCACCATACATTACATCATTAGTTTTTGATGTAGTGTTCCATGATTCATTGTTTGCGTATAACACCCAGTGCTCCATTCAATGCATGCCCTCTTTAATACCCATCACCAGGCTAACCCATCCCCCCACCCCCTCCCCTCTAGAACCCTCAGTTTGTTTCTCAGAGTCCATAGTCTCTTATGGTTTGTCTCCCCCTCTGACTTCTCCCCCTTCATTTTACCCTTCCTACTATCTTCTTCTTTTTTTTAACATATAATGTTTGTAATATTTATAATGTTTATAATATTATTTGTTTCAGAGGTACAGGTCTCTGATTCAACAGTCTTACACAATTCACAGCACCCACCATAGCACACACTCTCCCCAACGTTTATCACCCAGCCACTCCATCCCTCCCACCCCCCACCACTCCAGCAACCCTCAGTTTGTTTCCTCAGGTTAAGAATCCCTCATATCAGTGAGATCATATGATACATGTCTTTCTCTGATTGACTTCTTTCGCTCAGCATAATACCCTCCAGTTCTATCCACGTCGTTGCAAATGGCAAGATTTCATTCCTTTTGATGGCTGCTTAATATTCCATTGTATATATATGCCATATCTTCTTTATCCATTCATCTGTCGATGGCCATCTTGGCTCTTTCCATAGTTTCGCTATTGTGGACATTGCTGCTATAAACATCAGGGTGCATGTACCCCTTCGGATCACTACAATTGTATCTTTGGGGTAAATACCCAGTAGTGCAATTGCTGGGTCATATGGTACCTCTATTTTCAACTTTTTGAAGAACCTCCATATTCTTTTCCAGAGTGGCTGCACTAGCTTGCATTCCCACCAACAGTGTAGGAGGGTTCCCCTTTCTCCGCATCCTTGCCAACATCTGTCGTTTCCTGACTTGTTAATTTTAGCCATTCTGACTGGTGTGAGGTGGTATCTCATTGAGGGTTTGATTTGGATTTCCCTGATCCTGAGCAGTGTTGAGCACTTTTTCATATGTCTGTGGGCCATTTGGATGTCTTCTTTAGAAAAATGTCTGTTCATGTCTTCTGCCCATTTCTTGATTGGATTATTTGTTCTTTGGGTGTTGAGTTTGATAAGTTCTTTATAGATTTTGGATACTAGCCCTTTATCTGATATGTCATTTGCAAATTTCTCCCATTCTGTTGGTTGTCTTTTGGTTTTGTTGACTGTTTCCTTTGCTGTGCAAAAGCTTTTTATCTTGATGAAGTCCCAATAGTTCATTTTTGCTCTTGCTTCCCTTGCCTTTGGCAATGTTTCTAGTAAGAAGTTGCTGCGGCTGAGGTCGAAGAAGTTGCTGCCTGTGTTCTCTTTTAGGATTTTGATGGACTCCTGTCTCACATTTAGGTCTTTCATCCATTTTGAGTCTATTTTTGTGTGTGGTGTAAGGAAATGGTCCAGTTTCATTCTTCTGCATGTGGCTGCCCAATTTTCCCAACACCATTTGTTGAAGAGACTGTCTTTTTTCCATTGGACATTCTTTCCTGCTTTGTTGAAGATTAGCTGACCATAGAGTTGAGGGTCCATTTCTGGGCTCTCTATTCTGTTCCATTGATCTATGTGTCTGTTTTTGTGCCAGTACCATACTGTCTTGATGATGACAGCTTTGTAATAGGGCTTGAAGTCCGGAATTGTGATGCCGCCAGCTTTGCTTTTCTTTTTAAACATTCCTCTGGCTATTCGGGGTCTTCTCTGGTTCCATACAAATTTTAGGATTATTTGTTCCATTTCTTTGAAAAAAGTGGATGGTATTTTGATGGGGATTGCATTGAATGTGTAGATTGCTCTAGGTAGCATTGACATCTTCACAATATTTGTTCTTCCAATCCATGAGCATGGAACGTTTTTCCATTTCTTTGTGTCTTCCTCAATTTCTTTCATGAGTATTTTATAGTTTTCTGAGTACAGATCCTTTGCCTCTTTTGTTAGATTTATTCCTAGGTATCTTATGGTTTTGGGTGCAATTGTAAACGGGATCGACTCCTTAATTTCTTTTTCTTCTGTCTTGTTGTTGGTTATAGGAATGCCACTGATTTCTGTGCATTGATTTTATATCCTGCCACTCTACTGAATTCCTGTATGAGTTCTAGCAGTTTTGGGGTGGAGTCTTTTGGGTTTTCCACATAAAGTATCATATCATCTGCAAAGAGTGAGAGTTTGACTTCTTCCTTGCTGATTCAGATGCCTTTTATTTGTTTTTGTTGTCTGATTGCTGTGGCTAGGACTTCTAGTACTGTGTTGAATAGCAGTGGTAATAGTGGACATCCCTGCCGTGTTCCTGACCTTAGGAGGAAAGCTCTCAGTTTTTCCCCATTGAGAATGATATTTGCTGTGGGTTTTTCATAGATGGCTTTTATGATACTGAGGTATGTACCCTCTATCCCTATACTCTGAAGAGTTTTGATCAAGAAAGGATGCTGTACTTTCTCAAATGCTTTTTCTGCATCTATTGAGAGGATCATATGGTTCTTATTCTTTCTTTTATTAAGGTATTGTATCACATTGATTGATTTGTGGATATTGAACCAACCTTGCAGCTCAGGGATAAATCCCACTTGTTCGTGGTGAATAATCCTTTTAATGCACTGTTGGATCCTATTGGCTAGTATTTTGGTGAGAATTTTTGCATCCATGTTCATCAAGGATATTGGTCTGTAATTCTCCTTTTTGATGGGTTCTTTGTCTGGTTTTGGGACCAAGGTAATTGTGGCCTCATAAAATGAGTTTGGAAGTTTTCCTTCCATTTCTATTTTTTGGAATAGTTTCAGAAGAATAGGTATTAATTCTTCTTTAAATGTTTGGTAGAATTCCCCTAAGAAGCCATCTGGCCCTGGGCTCTTGTTTGTTGGGAGATTTTTGATTACTGCTTCAATTTCCTTAGTGGTTATAGGTCTGTTCAGGTTTTCTATTTCTTCCTGGTTCAGCTTTGGTACTTATACATCTCTAGGAATGCATCCATTTCTTCCAGATTATCTAATTTGCTGGCATATATTTGCTCATAATATGTTCTTATAATTGTTTGTATTTCTTTGGTGTTGATTGTGATCTCTCCTCTTTCATTCATGAGTTTATTTATTTGGCTCATTTCTCTTTTCTTTTTGATAAGTCTGGCCAGGGGTTTATCAATCTTACTAATTCTTTCATGAAACAAGCTCCTAGTTTTGTTGATCTGTTCTACTGTTCTTTTGGTTTCTATTTCATTGATTTATGCTCTGATCTTTATTATTTCTCTTCTCCTGCTGGGTTTAGGCTTTATTTGCTGTTCTTTCTCCAGCTCCTTTAGGTGTAGGGTTAGGTTGTGTATTTGAGACCTTTCTTGTTTCTTGAGAAAGGCTTGTATTGTTATATGCTTTCTTCTTAGGACTGCCTTTGCTGCATCCCAAAGATTTTGAATAGTTATGTTTTCATTTTCATTTGTTTCCATGAATTTTTTAATTTCCTGGTTGACCCATTCATTCTTTAGTAGGATGCTATTTAGCCTCCATGTATTTGAGTTCTTTCTGACTTTCCTCTTGTGATTGAGTTCTAGTTTCAAAGCATTGTGGTCTGAAAATATGCAGGGAATGATCCCAATCTTTTGGTACCAGTTGAGACCTGATTTGTGACTAGGATGTGATCTATTCTGGAGAATGTTCCATGGGCACTAGAGAAGAATGTGTATTCTGTTGCTTTGGGATGGAATGTTCTGAATATATTTGTGAAGTCCATTTGGTCCAGTGTGTCATTTAATAAGTCTTTATTTCCTTGTTGATCTTTTGCTTAGATGATCTGTCCATTTCAGTGAAGGGGGTGTTAAAGTCCCCCACTATTATTGTATTGTTGTCCATGTGTTTCTTTGCTTTTGTTATTAATTGGCTTATATAATTGGCTGCTCCCATGTTAGGGGCATAGATATTTACAATTGTTAAATCTTCTTGTTGGATAGACCCTTTAAGTATGATATACTGTCCTTCCTCATCTCTTATTATAGTCTTTGGTTTAAAATCTAATCTGTGTGATATAAGGATTGCCACCCCAGCTTTCTTTTGGTGTCCATTAGCATGGTAAATTGTTTTCCACCCCCTCACTTTCAATCTGGAGGTGTCTTTGGGTCTAAAATGAGTCTCTTGCAGACAGCATATTGATGGGTCTTGTTTTTTTATCCAATCTGATAGCCTGTGTCTTTTGATTTGGGCATTTAGCCCATTTACATTCAGGGTAACTATTGAAAGATATGAATTTAGTGCCATTGTATTGCCTGTAAGGTGACTGTTACTCTATATTGTCTGTGTTCCTTTCTGATCTATGTTACTTTTAGGCTCTCTATCTGCTTAGAAGACCCCTTTCAATATTTCTTGTAGGGCTGGTTCTGTGTTTGCAAATTCCTTTAGTTTTGTTTGTCCTGGAATCTTTTTATTTCTCCTTCTATTTTCAATGACAGCCTAGCCGGATATAGTATTCTTGGCTGCATATTTTTCTCATTTAGTGCTCTGAATATATCATGCCAATCCTTTCTGGCCTGCCAGGTCTCTGTGGATAGGTCTGTTGCCAATCTAATGTTTCTACCATTGTAGGTTACATATCTCTTCTCCCGAGCTGCTTTCAGGATTTTCTCTTTGTCTCTGAGACTCGTAAGTTTTACTATTAGATGTCAGGGTGTTGACTTATTTTTATTGATTTTGAGGGGGGTTCTCTGTGCCTCCTGGATTTTGATGCCTGTTTCCTTCCCCAAATTAGGGAAGTTCTCTGCTATAATTTGCTCCAATATACCTTCTGCCCCTCTCTCTCTTTCTTCTTCTTCTGGAATCCCAATTATTCTAATATTGTTTCATCTTATGGTATCACTTATCTCTCAAATTCTGCCCTCATGATCCAGTAGTTGTTTATCTCTCTTTTTCTCAGCTTCTTTATTTTCCATCATTTGGTCTTCTATATCACTGATTCTCTCTTCTGCCTCATTTATCCTAGTGGTTAGAGCCTCCATTTTTGATTGGACCTCATTAATAGCCTTTTTGATTTTGACTTGGTTAGATTTTAGTTCTTTTATTTTTCCAGAAAGGGTTTCTCTAATATCTTCCATGCTTTTTTAAAGCCCAGCTAGTATCTTTATAATCGTCATTCTGAACTCTAGTTGTGACATCTTACTAATGTCCATATTGAGTAGGTCCCTGGCAGTTGGTACTGCCTCTTGTTTTTTTTTTTTTGAGGTGATTTTTTCCAACTTGTCATTTTTGTTCAGAGGTGAATAAATGAATGAGAGAACAAAATGCTAACAGGTAACAACGACCCCAGAAAAATATACACTATACAAATCAGAAGAGACCTGAAACCAGGGGAAACGAAAGTGAAAGAAAGAAAAAAGAAAAAAAAAAAAAGATAAAAAAAAAAGAATATGATCAAATATGATCAGGCTGGTAAATAGATCAGTGCCACACACTAGATTTTGGGTGTATTTTGGTGTGTTAGAAGAAACTGCCTCCCAAAATTTTAAAGAAAGAAAAGCTTATATATGTACTAAAATAGGGGTAAATATGATGAAATGATGGAATATGACTGTAAAGATGAAATGATAAAAATTTTATAAAAGGAATTGATAAGAAGTTGGTTGAAAAAAGAAAGAAGAGAAATTAAAAAAAAAAGGGAGAGAATGTGATCAGGCAGGAGACTAGAAAAAAACCATACACTAGAGATTTAGGGTATATTTTGGTCTGTTAGAAGAAACTGTATCCCAAAATTTTAGAGAGAGAACAACTTATATATATATATATATACCAAAAATAAGGTTAACCACTCTGAAGGGATAGAATATGACTCTAAAAATGAAAAATAAAAAAGATTTTTAAAAAAAGGATTGATAAGATGTTGGTTGAAAAGGGGAAAAAGAAAAATTCAAAAGAAAAAGAAAAAGAAAGAAAGAAAATTAAAAAAAATTAACTGTGAAAGACTAAAGAATCATGGTAAAAAAGCCATGAATTCTATGTGCAGTATTCCCCTAGTGCTGGTGTTCTGCCGTTCTCATTGATCGGTAAACTTGGTCTTGGCTGGCTGTTCTTGCTGATCTTCTGGGGGAGGGGCCTGTTGGGTGGTTCCCAATTGTCTTTGCCGGAGGCAGAATTGCCCTGCCCGCCGGGGGCTGGGCTAAGTAATCTGCTCGGGTTTGCCCTCGGGAGCTTTTGTTCCTTGCAAGCTTTCTGTTCAGCTCTGGAGGAGGAGAGTGAAAATGGCGGCCTCCCAATCTCTGCCCCAGAGGATCTGAGAGCTCAGGGCCCCACTCCTCAGTGAGCTCCCAGAGAAAAGCAGTCAATCACTCCCATCTCCCCTGTCTCCGGCCGCACTCTGTGCTCACCTAGCCTGTGACCGAGCATTTCTATCTCTGTCACACGACCCCGTTTGAAGTCTCCAAACCCAGCAGATCCCTGCGGTACGCTCCCGTGCCGCTCCTCCCGGGGGAGGAAGGGCAGTCTCCCTGACTCTGCTGCTTGTTGGGTCCCTGCTGGAAGAGCAGTGGCCTGACTATGTCACGGATCATGGTTTATGGCAACCCCGAGCTGAGAGCCTGCGCTTCGGTTCCATCTCTGCATCCGGCTTCCCCGCTCCGATACCTGGGAGCTCTGCCACGCTCAGGCACCCCTGGTCTTTCTGTGACCCCGAGGGTCCTGAGACCACACTGTCCCAGCGAGGGTTCCACCCCCCACTTAGCTGTTGGAGCAATGTCCCTTAGTAGAACAGACTTCTAAAAGTTCCGATTTTGTGTTCCACTGCTCTATCACTTGCCAGAAGCGGCCTATGGAGGCCCCCTCCCCCCGCCGTCTATCTTCCCGAATATCGCCTCGGATTCACTTCTCCGCACGTCCTACCTTCCAGGAAGTGGTCGATTTTCTGTTCAGAGAGTTGCTGCTATTCTTTTCTTCGATCTCCTGTTGAGTTCATAGGTGGTCAGAATGGTTTGATCCCTATCTAGCTGAATTCCTGGGACCAGATGAAATTTAGGTCTCCTACTCCTCTGCCATCTTGCTCCTCCCCCTATTTTTAATTTTTAATCTGCCAAGCACTACCTTCTTTCAGTCATGAAATTTTTTCCTGGTGAGGTCCTGTCTGCCTGACCACAGCAAGTTCTCCAGGAAGGAATGCCTACTCAAATTGGGCCAATTATGTTCTTCCTTGGGACATTCAAAGCTTGTACATCCTGTGTTATTGGCAGTCATGTTCCCCGCTCTGTGGTTTAAGTTAGTCTCTGAGAATGGAATAAAAATGAACAAGGAAACAGAGATGAGAAAAGTGATGGCAATACCAGTTGTCCTTGAGGTTCAACATCACTCCCTTTCTTCTGGCCTTCATATAACACACCTCAGTCTCCTTCCAATAATATCCCTATTTGCCTAAACTGAAGTTAGTTTCTATCACATGTAACCAAGAGACCTTGACTAATGCAGTTCCTCAGAAATGCAGACTTTGAGATCTCTTATTGTAGTGCTGACACAATGAGGTAATTACTTATTTTCTATTTCCTACTCTTTTTTTTTTTTTTTTAATGCCTTTGGAAAAAAAATGCCTTTGATCAGCTGTCAGAGACAAGTGATTAACACCTAGATAGGCAGCAGAGGGCTCCATCTAGCACTGGGAAGGTAAGGAGGGATGGCAGACCAATGAACCATTAGAAACTCATTGCTCTTGCAATGAAGAGATTGATCCTTTGTTAAAACTCTACCCAGCTTCACAATTAACTCTTGTGCAATTAAATGCTGAGGCATTGAGTTTTCACTGATAAATCAACATTTTATTTCTGAAGGAAAAAGAAAGAGGGATATTAACAAGCCAAGCGTATCGAATGAATTTGTTTAAAAAATCATAAAACAAGTAGATTGTTGTTGTGACTAAACATAAAACTGATATTTCCAATTTGTGTGTCATTGGTGCATGCTCATAGGGTCTGTATCCTGAACAACTAAAACCTAAAGATAAATCTTTTCAGCACCCCAAACTTAAGTAAGTAGATTGCATTTTAGAGATTAGAATGGCCTGGGTCAGGAGAGCTACATTGGTGCTCAGCTTGGCCTTGAATATGGATATGATCCTCCTTTTGCCAGTTAGGTTCTTTGGGCCTCAGTTTTCCTTATCTTTAAAATGGGGCTAGTAGAATAAATGATCTCAAACATCCTTCATAATTCTATAATTCTTTTATTTAAAAGAAAGTTTTATGTTTGAAGAGGATATAATTTCTTTCTCTCATTTTGTGGCCCCATTTTGTATATAGGAATTGGAGACCCGGAGAAGCCAATTGATATGTGTGAGGTGGGACTTTTTGTCTTCATTGGAAGAATGGATGCAGCCCTTCCTGGGATGGTAAAACAGGTCGGTTTTCTTAACGGTGACCTATAACGTGGTCTGAATAGTTGTATCCCTTCATCTTCTCTCTCTGTGATTTTTTTGTATTACCATCTATTTTGCTTATTTCTGTAACAAGAATTGATTTAACGGCAGGAAAAAGGGAAATTCAAAATGATAACTCTGGAGGTGGTAATAAAAACATTTCTACTGGAAATAATGTAATAAATGATAGTTCTATATCTGTATACTTTATAATATTTTACTTAGTATTAAAGCACCTGGCTGGCTCAGTCAGTAGAGCATTAACTCTTGATCTCAGGGTCATGAGTTCAAGTCCCACCCACATTAAGCATGGAGCCTACTTAACCAGTGGGTGGGGGGATGGGTAAAATAGGTGATGGGGATTAAGGATTGCACTTGCTGTGATGAGCGCTGGGTGTTGTATGGAAGTGTTGAATCACTGTATTGTATGCCTGAAACTAATATTACCCTGTATGTTAACTAACTGAAACTTAAGTTAAAACTTAAAGTTTAAATTTTAATTGTTAAAAAGTTTTCCATTTAATTTTCAAAAGTCTTCTAATACTTGAAAATTGGAAACATTTTTTGACTTTAAAAAGCTGCATGTATTTTAAGTTGGTTGGCTAGGGAAGAAACCAGGATGAATTCTTTGAGAGTTAATCTCCTTTTTTTTTTTTTTTTTTTAAGATTTATTTATTTATTTGAGAGAGAGAGCACACAAGTATGGGGAGGGGCAGAGGGGGAGGAAGAGAGAGAGAGAGAGAAGCAGACTCCCTGCTGATCATAGAGCCCGAGTCAGGCTCAATCCCACAACCCTGAGAGCAGGACCCCAGCAGAAATCTAGAGTTAGACTCTCAACCATCTGAGCCACCCAGGTGCCCTGCTTTTTTTCTTTTTAATGCCTGAAGAGACCAATTTCCTTATGAAATATAGTCAAACCTCATACCAGGACTTTTTCTATTTGGGGTTCATTTAGACAAAAATGATTAAAATTGTTCTAAACAATAAAGTAAAAGAGAATATTGCAATTTTCAATTGATTTAAGAAAGGAGGTAGGAAACTTGAAGAGAAAATGAGAAAAAAGCTCTAGACTGAAGGAGGAAACGAGAAGGAAGCTTGGGCTTATGGACATATATTGGCCTGAGGTAAAATATTTCCTGGGCAAGACATGTTCATTGACTTTTGGGACACAGTATGATATCTGATGTTTATTCAAAATAATGGTTTGAGCACTATTCTGTATTCTTCCTCCATTACCAAAACATTTAGTAAAAACCTACTGCATAAAATATTTTTATCTAAATGTTGTTTTAGGGAATGAAGTAAGAAGGGCTATATCCTAGCCAAGTGGGGGTGGGGGGAGAGAATTCCAGGTGTAGGAAGTGAGCTGTAAGTGGGACAATCGAGAACTCAGTGAAGTAGAAATTTGAATGATAGAGGACTGTGAGGTCAAGGGCTCTCTGGGAAGTCTCAGCAAGTGAGGTGAAGGTGGGGTGAGCTTGAGCCATTTTGTATAGATAGATAGTAAAGAAAAGATAGCCCAGAGGCAACCTATTTTCAGCATGAAGAAACTAAGGCACAGAGAACTCATTTGACTTCTTTTTGGCTAGAAGATACTATAGACAAAGAGAACAAGGGGGCAGTTTTTCTGAAGTCCAATTTCATAGCTCCTTGCTGGATAACAGCATACATCTGATGACCTTCTTAAAGCAATTGATTAAGTTACCTTTCTGGGTAGATGGAAGTCATAATAGTTACTCATGGTAAGTGTTCTTTCTAATATTGAGACATTCCCTTGTGTCGCATTCTATGTAGTACTTGCTCTGTGTTTATGGAGTTAGACAGCACCCGAACCTGGAAGGTACATTACTGCATTTGAGGCCAACTGGCAGGGGAATCCAGCTTTCATGGTCCTTGAAGCCTCTGCAGTTTGGGCAGGGGCTTCTTTAAGAAAAAGAATAAAAATGTATGAATATAAAATTAGATATAAAAGTGAATATTTATCTGAAAAAAGAAATCACAACCAAGTACACATTTTTTAAAAGGTGGTAAATATCACAGACATAAAAAGTACAGAAAAATAATGATTTTTGCATTATTTAGCAGCCTACCACTTGTCTTTTATACCTTTTTTTTCCTGCATGCTATTTTGACAGCTTCTTCACATAACAGTATTTTTGATATCATTTTCTATTGAGAGAATGGAAAGATAATTCAGTCTTTCCTCTAGAGAGGTTGATTGACACTTTTTTATATTTTTGATAATAATAAAAATATAGATATACTTCTCTGTTTGTAGGATGACTACAGATTTGTACTCTTTCACCATAGGAATTCTGTTTGATCCTTCTTTTGTGTGATTCTCATCAAAAAAGAAAAGACATGTATGCTGTTGGTAACTGTATCTTGTGTGTTATTGGGTATATTCCTGATAGGAGAGAACTTCCGTTTTAATTATGCATTTTTGAGAACTGGATCTATGTATAATGTCACCTGTCTAATATGTAAAATTATTCACATTATTGCACATATCAGCTTCTGGATCCGGATTGTTCAACCTTGTTTCTCCTCTAATTCTCTCATGCTACTGGTTCACATCATGGTAATACCTTGGCCTGGGCACCATGTTCACATCATGGTAACACTTTGGCCTGGCACTTTTGTGTCTGGTGTAGGATGAGTTGGCACAGTGGGTAGAGGGAAAATTCTTGTAGGCCATTCCTACAAAAGGAAAGCTTGCAATAACTTAACTGCATGCAGAAGTGACTGAGAACCACATACATATATGAAATCAATCAAAACTGAGTGTATCCTTAACTGAACTGCTGTTTAGCCAAGTTGTATGAATGCCTATAGCCACTCTAACATTACCCAATACAGTTTGAAGTCCAAGTATGAGAAAAGCAAAGTGGAAAAAGATTAGTCTTAACCAATTGTGACTAAAATTCTTATTTTGGCAAATTTTGCAAACACATACTGACAATGTGAACATATTGTGAGGGTTCCTCCCAGAGCCTTGGAAGGGGTTTGTATAGGTGAGTGAAGCTAAAGCTTAAACTTCATTAGTTTCATGGTAAAACTGGTTCAACTAACTGGTCAAGTGATTGCTAATCAGGTGCATTCCATTCTGGGCCAGGTTCTTTGGGCAAAGATAGGTATTCCAAAAGCATGTTATTGCTTACTTGGGGTTTTTTTCTCCCTAAGAGAATTCTGGCTTTGGCAGGTAATGGCGCATAATGAAGACTTGCTTACTTTTCTCCCTGGTGAGACTGTTACAATTAGATGTGATAAACCTAATCATAACTTTATTTATTTGTTTTTAAAGATTTTATTTATTTATTTGCAGAGAGAGACACAGCGAGAGAGGGAACACAAGCAGGGGGAGAGGGAGAGGGAGAAGCAGCCTTCCTGCTGAGCAGGGAGCCCGACCCGATGCGGGACTCGATCCTAGGACTCTGGGATCATGACCCAAGCCAAAGGCAGACGCTTAATGACTGAGCCACCCAGGCGCCCCTAATCATAACTTTAATAAGAAACTGCTTTCACCTTATTATTTGCCCAAGCTGTGTGTGGGGTTTTATTGGCCATAAACTGTGTTTACTTATTCTTCAGGTTCATGAACAAGGAGACCTGGCCTTTTTGGAAAGCTTTCTGGCCAAGTAGTTTCTGGTAAGTTCAACTATTATATGTTCAAATGCTCCAAGGAATCAAAAGGAGGGACAAAATTAAGAGGGGCATCCTGGCACAAAATTAAGAGAGGCTTCCTGGCAAAACAAAAATTTGTTGTTGCTCGTCAAAGTCAGCCTTATTAATTGTGCCCTAATAATTTTTCCTCCTACCCCCTGGCTGCAATTTATTATAGTGGATTTCTTTATTGCCTTTGAAGAGTACTAGTAGAGAGACTTCTAGATAGAGTGAATTAGCCAAGTTCTTTTTTTTTTTTTTACGATTTTTTATTTTTTTGAGAGAGAGAGAGAGACAGTGAGAGAGGGAACACAAGCAGGGGGAGTGGGAGAGGGAGAAGCAGGCTCCCCGTGGAGGAGGGAGCCTGATGCAGGGCTTGATCCTAGGACCTTGGGATCATGACCTGAGCTGAAGGCAGACGCTTAATGACTGAGCCACCCAGGCACCCCGCCAAGGTCTTAATAGGAAGAGTGGGTAATTGAAGACAGCTTAGTAAAGGGATTTTTTTGCATAGGTATAGGCAATGGTGATATATATAGGACACTGCAACAATAACCAACCCTCACATTTGTAACCATGAAGGGTCTAGTGGAGGGAGCCTTTATTGACACTTGGGGAGAGAGGAGTAGCTGTAGAGGAGGGCCACATAGCAGACACAGTGACTTGTGATGGGGGAATACAGCTATTCTAAAGCCTGGCACTGTTGAGGCAGGGGAATAAACACCCCGACCTTCCTCTCCGATCGCCCTTTGATCTTTTGCAGGTGATTCTCATTGGCTGAACTCAACAGCAAACCAAAAGTCAAGTAGCTTATTGATATAATCAATAAAGGTCAGGTGAAGGGGTACAGGTGAAGGTAAAGAGTGGATGTTTACTTACATTGGAGGAGTCTTACCATTACAAGACTGCCCAAGAAGAAAAGATCTCCATATTCCTGTCTTAAGATTTAGGCTTGCATTTTTGCTGAGCATCCCAAATTTCTCTCTTTCTCTTTTCAAAGAGGGGCTGGCTGCCCAGCTTGAGGGAGTACAATCATCAGATAACCTCAAGGTGTCAGCTGCATTAGGGTTTGTCTCAGCTGCCAAGAGCTGTCCTGCCGGAGGTCAAGTTGTATTTTCTGGGGGTAGGCTGAAGTTGAATTAAATTAAATAGTTCAAAACCTTTCTTTTTACATATCTATTACAAAGTGTGCCCCATTAAATATTGTCTTAACCTTCATCACTTTAATTACAGAAAACCTGTTCCAGGAATGACATTAAGGCTTTCTTTTGAATATTTTTACTTGAGCAAGTCTTTTCTCATTTCAATGGCTATAATAAAATGAATTTTTCATATGCTAGAATTATCTTTTTCCCTATTTCAGTCAGTGATATTTTTCAAATTACATATATTCTAGATGTTATTTCTTTAGTTTTCTTGAGTTGGAAGACACATGTCAATGTTTATCTTTGGTGGCTTTTTTTGTTTTTATTTTTGTTTTTTTGTGTGCTTTTTTTGCTTTTTAAGTTTTTATTTTAATTCCAGTTAGTTAACACACAGTGTTATATTAGTTTCAGGTGTACAATATAATAATTCAACAATTCCATATGACACCCAGTGCTCATCACAACAAGTGCACTCCTTAATCCCCACCACATATTTAACCCATCTCCCAAACCCCTTCCCTCTGGTAACCATGTCAATGTTTATCTTGGTGAGAAATTGTAGTGAACAAATTTGTGTATTTCCAGGATTGAAATGGACTGAAACTCTACATCACTCATTCTGTAATGCCTCATGCACCTATTCATGGAAAATCCCATTTGATCATGGTTTAGTCCGGTCACTGAATATTTCTTAGCATCACTTTATGATCTGTACTGGACACCATTACCTTGTGACATGAGAGCTCTGAGATAATGAGGACCATTTTGTATTATCTATTTTTCCATTAGTTTTCAATCACACCGATCCCTTTTTCATCTTCCTTAGGGAATTTATGAATTTTGTAATTGATAAATTTTAAAAGGAGCTTTCTGAATGCTTTAATTTCACATCTTTCTCCAGGTCTTGTCATGTACTGATATTTAATCTACATTTCTCTCATAGTGTTTTACTTTCTTTAAATGCATTCCTTAGTTTTCAATTTTTATTTTCTACCCTAGGTTTTAGTTTATGACTGAAGTTGGGAAATAAATATGGAAATACCTGCAAGGATTTAGAATCACTAAATATATAAAACAATATAACATTTTGGGGCAAAAGACACATTGATTATGTTAAAGAAAATTTTGCTGTGTTATTTGAAATAAGAGGGGGAGTCAATGAAAATGGTTTAGTAAGAAGAGTTTTATATAGGATTCAAGCAAAAAAAAGCAAGCACGTTGTAATACCACTAAGATAAAGCTTTTAAAAGTATGAAAGTGCTCTATGTTGTTTACTACATAAACATACAGTACATGTATGCACACTTGAAGTAAATGTATAGAGACATACTTGAGTTATGATACATATTAAATTGAAAATTGTTTTAGGATGGGGAGGTAATGGAATTATGAATGGATTCACATAGACCTTCAGTTGTTTTGTAATTTTCATCTCTGTCAAGCTTCAACCTGGCTATTTTCTTTCTGTATATCTTCTAGTTCACTAATCCTTTCTGTAGCTCTTTCTAATTTGCTATTGAACCTATTTATTGAGTTCTCAGTTTCAGTTACTATATTTCCAGTTCTAAGATTTCCATTTTATAATAGTTTCTAGCTTTCTGCTGAATTTCTCCAATTGTTTAATTTCTAACTGAGAAAGGGTCTCTAACTGAGAAGAGTCTGAGATTTTATCTCATTTATAAGGTAACAAGTTAGCATGCCACAGTTTCATGGATCTTGACAGGAGATACAGGGCTCCTTGAGTCAGAGAAATGTGACGCTATTACCCACAGCACCACAAGATGTCTGTGCTTCATGGTTGCATCGATTGCCTTTGTTCCTCAAGTCCAACGTGAGGAGCAGTTTAGCTGGGTGCTGCAGTGGGTTTGTGTCAATAGCCAAACATCTCCAAATTGGGAAATATAACTCTTTTATAATGAACTGCAAACAAATCTTCCATTTTTCCTGGAGGGAGACATTACCTGTATTATACTATATAGAAAGCATATATTCCTGCTGCTTTAAAGGGAGAAATTATCACTCTCTTCCAAGGCTGTTTGCTATATTAGTATATTTTAAAAGATAGTCCAGAGCAAAAGTTGTCAGTACTTTCCTTGTAAGATGGGCAGAAACTCAGAAGACCCATAAATAATTGTATTCCAATAATTCTTGAACTAAATCACGTATTTAAAAACTGTTTTGAATATCTGCATCTTCCATACCTATCTTCTTATTATCTGCTATTTGCCCTTAGTTTTTAGTCCTTAGCCAATCTGCAGTAGTCATAGAGAGTGATTAGGAAGTAATTTTTTGATGTTTTATATCATTGGGGTTGTAGGGTTGTTTGTTACTGTGACATACCTTGGCCTATCTTATTAGAATGTTATTTTTATTGTAGTTACTGCTACTATTATTGGCAGATGTTCAATGAGTTCTTGCAGAAACAAAATGGAAGTGTGGAAAACTTAAATTCAGATAGCAAAGTGTCCACCTACTTCCGTGAGAAATACTTCTAGCCCTACTTTCCACCTTTTACTTATCCTTCTCCAGGAAGGAGGGCGTATTTGATTGGTGACATAGGGTAAAGCTTTTACAAACTTTCATCTGGAGGACCCCTCTCTCTTTTTGGAACATCCTGAGTGAACCTTTTGCCATAAGGTGAAGAAATGCTGCTTGGTGAGCAACTATTCCACAGAAATTGAAGAGGGCAGAATGCTCTGAAAACTAACAAGAAGGGTTCTGCTACATATATCCCATGAATTGTTCTTAATCTCATTAACCCAAATCCTTCTCTTTTCTTGGATAAGACTGAGTGAGGGGATAAGGTGGAAAGCACAAACTAGAAAAGAACTTCCTAATATTTCAAAGAGAATAGGAAGTTCTATTTCATAAGAACAGCAAAACCACCCTGTGAGGCAGAAAACATGCATGTTTCTCTTCTCTTACTGCTGTAAGTTGCTGGGAGCAAAGACCTATTTTTGTTTAGTGCTCTGCTATGACTAGATAGGTGTGTTTAATTCTAGGAGGAAAATAGTGGGAAGCCTAAATGTGGCAGTAGGCCAAACTGCATTCTCCAATCCAGTTTACTAGAAACCAAACATATTTTGATACTTCATCTGCTTATGCCTTCTGTTTTTCAATTGGTTACACATGGTAGCAGAAAGGGTGTAATTGTCTATCCTAGGTCCAACATGTAGGTCCATGAAAGCTAGATTTATGAATCCACCATTTGCTTCTGGTTCTTCCCCATTTGGGGGGCCATCTTGCATATTACTTCATAGAAATTAATGCAAACCAACAGAGGAGTAGACAATAGTGAAGTCACATTGAGAAGTAGTTCCTGAGTTCAATCATTAACTAACTCATTTCAGCAAACTTCCTACCCAGCTTTATTTATGCTGGGGTTTCAGCAAAATGACAACCACAAGTCAAAGACCTTCAGAAGTTGCTTGTAAATGATCAACAACACAAATGCATAATCCACAAATGCCAAGGGTCAACTGTGTGCGTGTACTAGTGTGTGAGTGAGACCAGTGCAGAAATAACACAAGCATTGTAATCCCCTTAACCCACTAATGGAAAGTGAGAGGAATTCAGACCAGCACATGGGGTTTACTCCTTTTACCAGAGGGCCTTTCTCTTCAGAGTTTTTCTTTTTTAAGAACCATAGACATTTTGGGCACCTGGGTGGCTCAGTTGGTTAAGCGACTGCCTTCGGCTCAGGTCATGATCCTGGAGTCCCTGGGTCGAGTCCCGCATTGGGCTCCCTGCTCTGCAGGGAGTCTGCTTCTCCCTCTGACCCTCCCCCCTCTCATGTGCTCTCTCTCATTCTCTCTCTCTCAAATAAATAAATAAAATCTTAAAAAAAAAAACCATAGACATTTATTTTATTGCCACTCTCTTCTGCTGCACGGTTTTTCCCTGGGCTAAGAATGGAATTACTAACATTGCTTGTTCCATACTCTGAAAATTGCTGTCAGGTGTGAATTAAATGTTTTATTTGAAGATTTGAGCTCCTTCTCATCAGTCACAAAGGGTATTTTTATGGAATAATACTCTTTGGCACTAATATAATTCTTTTCATCTTAGACTCTCTAAGTGCTTTGTAAACCTTCTCTCTCTGCGATCTACATTTCAATGAGTCTTATCACCCCTCCATCTAGCATCACTGACAGAAGCTTTATACTAACTCCCTCAACTCTTCAAGAGCTGCTTTTAGTTCCATGTAAGTGGCAAACATTTGAATAATTGTTTCTGGGTACTTAGAGAAAGGAATAAGACAACTTTGATGATCTTCTGGCATATTGTGAATTCAGAATTTAGGAGGGGTGCTAAGAGTAAAATGTGTCCCTTGAGCTGACAGGGTGGAGAGAAAAAAGAATGTTAATAGCAGTTTAAGAATAAGAAAGCAGCCAATTACCCTCCCCCTCCTTGCCCCTTGTCCCACCAAACCCACCAAAACTTTTCTTGATCTTATAAAGATCACAACTAGGGACTTTAAGTTATTCCGCATTCCCATTAAGGTGTTCAAATCATAACTGTTTTCTAGTCACTTATGTCATAACACGTTTGAGTTGGAAGGAATGGTAAATACTACTCATAATCATTAACGATCCAGCCAAATCATTCCATAGTTGAGGCACTGACATTCAGAGACATCTACTCTTTTATTCAAGATCAAGGACAAAGTTAATTAGTGCAGAGCTAGGTTGCCAGATATTTTACTGCTCTTCACTCCCACAACCTCATACCAACTATATTCTATACCCTTTCTTTTCCTTTCTTTTTCCCTCCTCCTCCTCCTCCTTCTTAGTCTTCGTCTTCATTTTCTTCTTCATGTTATAGCTAGATCTTTATCACATGAACAAGAATGGTTTACAAGAATGAGAAAAAAATAAATACTAATTAAAATGCAACCAATATCTAGAAGAAAAATGGACTAGACTCTCTTCCTTGTCATTGAGGATGGCTTTTACTTGTACATTCTGTGTCATTTAAACCTTATTATATCATAGGGCTTCATCCCACTAAGGATTCTGCAAAACACAGTTTGTCATGTGAGGATAAAACCTGAAATGTGTCATATATCTTGAAATAAGAATGTTAGGAAAGATGGTTTCAGAGTATGATATAAAAATAAGCACAGAGACCAGATTCTTTAATGAATGGTCATCCTTACATTTTATTCACCAGTAGTTTTTACCTTCTTAGCTTCAAGCCCTCTTTTAGAGTTTGGATCATTTAAAAATGTTTTTATTTTTAAAATCCTGTGGAGGAAGTAATATTAGATGTTGACAGCTAAGAAGGCAATATGCCAAGAAAATTAACCTGTTGGCTAACATTTTGAAGGAGAGCTGAGATGTATGCTTCTAACTGCCTTTCCTGAGTGGTTCCTTCTTACTCCTGTGTGATTTATATAACCCTCAGTTACTGGGTAGCACCTGTAAAACAGAATCATACAATGTTAGTGCTGGCAAGGGACTAAGAGATCCAAAAACCTTCATTTCACTGATGAGATTCAGAATGGTGAAATGACATATCCAAGGTCACCTTGTAATTCCTCTCTTAAATTTGATTTACCTTGGATATAAAGGTAGGTTGTTCTTTACATTCTGGAAAGATGGAATTTCAATATAAGAGAGATCTTTATGACAATTTGGCCCCAGAGAATTTACATAGAGCAGGAAATTTCGAATTATGATTCCCACAACAGTTTTAACTTGCCAACAGTCAGCATGCTCATTAAGGCAGAGTCTCTGGGATTACTGTATTAGCATGTTTTCTTTTCTTTTTCAGCTTTAAAAATGTTTTAAATTGAATTTTAGGTTTTGTGTATACTTGATAGCTGCATTCATTTGGGGAAGACATTTCTTGTCGACCAAACACACTGCCTTAGGAAAAGGGAAAAAGTAACTCCAGGGAGTTAGGCCTGTCTAAACAAAGCCATCTCTGAATGTGGGATGCACAGAGCTGAGGCCAGGCAGAGCACCACTGAGCTGCTTTGCCAAGCTCATTAAATTCTCTCTTGCCTGCCACAATCACCAATAAGTTAAGAGGGTGTTTTGTTGTCCTCATCTCTCTTAGGCATCAGAGTTTTAGGAATTCTCCTCTCCTGAAGTGACAGTATTGTCTGTTGTGCTGCAGTTTGCCTTTCTTTTGATGGTTATATAGCACTTCTCAGAGATTACTGCAAATCATTCTAGGAGTTTGGCAGGAGTTAGAATTTAAAAAGTCTTTATAAAATCAATCTGAATGTGGTTAAATGAAAATATACTGCATCCCACAACAAAATAAAAGTTCAGATAGATTTTTAACTCCTTTTCCTAAAATCATGTAAGAGTTCCCTTTAGAGTCATTTCTTCCCACCCCCACAATTTACACAAGTGGAACCAGGGGTATGGAGGTGGTAGGAGTCTTGGCCAAAATCAAGAGGGGCAAAGAAAACACTAGAAGCCTAAAATCTAGCATCTAGCTAGCACGGGACTTGAAAATATGTTGTAGAATGAATCAGTTCCCAGTATTACTTTTCTTATTGCACTGTGGTTACTTGGTTACTTGCCCATCAGGTCACTCATCCCCGTCCCTCATGTCCTTACTTGCGGATGACCCCTCTGAAGTCGACTCTGGCTGACCTGCATTCAAGTTGAGAGTTCAAGTTCTCATGCACCAAGGCAGTCCCAGGTTCTGCATCTTTCCACATGGCTTGAATAGGCACTTCAGTCAGTGACTTAATTTGGGATGGCTGAGAGCACAGCTCCCTATCTACTTGTTTCTCTTAACATGGACATTTTTAATCAGGTGCCTAATTTGGTCCTGGAGGATCTTACTCTGCTTTAATAATACATGTGACAAAATTTACCTCTTTGCTTTCAAAGTTGTTAATTATGGAGTGCATTTCAAATGAGCTATTGCAGCCAAGAAATCATCCCTTTTGGATGCTTACATACTTTAATGCTGAGAAGGAGCAATAAACATGGAAGGGTTATGAAACACCTCTCCATATGGACAGTGGTGCTTTGCAGGGGACCAAACAGGGTAGTCATGAAGACTTTCTTGGTGATGGGTTCATATTAAGTTGTATTTCAGGTTATGCTACAGACTCTGCATAACCCAGATGGCTTAACCTGTTTTCAAAGCAAAGGAAAGAAGAGCAGACAAAGGCAAGCTTTAAGTGGGCTAGGTCATTGATCTCTTTAAGGAGGTAGACTCCATTTCTTCAGGGGAAGACAGGTTTTTTTTTTGTTTGTTTGATTGTTTTTTATGCCGTCCACTGTGAGGATAGCCAGTTGCAGATTGCTTCAGGCTTCCAGTGATCTTTGGGGTGTGTTCTCAGACTCACATGTGTTATGAATCCTTATGGTCACTAAAGCTATTCTTAATAAATTGAGTAGGTTTCTGTGAAATTTGTTATAGGTCCTCTAGTCTTCAGACATACAAATGCTGTTTAAACACTGATGCAGTTAAAAAGATTTAAACAATCACCTAAATCACTGTGTCTTAAAAGCAACAAAACTCAGCCAACCCATTTGCACATGTTCGCCCCGAAAGATGGCTTTTAATGGCTTTGTTCCAGAGCTTCCTCTATTATTTTCTCATTGCCTGAAATGATTGCCGGGCTTTGTAAATGACTTTGGGTGCCATACAAAATATTTACTTTAACCATCTAGGGGACATTGTCCTAGAAAATATGATTGTTAGGATTTGGAGTATGGAATAGGTCTTCATGAGGTGGCCATTTTATGTCATCTACTCAGAGGCATGCTTAGTCTTATTCCGGGAGCAAGACAGAAGACAGAACTAAGGAAAGCTTTCCACTTTGTTTTATGAGAAAAGCCAAGGATTTTGTTATTTATAAACCTCAGGTTGAGCCCAGATTTGCTAGGCATTACAAAGGCCTTTGGGATATAGTCTGGGTGGACCAGTGCAATGTGATCATATCTTTGTACTCATCAGCAACCAAAGAAGTAGAAAGTAGATTAACTTTTTGAACACATGGGTAACAGTAATTCTCCTTCTGGGAACTGACCTAATATGAGAAATTTTGCCAGTAGAAACTAGGTATTTTGCAGAGTAATAAAACTATGATATAAAAGGGTAAAATCTGATTACTATTTGGCTGGACAAGAAACTGAAGAACCATCTCTCCTGGGATATGTAAGGAGAAACTATGGTGACAATAAATGGCTGCTTGTGTGGGGGGACTCAATGTCTTGGCCTTTGCTTTCCTATTTCTCAAGTGAGAACTTTGGAGAAGACAGTGACAAAAGGCCCTTCTATCTTGAATATTTTTATGGTCCAGATGGTAAGATGCAAGGGTAGAATAACAGAGAGAAAGCTGCTCAGGGCTTCAAAAAGCCTGGTGGTAATTGCTAAATACTAAATTATTGGTACTCCTTTTGGTCATGTAGAACATTTCCAGTTTTTCACAATGCCATACTAAATATTCTTGTATCTGAATCTTTTTCTTTGGAATAAATTCCCAAAGCTAGATCAAAAGTAGTCATCTATAAGACTTTTTTTATAAGACTTTTATTATATTACCAGAACAAAACCAGCAAATTAAACTCTCACCAGATATGTGATTTTGCCCATTTTATTACAAATTCCCCTCAATGGATATTATAACAAAAATTAATCAGGATCAGTATGAGAGAGTTTTGAAAATGAATTAACAACAAAAGATATGAATATATATTTTTATATATGTAGTATTCCCCCTTTCTCTTTCTCTGACACTCAATTTCCTGCCTTAGTTTAAATAATTTCACCTTACTTATAAGGGCTTTCAGCTTTTGGTAGCCCCTTTTTAATACATCAATGCAGACCTCAATCAAGGTTGAGGTGATTATTAACTGTCCCCAAGACTGTGGCAGGGGACAGAATCCCATTTTATAACAAGTATTCCCAAATCCCAATCTAGTCTCTCTATTGTGCAGAGGATATATAGAAAGGATCTGGAGTATCATGTAAACTAAGTCCATTATTAGAATTGAAACCAGAGAGGCCTAATGGCTTGCCCATCATTGCACAGCTCTTTATAAATAAACGTAGAGCATTCTGGATTGAAGAATGTTCATGAAGAGTTGTCAGGGTGGCAAATAAAAAGAAGTGATATATGTGGCATTGAAGGAAGTAAGATACTGAGTCATTTTTATTTTATTTAAATTTTTTAATTTTTTAAAAGATTTTATTTATTTATTTGACAGAGAGAGAGAGAGAGAGAGAGAAAGAGTGAGCATGCACAAGCAAGGGGAACGGCAAGCAGAGGCAGAGGGAGAAGCAGGCTCCACACAGAGCAGGGAGCCCGATGTGGGGCTCAATCCCAGGACCCTGGCATCATGACCTGAGCTGAAGGCAGACGCTTAATGACTGAGCCACCCAGGCGCCCCTTCTTCTTCTTTTTAAAATACATATTAGACTTTTAAAGTCCAGGCCTATCATTTAGGAGACTTATGGTAACTTTGTGCAAGTTAATTTATCTCTCAAGGTCTCAATTTTCTCAAATTAAAAAATAAGATAAAAAAAACCCTTAGATTGAGTCAAACCTCAACTTTCTTCTAAAGTTAACATTCAAGCATTTTCTCTAGGTCATACCAGTGGCCTGTTTTTAAGGAAAGAGTTATTTTGAGTCCAGGAAACACTAAAATTTTCATCGTTGTGCATTTTTTAAAATTGCCAACAGCCAAAAGATGGCAGAACAAAGGCCTAAGTTTTATTTTCCAAGTATATAACCAGGCCAGAATTTAAATGCAATGTTGAAGAATAAAATATCAATCTACTCTGTTGAATTTGGACTTGGGTCCTATAGTAGAAATTATTATACTGTATGGGGCAGAGAGTGAGTAGGGTTTATTATCAGGCATATGTTGGGATTTCCTCAGCCAAAGTGAACTTTACAGATTTTCACACAGTTTCTGAAGGGCCTGTGGTAGAGTGTGAGTGCTTTAGATCAATCACCAAGAAGTCTCATTTTCTTTCTTAGATTTATTCTACAAAAATGTGTAAGACACCTGGGTGGCTCGACTGGTCAGGCAGATGACTCTTGGTTTCAGCTTGGGTAATGATCTTAGGGTCCTAGGATCAAGTCCTGCAATGGGCTCTGTACTCAGCAGGGAGTCTCCTTTGGGATTCTCTCTCTCTCCCTCTGCCCCTCTTCCCCCTCTCTCTTTCTCTCTCTTAGGTAAATAAATAAATCTTTAAAAAAATGTGTAAGACACTGACTCTGATCTCAAGGAGCAGGGTAGTGCAAGAGGCAAATATAATCCATAGTAATTATAAAACAATTTAATAGGCAAGGTAATAGAGATAAGATTAAGATACAAAGGAATAAATGGGTCCCATCTATCCCAGCTTTGGGAGCGCAAGAGTAATCAGAAAAGGTTTCTAGGGGAGATAAACTCTAGAGACACTAGGTGATTTGCCAAAGACCACACTGCTAATTAGTTACAGAGCAAGCACTGGAATCTATATTCAGTCTCTTTCCTGAGCGTCTAAGTTCTTTTTTTTTTTTTTAGATTTATTTATTTGAAAGAGAGAGAGAGAGAGAATGCCCGTACACGTACCAGTGGGGGGAGAGACAGAGGGAGAGAATCTTCAAGGAGACTCCCAGCCGAGTGGGGAGCCCCATATGGGGCTCCACTGGGTGGTCCACACAGGGCTTGACATGGGGTTAGATCTCACAACCCTAAGATTATGACCTGAGCCGAAACCAAGAATCAGCTGCTTAACTGACTGAGCCACCCAGGCACCCCACTGAGTGTCTAAGTTCTAATTCACTTTAAGGAGATGGAAATGGAAGAATCTTAGATAATGCAGTGTTCTTTCCTCTACCCGATCAACTTCCTCAAGTACGCTTAACATTTGTCTGCTTATAGTAAAAGAAATTCAAGTATCTCCAGGGCAGTATCTGCCCTGTTCTCTTATTGTCAAAACTTTTTTCTTTCATCAAACCGTTGCCTATTTATTGACTGGGTGTTATCCAGGTGTCTTCTTCTTTTGAAGAGCACCACAGTGTCCTAGTTTTAAGGAATGCATTATATTCCCTTGTTTTCTCACACTTAATGTATCAGGTGTGACAGTCTGAGGGGATGTGTGTAAAAGGCAATGGATAATTATTTGCTGCTAACAATAATCAGTGTATGTTAGCTGACTTTATTATTAGTTCTTGCAGAACCATACTGAGGAAGGTAAATCCATTATTTTATAAGGGCATTAAAAGTCAAAGAACCAAATTTTTTCTTTTTCACTGTCTAGTCTAAACTATTCTTCTTTATCTCTCAGCATAGATAATTCATCAGCTCCTCAAGGGCAAAGATAATTCTTTACTCATTTTTTTTTTTAATCTCTCCAGAGTACCCGGCACATGAAAGAGATGAATACCAGGTAGCTACTACCCTTTCAGGCTGGGACACAGAGTGAGATACACAGAGCATGCCTTATCCTAACCCAGGGCCCAGTTCAGCTGAACCTCAATGGATCCAGAAACTTGTGAGTGAGAAGCGTAAATATTTGTTGTTGTATGACATTATGGTTGTGTGTTTATTTGTTACTGAAGCATTATTATAGCAATAGCTAACAGATATGAACATATAATTGATGGCCCAGTATACTGAACATTTCTGCAAGTTAAACCTACCAATTGCTCCCACTGCTTGAGTTATACACTTACCAAGAATCAGTTGTCTTTGTTTTCATACTTGTGTGTCAGCTGTACCCATTATTTGAATTACATCATTCACTTTATGTTATAGTAGTCAATGAATCATGTTAGAGAAAAAACTTGTTTCTACAAAACTAAGTTGAATGCTTTTTAAAGACTTAGTGAAAATGAACTGTTAAAACATTTTAAGTCAAATGAAGTGTTGGTGAGAGCTTTTAAAAAGACTGGAGAGGGGCACCTGGCTGGCTCAGTTGGTAGAGCATGCGACTCTTGATCTCAGGATTGTGAGTTTGAGCCCCACACTGGGTGTAGATATTACTTAAAAATAAAGTCTAAAAATAAATGTTAAAAAAAGACTGGAGAAAAATATCTAGAAGGATTTTAATTCAGATTGTTCTTTACTTGCTTAGGTTCTCCTTTTCTCTTTAAAGAAATTAAAACTGGGTGTTTTAGATGATGCTACATATGGTTTTATGTAAGAAAAGTGAGTTAAATTTCAGTTATTGGAGATAGCCTCATGGAAAAGGCCTTGACCCTTAATGAAAGATTGCTGAGCACATGCTTATATATGTATTTAAGGTAAAATAAAATGCTTAATCTCTATTTGTATACATTTTTATGATTTCTTTTTTTAACTAATTTTTCTGCTGAACTGAACAAAAATCACCTTAATTCCTTTATTAAGAATGTCACAGTTTCCGAGTTTTGACTTTTTCATAGTAGTTGACTGAGTTTTAGGAATGCTGGGAGTTTCTGGTTATTGGAACATTTTGTTGTTGTTGTCCCTACAAAATCATACCCCAGAATTATCTGGGTTTGAACAAATCCATGAATGGAAAAGAAAAGACAGCCACAGCTCTCATGTTTTCACCTGGTTTTTTGGTTACCACCAAATGAAACCACCATATACATTATTTACCTGAAAACCTAAGTCTTTGCAAAGTATGCATGAAACAGAGCCAATTATAAGGAAAAAAATCACTAACGTTTTCCATGCATCTGGACTTGGCTTGAGGTTTGGGAAAACTTGGATTCATTTCAGAGTTTTAAAGAAAATATTGCATATATTGATTGATGAACCATGCTGCTGGTAGTGGTTTCTAAGATGCTGATGGTCACCTCCTGGGAACCATTCTGAGATGAATGCTCTGTGACATTTTAGGATCAAAAATCAATCTATAGGTGATGACATTCAATCACCACTGACTAAGGTTAGAATTGAAAAGAGAGTTCCAATTGGAAAAGCAAGCTTCACACCACAGTACCCATAAGTCAATGGCTTGGAGTGTAGGGACTAACTACACAAAGAAATCCAAGAACCACTCAACACCAGCTCACCAACAGCTTGGGACACATGTGAATAATTTGCAAAGAAAGGGAGTTCTGGCTCAGACATTTGGGCTATTCTAGTTTCAAGAGTGTCAGTTCTCACCTGGACAGAAAAGGTAGATGGGGGCTTGGCTTTAATAAAGTTTACAGACTCTAGACAGTTTCTAATACAATGAGATTAACATAGGCCCATAAAACAACATATTCAAAGACACTGAGCTATGGCTAAAGAAAGTCAGGTGGTAGTTCTCAAGGACATTCTTCCACTCCAGGATATTACTTTGCATTAGGATTTTTTTTTTTTTTTAATTTTAAGAGAATGGGGAATTGAACTATTTGTTCCAGGCAGATATGAAGAAATTCTTGGGTTAGAGGTATAAAAAATGATGTGAAAAAAAGTGACTATGGGTATGATGTGTTGGCATTTATAAGCATGCACGAACCAATTCAAAACAACTAAGGTTATTGTTGTTCTCATTCAATTAATAAACTAACACCAGAAAGTGTGTCAGGGAGATTATTTTAATATTCCTGATATAAACTATGCCAAAGTAGGGGATGAAATGTTTTCTTTTTCCTCTACCTATTTTGGGTTCATTAGCTGGGGCCATGCAAAATAGACTGACAGAAGGCAGATTAATAAGAGAAAGAAAAAAAAAACCAGTTTATAAATGTGTGCGGCACACATCACATGGGAGAAAACTCTGTGGTGAATAACTCAAAGAGGTGGTTAGAACTTGGGCTTATACAGCATCTTAACAAGGACAATAAATTTGTAGAGAATTGGCAAGACAAAGGAAAAGGATTTTAGGCTTCCAAAGGCAGCAAACTGTGGGAAGGGAAATATATGAGGGTAACTAATGGAAGTTAAGGGCTAGTTAATAAAAGTTGTTATGCAGATCCCTCCAGTCCACTCTTTGGGCTGATGAGGATCTAGACTTATCTCCTGTGATTAACTTCTGTCCTTCCTAGTAGAGAGAGGAGAGGGGGACAGTGTTACAGATTTATGTCCTGTTTTAGGCAAATAGGAGGACAGAGAGTTTTTCTTGTATCTCAGTTGCCTTCAGGTCAAAATAATCATTATGCCAAAGTAGCAGATTTTGAGGTGGCATATTCTGCCACTGTCCTTCAAGCATAATTGTGCTTGAAGATATCCATGTAACAATAAAAAATAACCAAAATGAGGGATCTGTGATACAGTGAAGAAATTGCTAGAATGGTAATAAAAAGAGCCACATGAGTGTAGCCTATACTACTTCCTAGTCTTACGACCTTTGAGAAAATTTTGGGGGCACCATGTTGTTATCCAAAAACCATCAATACAATACAAAGTATTAATACAACTGTTATCCAGTTGTTGAGAACATGTCACAATATAATATATGGGAGCAATCTGTTTCCTAATACCACCTTACATTTGATTAGCACTTTACCATCAATTGAATGACACAAATATTGACTTATTTGGATATTCATCTAGTACAGCTATTTGGTGGAATTATTTGCTTTTAATAACAGGTATTTGGTGTCTTCTGGGTAATATTTGAAATTGTGACACTGATATTTGCAGAGGGGGAGGGGTGTAAAGGAACTCCATCACCGACTCTGCACAGGGTTGAATGGCCTGAAGCCCCTATAGTTGATAAGTATTCTTGAAAGAAATGGCTTTATTAAGCACTCTGTTGACAGGCTGCCCTTATGATCTGAGCAGATGGCAGTCACTGGTCTCTTTGCTTCTTTCCTCCCACAAGCCCAACTGTCTTTATACCTAGAGAAATCAAAGTGAATAATATATAGCTATTGGTAATGGAAAAAACACAAACTCCAGGCTTTTTCTATTTTAATTGGACCCTCAAGCAGGGAAACAGGAAGACAGTGGCAGCTACAACACTCAGCTTCAGATGCTTTGTCTTCTGCATATGGAAACAAAGAGTCCTTTATTCTGTTCTCAGCATAGTTATTTTTCACACAGGAAGGGATGGGGCAGTTGATACAGATAGACTTCATCCTTGTCTGATTTCATTCCATCACATCTCCATTATTCCTTTTCTTTCACATTAATTCTCCCCTTACTGTTTGTACCTTAGAAATATTTGTGGATGCTTTTTATTGCTATACTCTCTTAACTGATAATGAGCCAAACTCTACATGTTTGTTTTTATTTTTCCCCTTTTAACAAATTTAGCTCAGTGGTGAAGTGAAGCAAATGGGCTTTGGAATCAGATCTGATTACAGTTTTCCTCATTTACTTTGAAACATACTACTTAACATTGGGATATACCTCTCAAAACTCAGATGCCTCACTTGAGAAAATGGGGAAGTCTCAGGACTTTTCTCAGAGGATCCTGGGATCATTACATGAGATAATTTCTCTGACATGATTACTCAGTCCCAGATTCTATGCTAAAATTTCAGTAAAAGTTTTATGAAAAATATTGCTATCTCTTATAACTGAAATACTTAAAATTTCCCAACTTCAGGCAGATTCTTGGGTTCAGTAATTCATATGTGGTAGTATATAGAAGGAGACTTTGACATTCATGCTGGTTGGTTTCATTAAAATGAATGGTCACTCAGTCCAAGAGATTGAGACAGCAGCTTCCCCCCCCCCCCCCCCCCGGGGAAAATAGCAGCTTCTAAATTATAAGGCCTACCTATCATACAAGAGAGAAGAGCTGTGTGTGGAGTCTTCTTTTAAGGGTCATCTTAAAAAAAACAAAAACAAAAAAAACATGGAGTCAGGGAACTTTGCAGCTCTTCATTAATTTCACAGCTTGAGAAAGTTATGTTAATGTGCACTAGACATGGTAATGTTTTAGGATAATCTATCTGCTGAAACATTCCTTTGTCATCCATTAAACTTGTTACTCAGTGGGATATCTATACAACTGATGAAAGAATGAGCGATCTCACTGATTTTCATTTGAAGTGAAATACATTTTCTTAATAAATTTCAGCATTAAGGTTTTATTTTCTTAAAATAAAGTTTGATTGAAACAGAGAAGGGAAAGGATGATGCAAAAAACAAAGTGAAAACACGTAGTACTGTTTTGTGCTTGTCGTGTCTGCTCTTTGGGACTAATTATAAATGTAAATTTCTGTTATGAAGAAAGTGTCCCTTTGCCTTGCCATTTTCCCCTTTCTTTTATGCTCCACCTGCCAGGATGAACCTGGCAGGAACCTGGAGGGTTATGGAAGAATGAGCTGCATTCATTTCTGAGTTTTTGGCATCTCATATTCTATAATCCAAATTGGTCTTTAAATCTGGCAGAGTACCTAGTAGGCCTTGGTGTTCATGGGTGGAGAATGAGAGGGTTGGAGGCATATCTCTTTCACCTTTGTTTAATTCAAAGGTCAGCATGACTTTTGAAATTAGTACATTTCATTAGTTGTGAAGCTCTGATTGAGAAAAATTGAGGAAGTAGCTGGGAATGAAAGTGAGAGAGGGAAGTGGGGTCATTTCACTGTTGTGGCAAAACCCACGTCAAACTGGTTCTTTACCCCTTCTGTCTGGGATGGACCTTCAAATATGATTGAGGAACAGAGTGTCCCTCCTCAAGGGTTTTTTTTTTTTTTTTAATGTACTGTGATTGAAAAAGGAAAAAAAAAAAGATGGCCATTTGAGCAGTTTTATAAGCTAAGGCTATGAAAGCTGTAATTTGAAAAACTACGTGGGTGGCAATGTTGTTTAAGAGGGAAAAGAAAAGATAATTATGGGAAAAAAAACACCCAGACACACAAATCAGGAGATGCTAATTACATAAGATGGTTAATTTAGGAAATACAGCTGAATTAGAGTCAAATTTCACATCACTCAGATCTTAAAGAAGCAGCAAAATAACCAGAGAGCTTGGGGCAGTCTGGCATACATTTTGGAGGGATAAAATCAGTATCAGTAATAGCTAATGTTTGTTGAATGCTTACTATGCGCTAGGTACTGTGTTTTTAATGTTTTATTCTATTTATTTCTTAAAACAAACTCCTAAGGTAGTATCATTTTCCCCCATTTGTCCGATAAGACAACAGAGGCACAAAGTAGTTATACTATCCAAGAGGCAGGACTGGAACCTAAGTATTTCTGACCACAAAGCTTCTTATTTACCAAGAGCTCCTTCTCAGAAAATCTTATATAATTCTGCAAATCAGAGGGCTTCTTCTGGGAGCCAAATCCAAGATCCTGGGTTCAAAAGAACAAGGAAGCTGGAAGGAACCTGTATGTCACTTGCCTCTGTATATTATCTTTAATTTTGTTCTTACCAACCTAGAGCTTGCTGTTAATGTTAACCAACTTACTAACATCAAAAGGTATTCTTTAAAACATTATTTAAAAAGCGATAGGGTGTTATTTCTTAACAGACACTTAATGCAATACCTTTAGTAGCTAGATGAAATCAAAATAAAGTCTATCTTTGAGATGTTTAATTTGAAGAGGAGCCCAAATGAGCGATATGAAAGAAATTTGCTCCAGGGAGAGGGGAAAGACGCCAATGTCTTATATCTCTTTTGGACTCTAACTGTGGTCTCATTCATATCTATTTTTCTTCTTCCCCCTCTTCCAAAGAAGTTTGGAACCCTAACGACAGATGTGGAAAGCCCCATCTCTATGGGATAGTGTCTCTCCTCATGTTAAGACCAAACTCATTTCATCTCTTCAACAATGTATTCACTGGTTTCAGCACAATGACTTCACATTTTTTTAGCACCTCAAATATTTATACCAATTTGTCAGCAGCAAGTATCAGTGACAAGCGGAGATAAAGTATTATTTATGCTGAGATATCCAATTTTTACTTGTTTGACTGCTTTCTTGAAAGATGATGCTTTGGAAAATAAAATGCAACATTTATCATTGGTTGACTATGGGAGGTGGAGCTTGCTCTCTTCACTGTGACCCAGTTAGTTCACAGAACTGAGCCTTCATAGACCACCCCCCCATTCAACCTATGGCTCTATAACCCCAGCACAAGAGAGACATTTATTTGCAAATTACTTTTTGAAAGGCAGAGCGATAGTAGAGTAAACGGTTTAATATAGATAAAAATAGATTGAAGAATCTATTCTCTACAAGTTGCAACCTGTTTCAAAGCCAATAGATAAGAGACTGTGGAAAAAGCCAAGATGCCCTACAACAGATGAATGGATAAAGAAGACGTGGTCCACATATACAATGGAATATTACTCAGCCATCAGAAAGGATGAATACCCAACTTTTACATCAACATGGATGGGACTGGAGGAGATTATGCTAAGTGAAATAAGTCAAGCAGAGAAAGTCAATTATCATATGGTTTCACTTATTTGTGGAACATAAGGAATAGCATGGAGGACATTAGGAGAAGGAAGGGAAAAATGGGGGGGGGGGAAATTGGAGGGAGAGATGAACCATGAGAGACTATGGACTCTGAGAAAGAAACAGGGTTTTAGAGGGGACGGGGGAGGGGGGATTGGTTAGCCCAGTGATGGGTATTAAGGAGGGCACGTACTGCATGGAGCACTGGGTGTTATACGAAAACAATGGATCGTGGATCCCCACATCAAAAACTAATGATGTATTGTATGGTGACTAACATAACATAATAAAATTAAAAAAAAAAAAGCCAATGGATAAAAACCATTGCAATTTTTGGATTTGCATGGGGACTGCAACATCACATTGTTACTATTTGGGGATGGGAGGAGGAGAGAAAGAGAGTGAATGACAGATGGAAGGGAACAAAATGGCTGACAGTTTTAAAGGGCAAGTATAGAAGACTGTCTGTATTCGACCCACACCACATTATTATTAATGGAGTATTTTAAAGAATAATGTAATTAATTCATTTATTCAACCAATATTTATTGAGCACTTACCATGTGCCAAAGACGATTCCATAATATAGGCATATAGCAACGAACAAAAGAGACACAGTCTATCCCCTCTTGAAGTTGCTATTTGAGTGGGAGAAACAGATAAGAAATGACTAAATTAGAATATAGTATGTCAGATATAAACAGTATTGTAAAGAAAAATAGGGCAGGATTAAGAGGAGGATGAGCAAGGCCACTGCACACTGTTGTGTGGTTTGTTCATGGCACAAAGGCACCCAGCTGAGGGGCTGAATGGCAGTGGGAATTAACAAACAGGTTGAGTCTCATATGTGCAGAATGGTTGTCATGATCTGGGGGTGAAGGATGGAAAGATTAGTAAAGATTAAATTAGAACACTTTAAAAACAGTGTTGGAGAATCTACCATCTACAGGTTGCAACCTGTTTCAAAGTCAGTGGATAATAGCCGTTGCAGTTTTTGGATTTGCATGGGGACTGCAAGATCACACACTACTAAATATTTGGGCATGGGAAGAGGAGGGAAAGACCATGAATGGCAGATGGAAAGGAACAAGATGGCTGGTGAAGTTTCACAGGAAGGGTATGGAAGATTGTTTATCTGGATTTGACCCTTACCTTAACACGGTTATTTATGGAATATTTTGAAATTTAATATAATTTATTCAGTTATTGAACAAACACTTGTTGAACACCTCCTACCAGACCCTTCGACATTCCCCAATTCTTGATTTGAGGTTTGATGGATGATTTTATTTGAAACTGATGGTTACCACAGGGGATGGGTTTAATAGGTGATGGGGATTAAGGAGCACACTTGTGGTGAGTACCATGTGATGTATAGAAGTCTTGAATCACTGCATTGTACACCTGAAACTAATATTACACCATATGTTAACTAACTGGAATTTAAATAAAAACTTTTAAGTTTTAACAAACAAAAAGAATCAAAGTAAATATTTTTCTCCCAGGCTTATTGATTCATATCTGCATATGGTGAGTATGGTGGAGGGATTTTAGACTTCATATCACTGGTGTATTCTTTGTAAGGTTACATTTATGCAGTCAACCATCCAATTTTTATTCTTCTACCTCATCTTCTTATGTGAGGGGTTCAAAGATTATTTCATATGCCATTTGCCTTTTTAGATAGTAAATAGAAAACCATTGGACTGATGTATCAGCATTGGAAAATAATAATTTTTGAGGATTTGCATATGTGTTATAGAAACATTCTGGCAGATGACGGAAAAGTCTTTTCTAAAAAACTCAACTATTCTGACTAAGATAGCATTTTTTAAAGAAGATTTGACCTTTGGGATATATCAAAAAGGAAGAATAATTGAAAATTCTTAGTGAAGCATCATTAATGTCAAGTGAGATAAACATAATAGAACATGTACAATTAGAAAAACTTTTTGAGGCCCCAATAAAAACAGAAATATAGGTTGGAATATATTCTAAAACTTCCATGTAGTCTCTTATATTGAACAAACTATGAAAATGAACACCTGAGGTTGAGACTCATCTTCCATAGATATTATAAAAAATGATGTATGGTGACAGATGATCACTATACTTCCCATGGTGAGCGCTGAGTAATAGACAGACGTGATGACTTACTGTGTTGTACACCTGAAGCTAATATAACATTGTAGGCCAAACTATATTTCAATAATAAAAAGAGGCAAAAAAAAGATTTTTCATCCTTACAAACTTAAGAAATAAAACATACATGAGAACCACTTAATATATTATGAGCATATACAAAGGAGCTACTATATAAGTGCTGGAACTAAAATAATTCTTTGCCAAATGCTGAAATAACATTGATGCTGCTGGCTTAAGTTCAAAGCCAGACTTTTTAGAGGGCATCACCACCACCACCAACTCCAGAGTGAGCAGAAGCATTGTTTTCTTAAGACTGTAATCAGCATAAGGAAGAACAATTGATTAGGGACTGAGCTTGTCATCCTAAGACATGTATTGTTAGTTGGATATCAGACCCAACTTCCTGGCATATAACTGGGGCTTTATTAGCTGAGGGACACTGAACGCCAAGACCTGTGGACTGTGTCCTAACAGCCTGGATTGGGTTGATTGGCTTCATCATGCAATGTTCAGTAACCTTCCATATGTCTCATTCCCCTCTGGTGCTATGGGGATCCATGAGATGAACAGCTGATAACTAAACAGAGTTCTAGAGTAGGGGAACTTAGCCTTACAACCTCCTTGGAGCTCACAGTGCTGTCTGGATGTAGTTTTTTCAGCACACATGATCTAAGAACCGGTTCCTGCAGTGGGATGCTGGCCTGGGCACCAGGAGAGTCCTACAGATTTCTCCATTGGTGTTTCTTGTTCTATTTGCTCTGATCAAGCCTATTCCCCCAAAAGGCTGTGAAACACAAATAGCAAAATCAATGGTTTTCTCACTGTTTTTTTGTTTTCTGGGGCTTCCCTTGGTTCATCTGTGGAGTCTCAGGAGTCCTTCAAGGGATGTCTGGATGGCCTGGCTACCACCCGCTCCAGCCAGCTCAGTTCTGCTTTCATCTTTTATATATTCAGACTCGGTATGATTTTATTTTTGGAACATAATTCTACTGCTAAAAGAAAAAAAAATCTTTGGAAATCACCAGCATAAAGAAAAATTCTAAAGGACTAATTTCTCCCTCCCCTCCCCTCCCCTCCTCTTCCCTTTGCATCCTTCCTCTTCTCTTCTCTTCCTTCTCTTGTAAAACTGTTTATTCCAAATGTTCTTTACTTCTGTAATAATAACTAACCCATGGTGCTTACTACACATCAGGCACTTTTCTGAGGGATTTGCATATATTAAATGCACTTAAACCTCAAGACAGCTCCATAAACGAGGCACTGTTTTTACCCTTACTTTACAGGTGAGGAAATATGGGAACAGAGACATTTTGTAGCCTGCCCACGGTTTGTGCATCCAGTATATGGCAGAGCTGGGACCCGAACCCCGGCAGCCCAGTTTCAGAATCTGTCCTTTAAATAGACTTTGTTACATGTGTCTCCCGCTGGATGCCATTTTGTGTTGCACTGTTTTTTTTTCTCTCCACCCCTTAACTTTCTGAACAATAATGTGGTCTCTGATTTAAATGAAATGCTTAAGAGGTAGGGACTTACTATAGATTCGGGATTATATTTTGTGACCAACATAGCATCCTGCACAATTGTTACCCTTTTCAACAAATTCATGAAGCTTGTTAAAAGATATTTATAGTGAGCATGTTGGAAGACTTATGCATATGGCATGATTATTTCCCCAAATCTTAATGGTGATGACGATAAGGCTAAGAAAGTAATTGCTTAAGACTATCATGTGCTATTGGATATCATCTGTTGACAAAGGTAGAAAGTGGTCCTTTTTCTATTTCTATTTACCCTCTCCCTCCTAAGAACATAACTCTCAGTTTTCCCTGGATCTGCATATCTGCCCAAATCCTAAGTGTTGCTTATAAAACACATATGGGGAACTAAATGAAGTGATCTGAGTATCATCATTTAAAATCTCCACATACACTCATTCTTTCAAACTTCTGGCCTTAAGAAAACATTTCACCATCTTTCAGGTTGCTATGATAACTGGACTAGGATTGGCGTATATTCTACTCTTCATCTGGACCAAGTCAGTGCAGGAAGGTTCTGATCTCTGCAGCTGGCTTTGTCTTTCGGAGATGCCACGCTTCCTTCTTGTCATGGTCTTCCTTGAGGCACAAAAACGTAGATCTCTAATTTCTCAGAGAAGCTTATGACCCAGGAGGGTTGTTCTGAGTAGTTTCCACCTTCAATACCACAAACTAGTGTTGTTAATCACTCTCACATGAAGGAGAGTAAGCAACGATAATGTTAAAAAGGGGTAATAGCTGGCCTTTATTGAGAGCTTGTGTGTCAGGCATTTTGCAAGGAACTTTATGCATATTCTCACATTTAGTCCTCATTCCAGCATCTCAATAAATGAACATTGAATAAAAGATGAGCAATGACACTATGCAGTGATTATGATTATTTCCCACTTTCTGTAAAAGGAAGATAATGTTCAAAGGGGTTAAGTAATTCAGGTAGTAATTGTTAGTTTGTTCTGACAACCAAAGCCCAACCAAGAGTAGCCAGACTATTAGGGTTCTTCTCCCCAGTTTGAAGCTTCAATAGGATATGAATTAAGACCCGTTCAGACATCCTATGGCTGAAGAAATAAGGGGAGAGTGGCATCTCTTCTTACATGTAGAATCCCTAGATTATAGGTGAGGGCTGCTATTAATACATTCTTTAGCACAAGTTACATATGGCTCCGTGACTGGTGATAGAAATTCCTCCCCACTGGGAATTTCTTACCTAATAAAAAGAATATGTTCCCCCAACCCCCAACTTCCAATCCTCTTACTTTTTGAGAGAATTCAGAAACATATGTTCTTCCATCATTGACCAGTAGATGGCAGCAAACGTCCACCCTAGACTCCTGGAGTTTTGCTTCTGAGCTCCTCCGTGGTGCGAAGCTGGAGGCAGTTTTTTAAAAATGCAATCATCCACGCTCCTTACCTGACGCGTTGGAGGGGCTGATTTTCCAGGTCACACATGTCTTATTACTTTCGAAAATAATCATGTGGAAAGGCTTTTCATTGTGTTTGCTGCTACATTTCTGCACAGTGGTGACTGTCAAGCCAAAATCAAACTAATAGCGGGGGTGGGGGGGGGGGGGGAGACGCCTACAACCCAAGAGAAGTGCAAATAATTTCCGTTAAGAATGTTCCTCCTGGGTTTTCAAAGAAGTTTTCATCACCCAATCTGATCAGTGAAGCAGTCTTGTTCATAAATTATTTATCAGTCTCTGTTCTCGATCTCATCTTTCGCACCATCGAAACAAGAAAATCCAACTTTGGGTGAATTCTTTTTTTCAGAAAATCTGGAGGGAAACGTTTCTTACCACCCTTCACTGTCAGAAATGAAGTACAACCATCATGTAAACCATATACAACAAAAGGATTGTTTTGGCTGTTTTTTCATTTCATTAGAATTTTCTTTTTGAAGAATATTACCCTTGGCATTTAGTCTTAGTGCTAATTTGATTTTCATCTTGGGCAATGTGCTGTGGATTTTATGGATAGTGTACCATCGTTGGTCTGAATTTGAACAAATTGGTTCCCTGACCTAGGACAGAAAGGCCTTCAATGTCGGTATACTGTTGCTACTACTCAGTGATTTGGCAAGCAAATAGCATCTCCACGTTTTGTTTCATTTTCTCTAAAATTTTTGTGAGGATTATGTGAAATTAAACGAGTTAATGTCATGAAACCCCTAGCTTAGTACATGTTAAAAACTCACTGCCAGCTGAATGTGAATTGAGAGGGTAAGACTGGTGAGAGCTAAGAATTCTTCCAGTTTTAAGTGTCTAGGACTCTGATTAATTTCTTACCATTCAGCCTCAACCCGAGAGTTATAGATATCCATCCTAAGGAAGGTAGGGGCACTTGAAAGATGCTGAGAGGAAAATGTTCTAGAGGATGAGAGGTTGAATCATTGTGGAGAAGAGGGATCTTGTTTTTACTACTAAGAAGTGGTTGGAGGTCATCGTTGACAAAAGCTCATCATCTAACAACTGAGAGCAAATGGAAAAAAGAAGAAAAATGATTTCATGAGGAAGAGAGAAAATGAAAAACAAAGGCTCTGAGGAATAGAAAGGGGACTGGCATCATTACCTGCACTTTGTCACCTTGAAGAATATTTTCCAGTATCTGGAACCAAAGGAAATGATGTTTTAAGAGCACTTCAAGAACCAGGTCAATTGCACATTTAATATAGAGACTCTTAGCCAACAGTCTCTTATTTTAATCTTGCCATTTATTTTGGAACTAAATTCTGCATCAGGAGATAACGTCATTCCTCGCCAACGTCTGTTTGGCAACCCATCTTAATGGGTTTGGTACTTTGTCTGGCCTTTGGGACAATCCGTCCTTTCCACGCCATAGCATTTCACAAACATTCCACACTGAATCGTTATGAAGTTTGCAGGGGTTTTAAGTCCCATTTTGCCGATGAGCAAACAGAGATTTCAGAGAAATCGATTTGCCAAAGACTCCAGAGTTAGGATTGAATGTCAGAGATCTGTGAGTTTCTCTCTCTTTTTTTCTTTTTAAATTTAAATTTAGTTAGCCAACGTATAGTACATCATTAGTTTCAGATGTAGTGTTGGAGAATTCATCAGTTGCGTATACCAACCAGTGCTCATCACATCACATGAGTTTCTCTTATTGCTGCTGCTGCCATGGCTACAAATACAACTAAGAAACGGTGGTCAAGTGTGAGGCCTTTGACGGCAGAGTGACAGCTTGGGTTCCTAGCTCCATTGCTATTTCTAGGCTGTGTGACTGGCCAGACTACTTGTCTGGGAGGTTGGACTTCATGGTCACCACGGACGAGGGTGGCCATGTTTTTACCGCTTAGAGGTGGTTATAGCTCATCTTTGTTCATCCAGCAATAAGCATTAGTAAAAAAATAAATGATACCTCGAAAAAGGAGGAAACAGAATGCTTTTTTATTTTTTTTATTTTTTTTATTTTTTAAAGATTTTATTTATTTATTTGACAGAGAGAGACACAGCGAGAGCAGGAACACAAGTAGGGGGAGTGGGAGAGGGAGAAGCAGGCCTCCCGCTGAGCAGGGAGCCCGATGTGGGGCTCGATCCCAGGACCCTGGGATCATGACCTGAGCCGAAGGCAGATGCTTAATGACTGAGCCACCCATGTGCCCCAGAATGCTTTATTTAAAAAAATATTTATTTATTTGAGAGAGAGAGAGAGAGATAGCTTGCAGGTTCCATGCCCAATGTGGAGCCTGACGTGGAGCTTGATCTCATGACCTTGAGGTCATGACCTGAGCCAAAACAAAGAGTCGGACGCTCAACTGACTGAGGCATCCAGGTGCCCCCAGAATGCTTCTGATAAACAAATATTTTGAAGGAGATGGCAAGGGCACTGTCATTATTTTCAGCACTTGGGAAGTATAGAGAAAATTGCCTAGGAGCTGAACAAAAAGGAAATCAAAACTAGCTCTGAGTGAGTTCGTGGTTGAAATCCTGGCTTCTCATCAGCTGTGTAAGTTGGCTACCTCTCAGAGCCTTCTCATCTGAAAATGGACATGGTAACAGGACAGGTATAGCATTGTTGTAAATATAAAATGAGCTCATGTGTGGTGCAGTGCTTCCCACAGTTCTGTCACGTGGAAGATGCTTGGTAATACACGTTAGCTATTACTTCTTGCACTCTCTACCACTGCATGCCGTTACCACTGTTTAAACTGTACCTCTGAGGATGTGCAGTTTTTGCCAAGGACTGAAGACTAATTTGGCCTTGAATGTTCAGCTCGTTCATACTTGGTGTAATCAATAGGAAAACTTCCAGATTTTCAGCGATAGTACTTTTTTGTTTGCTCAATTTTAAAAGAAATCCTTCTATAGCAAATACAGTGTTATAGCTCTACCTTGGCCTTAAACTTGAAACACATCCATGGGATATGTGTGCTATTGTTGCCTCTCTTTGCCAGTTATTGGTTATGAACTGGATTTCCTGCCCCTAGGGGTGGTCCTGACAGTAAAAATAAAACAAACATTTATGACATAGGACTCTGACCTACTTTCTGAAAATGAATACTCTGTATAAACCTGAATAATATAATTAATGTTTTTCATATTAGATGTTATTTTTTGGTGAACCACTGAACCTGTTGGCTCAGTATCTCCTTCTCCAAAAATGTGGGGGCTGACCTGGCCCCAGCGATCCTCTTTTGAGCATTTATCATGGGCCAGGTCCTGTGGTAAGTGTGTTACATACACGTCCTTATTCAACTGACAGCAACCTTGTGAAGTACAGGTTATTTGTGTTCCATAAGGGAGGAAGCTGAGGCAGGACATCTAGGTAAGCAGTCCGAGGCCCTGTGGCTGACGCACAGCTCCCAAGTCTGTCTGATGCTGAAGCTTGTGTTTATAACAACTGCACCAATCTCACATTACCATGAAGAATGCTTTTATATCTAACATCATGAGATCCTACTTAAGATACTCTTTCCTGTAGTTGGTAAAAGTGTTTTGCCATATTGCCTTCAGCTTGAGGGGAAACAAGACGATTTAACAAAAATAAACATAGTGGATCAGGTGTGAATTCACGCATCACCACTCAGGGGCACAGAGCTATGACTTTTTTGTTTTCTATGACTCAACTCCATTTTGTTCTCAGGTTCCATCATGTTGCCTAGGGCATAACTTATTTTATGGCATTCTAGAAAATTCAGTTCAATTTGCTTGAATTTGCAGTCAAATGTCAGCATTATTATTTCAGCCACTGCCCCGTTTGAAGCTTCCTCACTCTGGAGGGGGGCTCGATGTTTCAGGCTTTGCTATCTTACTTCTGTCCTTCTCTTCTCTTTCTCTTTGTGCTACAGGGTGCTGGGAAAAGCTATGGCCCAATCTCATGGAGGGGAGAAGCATATCTGCTTAGTGCAAGAGCGCCTGGATCCTTGCTGGCCACTGTTGGTCAGGAAACTGCTCCTACATGGCCCATGACAGGTCCTAATATTTGCTACTGAGGATCCAGTTTCATAGACCTCTACAGCTTCTTTGTCCCAGCATCCATCTTATTTATCCCTCTCTGGGGTGTGTGGAAACTAGTGAATCTGCTGAAAGCCAAAAACAGTTGTCTAATGGAGACATGGGAGAACCTCCAGTTCCTCTCTCTGTCCTGCCCTATCACACCTTCCATCAGCTCCACCTCTGCTGCCTCAGGCTGGCATGCTTCCCTGTGCTAGGCCAAGCACCAGGGATGCAGAGCCCAGTTGAAAACAGAAGCAGCCTTTAACCCTTGTCTTGTTTCTGCTAAACCTCTCTTGGGTCCTCCAGCCCACATCCCATCTTCGAGCTGGGAGGGGATTTCCCTTCACTTAGGGGGAAAAGCTTTCTTTATATCATATCTTAGCTCCTTCCTGCTCTGCATTTACTCTGTGGTCACATCTTCATGCTTCGTTTTGTATCATGTAAAATCCAGCTTTCAGAGTTTTCAGGAAAGCCTTGCTTTCAGGAATACTGTTTAACTATGGATCTATGGAAGTCTACTTTGATCAAAGAAATATTGAACAATGGCTTCCTTATTCTTGGCCTGTGTGCCTATCCCTGGAAGCAGCTGCAAATACTTTGGCTATAATTTGTAGAAGGGCAACCCTCCTTGGGGCAATTGGAAACAATTAGGAGTTCCAAGTGGGGCAGAGAACTCTAGCTCCACCAAGATTTGTGCTCACATTCTTGAGGGTAGGGTTTTCGCTAGAAAACCATCCATGTTTCTCACTTACCCTTGCATCTAAGCGTGCCATGTGACTGGCTCTAACTAATAAAATGTGAAAGGAAATTGGTGTGTCAATTCTAGGTTGACATGATTTATACAAGGGTATACTTACTCTGTGCTCCTTCTTGTTCCCTGTCCACTAGTTGGATGATGTTAGCATTATCAATGCTGACCTTGGGAGCCTTGTATTAATACTGGTTGATCCTCTGTCAACTTGGGTTCCTGCATGACTATATGTAGTAGATAATCCCTGCTCATCCTCCTATGGGATGAAAAATAAACTTGTCTTCTTTTTTTTTTTTTTTTTTTTTTTTTATTTATTTATTTGAGAGAGAGAGAATGAGAGAGAGAGCACATGAGAGGGGGGAGGGTCAGAGGGAGGAGCAGACTCCCTCAGAGCAGGGAGCCCGATGCGGGACTCGATCCCGGGACTCCAGGATCATGACCTGAGCCGAAGGCAGTCGCTTAACCAACTGAGCCACCCAGGCGCCCCTAAACTTGTCTTCTCTAGTTAAGATTTGGGGGCTTATTTATTTATTTTTTTTATATTAGCTAGTGCTACTTCAACTAGTAAAGCAGTAGTGAAAAGGTATGAGTGTGATATCGTTTTAAAAATTATCCCTGCTATAATATCCGAGTAAAATTTTCTTATAGGGATGGTCTTGAAAACAAAAGAAAAAGTCATTTCTTTCACTCTTTATTTAGACTGTACATACCTAATACATGTTGATGTTGGGTGAAAGGCCGGGGTTGGCAAACTCTGCCATGTGGCCTGTTTTGTATGGCTAATGGGCAAAGTATAGTTTTTTTGCATTTTTAGACAGTTGTAAAAACCACAATCACCAGCAAAAGCAACAGAAAAAAAAAACCACACATGCACACACACGCACACAAAACCAAAAAAAGAAAAATATGTGACAGATCATATTTGGCCCTCAAAGTATAAATTTTTACTATCTGGTCTTTGGAAGAGAATTTGCCATCCCCTGGTATAAATGGTGGGGAGACCAGTGAGCTTAAACTACAATGTATTGAGAAGACTACTCTGAGCATAAAGAATTAAATGCGCTATCCTGGATTGATCTGTGGTGTTATGATTTAGGCCTTTGAAATTGATAGAAGCTCTATGGAAAGTGTACACTTAACACTGGTGGAAAAGATTTGCTCAATCTTCAGTTCTTGTGTCTGTAGCACTAAGAGCAGCTTGGCTTTTTCATATAATTTACTGATTATTTTTGAAGCTGATAGTCAATTTGGTATTATACAGAGACAGCCAGAGAGAAGAAACTGTTCTTTTTTTGTTTATTTTGGATTGGCAGCTCCCTAAACCAAGGCCAATGACTCCTGGATTTATAGGGTGGATGGAACATTTTTAACATTCAATTAGAAAATGAAATTCTCTTGAGACTTGAGTAACTGAAGCAGTAATGCTCTTTTCTTTTTCCATTTAGAGCCTCAGAAAAGTCAAGCACATTTGTCCAGAATAATCTAGATTAACCATCGGTCTCTAAATTTATTATAAATATACAATTTTTGGTAGGTTTTGCAGCCAAACCTACCCATTTTATTCCCCGAGTCATTGATAATAATTAAGAGGCCATACTTATGGTTTCCAAGGGGGACCAAAATCAAGACTGTATTATGATTAAGATTCTGCTTATGATATGTGCCAATGAGCAAGATTTGTTTAAGTTGGCAGATTTTAATGCTTATGTGAAATACTTTTTTTTATTTTCCTGCCACTAATTGTGTTATGATTAAGTTACATCCACTGGAGTGTAATTATCTATTGCATAATACTTTTTATATGTGGGTCCCTAGAAATTTGCCACTTCAATAGTGCTGACTGAGGATTTGCTACACCTTCTTAATGATAAAACTTTCTTTTATACAGTTCGGTTTATCTTCTTTCCCCTAGGAACACCTTAATAATCATTTTCAGAAGAATAAAATTCTAGTCTAGGTTGTTTGTCTTGCAGATCAGATTTTTCATTTGGCTCTTGTGAATTCTGGTGGAATCATGATCATGGTGAGTTCCTGAGTGGGAAGGGTCCTACTCAACTGAGGTGGTGGGAAGTTTCTCCGAGAGATGGCACTGAGAGTTCATTTTTATTTTAGTTTCCATTTTGATTTGTGTTTTTCCAAGTCACAGAACAATGTAACTCTGATCAATGGTTCATAATTGACACCACCTCTTTCCTTCAACTTTTATATTTTATATTCTATGTTTTATAGCTGTATAATTTTCTTTACCTCTGGGACTCTGGAGGTTTTTATTAGTGCACTGGGTGGGGAGAGTAATATTTCCCCCAACCCATTCCAGTGTTGGTTCCTCCTTTCCCTTTTCCCCACATTTCAGCATGGCAAAGACCATGTGTGTCTTTCCCACCATTTGATTCCTAAGAAGCCAGTACTGTGCCTGTCACCTGAGCCCTGTTTGCTGAAAGAATTAATGAATGACATCTCTCTGCTGCAGAGGCTCCTGAGATCCTTCTCCCAAATGGTGTTTTAAATTCTGGAGTTCACCTTATACTTCTGGGACTTAAGTGGCTAGATGATATCAACGTTTATTTCTTTTGCTGCCCTAAGATTCTGTGGTTTTAAACATGTACCTTATGATTGATTTATTTTGCTTGTTCATTCAATCATTCAGCAAAATTTATTGTGCACCTACTGTGTGCCAAGGTATGTTCACAGTGCAGTGATGATCACAGTTTAAAAGGTCCCTGATCTCATGGAGCTTCTATTTTTATTGGAACGAACAGCAAACTAACCCAATCACGGAAGTGTTAGGTGGTGAGTGATGGATGAATGCTCTGAGGAGAATAAAAGCAGAACACTATGTATGAGAGTGGCTGGGATGCCCTGACATCAAGGGTTTGGAGAAGGCCCCTCTAAGGAGCCAGGCATGCAACAATGAGTCGAAAGAACGTCCTTGGCAGAATCAGCAGTGAAGGCAAACGGCTCCCAGCAGGAACAAGCCTGACACACAACAAGCCTGGCCCAGTGAAGGCCAACGGGGTTGGAGGGTTGGAGCGTATACAACAAAGGCAAAGTGAAGCCGTGAGCAGGATTTGAGTGGGTGGGCGGGGGTCAAAGTGGGTGGGGACAGGGTGCCTGGGTGGCTCAGTCGTTAAGCGTCTGCCTTCAGCTCAGGTCATGGTCCCAGGGTCCTGGGATTGAGCCCCGCATCGGGCTCCCTGCTTGGCGGGAAACCTGCTTCTCTCTCTCCCACTCCCCCTGCTTGTGTTCCCTCTCTCTCTGTGTCTCTCTCTGTCAAATAAATAAAATCTTTAAAAAAAAAAAAGTGGGTGGGGACAGCCTAAAGATAACTTTAATGATGCAACATCAAAATACTTAGAAAGAATACTATCTGAAAAGCATTCTTGGGATGAAGGGTACACGTTGGAAATTAATCTTTGATCTTAGTTCATCTTCTGCATTAACATTCCTGGAAACTGGACAAACCTTGCACCTCAACCTAGGGCACTGTACAAAATATCCTTAATGAAGGGCCAGAAAATAAAAAAGGAAAGAAAAAAAAAAAAGCAATTCTATGATGCTTAATACAAAATGGATCCACAGGGGAAGGTCTTTCTTCTTGAAAGCAATTATACTTTACAACGTGTTCTTTTCCCTGGTGTTTCAGCTTCCCATGATGCCTGACTTCATTAAAGCAGGCAGGAAACAGGATTTTCTGTGATGTGCTGCTAGAATTATATCTTCTGAGCTGCAACTAATTGTTTTGATGAAAACAGAAAAACACAATATAACACTGGATGAGAAGATCAATGCTTGCACATGGGCAAACTCAGAAAGAAAGGAAACAGAGAAAAATAATAACAACACAACACATTGTTTTATCTGTCACATTTTGTTTATATAAAACATAAAACTAGGAGAGAGCTTGGCTTAATGACAGATCAGGATGCCATTTGAGAAAAACCTCATTGTAGCTCTGCCCATGTATTTCTGTGTGTGTGTGTGTGCATATGTATGTGTGTGTCTTCTCAAGCAAATTTTTTGCTTATTTTGCAAAATTTTGTTTTGATTTCTTCAGTTTGTAAATTGAGGATAGGTGTGTTTATTGCAACCATATCTCAAGGAATGCTGACAAGATATAGTTGTAGGGAAAAGAGATGGAATAACTGAATTGCTATTGTGCTCTCCCTACTTTTCAGTAATAATAATAATAATAATAATAATAATAATAATAATAATGCAAACTCAAAGTAAACCAAGCACTTCCTTGCAGGTGTGAGGACAGGTGGGCTCCAGTCTTTGCTCTGCATCAGTTAGAGTGAGGCCTGGATCCATTCTCCCCCATTCTGGGAGCCCACTAGAGATACTTGGGATTTGATTGAACCAACATTGAATGCCTTCCCCGCTCTGAGATCTGTGATTCTAAATATGTACTAGTCCTTAATATTTTCACCATGTATTTTGACTATACAACCACAGGGACCCATGATTTATCTACCAATAATGTTCTGATAACTGTAACCAAATGAGGAAAGGAAATGATTATAGAAGAGACCCTTTATTTGGAGTCTATCTTCAGAGAACAAAAAGTTTTATATCTACCAAATCCTTCCCATGTCTTGTCACTATAAAAGGGAAACAAAATTATCACTGGAATTAGAGGGGTGATTGGTCTGTTTGAGATCTTTGCTACTCAAGTGTGGCCCAAGGAACAGTAGTATCAACAGCATCTGGGGGCTTGTTAGAAATGCAGAATTTCAGGATCTGCCATAGACCTACAGAATCTGAATCCTCATTATAACCAGAGTCCTAGGTGAATCATTTGCACATTAAAATTTAAGAAGCTCTATTTCAGATGAGTGGCCAATAAGGGAGATTATTTGGCAAATTATCCATTCTAACCTCAAACAGAGTGAACACATAACTCCTGTGAGAAACCCAGCTGTAGCACACTGGTTACCCTTGGCCCATACCTTGAAGTTTGTCTTCTGAATCACTTACAAAATATTGTACTATCCAAGAAGTGGTACTCTTCCTTCAACTTCTGAACTAAACCAGTGACCCATTTTGCTTTTAGGAGTTACCTTTCAATCTTTCAAAGTGTAGCTTATATCTGCTTGCTGAAATGAGCATATTTTGAGGAAATGCTTATGCTGGAAAAAACATTCACCTCCAGTCCTCATCTAAAGGCTATAGAATTGATAAACAACCTCTCTATCCACTTGTTTTTAAAGTAATATTCAAAATCACTTCCCTTCTCTTATGCATGACTGGATACAGAATTTGTGTGTGTGTATGTGTGTGCATGTGTGTGTATGAAAAGAAGGAGGCAGGGGGCTATCAGCCCCTGTTAACTGAAAATATACTTATTCTCAGTCTATGCTTTGGTATTATGCACAATGATTGGCTTGAATGGATATTCCTTTCCTAATTATTAGGGCCTACAATTAAATAGGTGATTTTTGTACCATAGAGGTAGTGACTTTACCACAGAAGGTAAAAATGAGCCATCTAGAATGCTTGTTGCTCATTTCAGCTGAGGTCCACTGTGTGGCTCTATGTGATTAGTTGTACTTTCAGTGTATCACTTGGGTGGGTTTGTTGTTGTTGTTGTTGTTTGTTTTGTTTTTATTTTTTAGAGAAAAAGGAGTAAAGCATCTCAAAAGAATGCATGCAAGCTGTGCCCCTGACTTAAATAGGAACAGACCAAAGACCACACAGTGCAGAAGAGAATCTTATTGGCAAGAAATGGGAAGTCTTCTGAAGTCACCAGGGCAATATTGGAATTGGATGATAGCAGAAATCAATAGACCTCAGGTTTTAACTTTAAAAGCTGAGTATGTCTTAACTGACATCATACACACTGTGAGTCCGGAGACCTCATTTATTAATACCACACGCTGTTCTGGTCAGTGCATATAGGAAGGGGGCCTCTTCAATAAGTAGGAAAGCACACTGATAAGTCTTTTGAGTTCAAGGCTCCAGTAATAACCTGAAACATGTAGTTCTTTGCTTCTGAATAGTTGATGCTGTAGGAAAGAGGTAAGAAGGGATGAGTGATCCAGAACAGTTGTTTAATTATAATCATATGGTCATGGGCTCAATCTATGTTAAAGCTTCATAACATGTTAAATTTCTTGGAGGAAGCCTTGGAGATTCGATAGTTAATCCTTTTATAGATTAGTGAACTAAGTCCAGATGAGGCTGAATGACATGCAAGTTCACAGAGTTTGGTAGTAAACCTGGGACTAGAACTCAGGATTTTTGAATTTCAGGACACTGAAATTCCTGCTACATTGGGAAGATACAGAAGAAGTTTATAGGAGGATATAGGATATGGCACAACATGCAGGATCTGAGCTTTTCCAGCCTGATACATGTGTGTGTGTAAAGGCTTCCATACAAAGGAGCATCAATGGACATCTTCATAATGAACCGGCATTAAAGAAATCTGCTCAACCTGAAGATGCGAGGTAGCTTGTAGGAAGGGTGTTTCCATCCCTTTAGTATGCATTCACTTGCTCAACAAGCCTATCTTGACTGTGATCCAGCATCTAAGTTAAGTAACAGTAATATAAAAATGAATGACATAAACTCTGTCCTTAGAAAGCTTATAATCCAGTGGAATAGACAGGTAAATATGCAATTTACTTGTTTAATATAATTTTTGAATTCTGTGTCAGGCACTGTGTTTGTCATGGGGGATCCAATAAAGGACAAGATAGACACAGTCCCTGCACTCAGGGAGCTAACTATACAGCCAGGATAATAGACATGAAAGAAACTAATGAATAATTAGCACTGTGATAATGGCTTACATCTGGATTCTGGGAGCACAGAATAAGGGCATGTGGTACAAATGAGGATGGGGGTCAGGGGAATGTTTTGCTTGATTTCAGTCTTGAAGAGCAGTGATGAATTAAGCAAGAGATACCTCTCAGAGCTAATGGTGTCCCTAGATTTTTCTGGGCCTTTTTCATAAGTCATGGAATGTCCTTGAGAACATGCGTAGATGAAGATAGACTTATTTACCTAGCTTGAAACAATTCCTTCTCATTAGGGCCCTGGGAGTTGAATGAGGCAATCACTTCTTTTGATTTCTTTGGCTAGGAAGAGAGAATTTTTGGCTCTTTCCCCAGAAGGCTGTTTTTTGCATGTATCACTTTGTGTGACAGCTTAGCCATATGATTAGCAGGTACTGACTTAAGCAGGAAACATCCTGCTGGATGTAATTGGACTATGGGGCTTATTGTTTTGGGTTATTTCCATTGGGATAATGGAGACCTTAGATGGTTTGTTTTTATTCTCTATCCCAAAATGCTCCTGTCTGAGGCTTTGAGAATCTGAGTCAGGCTCTCAGGAACTGTTAAGGTTTCTGGAGAGTCTATAGATGCTAAATAGAGAAATTTAACTCAGAAGATTGTTTACAGATGAGGGAACAGAAGTTCAGAGTGCTGAAGAGAAGCTACCCAAGGGGAGATGGGAAGTTAGTGACCAAGCTGCCTGGCTCACAACTGCTATTTCTTGCACCCAGCCTAGACTCTTTGTTTTGCAGAGACTATACTCAAATTTGCAATCCACCTGGCAGCCTTGCTCCTGGAGGTTTAAGTGAGACACAAGTCTGGGTATGGGTGTTTAATGTCATTGTCTTAAAGAACACCGGTAATAGGACTTGGGTATATTTCATCTTTGCATCTTCAAATCCCAACACAGTCTTGGTGTGTAGTAGGGTTTTAATATATGTATTTTGAATTGAAAAAAAAAATGGGTATAATTTTGGTCAATGGAATTTGAATCTTGTCCCATCCATGCTACTATCTAGCTGCATGATATTAGCTTTTCTAAACTTTGCAGACTTTAGGAACACATGACTTCTAGTTACTAATCTCTATTGGACTAGGGTTGAGGAAGTATTTCCAAAGAAGGTGTTCAGATTCATCATGAGGAATGGGCAGAAATTAGCCAGAGAAAACTAGAGAAGATATTTTAGTTAGAAGAAATAACATTTACACCCGAGTAAGCAAAAACCTCTGGGGCATTTATTTTTATTTATTTATTTATTTATTTTTAAAGATTTTATTTATTTATTTGACAGAGAGAGACACAGCGAGAGAGGGAATACAAGCAGGGGGCAGTGGGAGAGGGAGAAGCAGGCTTCCCGCAGAGCAGGAAGCTCAATGCAGGGCTCGATCCCAGGACCCTGGGATCATGACCTGAGCCAAAGGCAGATGCTTAATGACTGAGCCACCCAGGCATCCCACCTCTGGGGCATTTAAATATTTTCTCATGGTGGGAGTAAAAGTTGCATCCATTAATTTTAAAAAGGCTTATATGAGTCAGTCACTGGGGGATACAACCTAAACAAAATAGACTTGGTTGCTACTCACATGAAGCTTATCATCCAGAGGGGGAGACAGACACTTTTCAAACACACAAATAAATATAACACTATGACACCTGCTGGAAAGGAGAAATAATGATACAAATGAGAGCCTATAATGGGGCAGACAATATGGCATGGATTTAAGAGTGGAATTTAGAGAAGGACTTTGGGAAAAATTGAAAAGGTTGGAGGTGAATATTGGAAAAAAGAACATTCGAAAGAAGAAACACATGTGCAAAGGCCAATGTGGCAAGAACATTAGGACAAGTAGAAGAGCTAAGCCTGGAGACTTGGACAAGTACAGACAAGGCTCTGGTGTCATTGAAAGACTGTTCAGGTTTGGGCTGGATGATTTCTAAGCCACCTCTCCATGTCTAAACTCCATATGTCATTCTCTAATGTCGTTTATGTCAATTCAATCAGCATGTTCCTTCCTGCCTTCCTCCATTCTGTAATTTTATCTTTCAAGCTTTTGAGAGCCAATGAATGCACCTCAGTTGTATGGTAATTCCTATGTTCTATGCCTAGTGACTTAAAAAAGGAATAAACTATTTTTGTTGTTGTTGTTGTTAAGACTTGTCTCTATATCTTCACCTTGCTTAGCATCAAGTACAAGACGATATTCAATATAGTTTCCAGAGTCCAGATTAGATAATTTCTACTGTCTGCTAAGCACTGCTGAATTCTAATTAGTTGGACTACTTCAAATACAGGATGCTCATTACCTAAAGCAAATGAAGTCAACTTTTCCCTTCAATTCCGCTCTTGTACCACACTGGATTAAGTGGTGGCAGCTGAGATGGTCTACCTTCAGTCCATTGGTTTAGTTCCTCTGGTAAAAGAGTTACGCTTCACTTACAAAAACTCATCTCACTTAATGTATTCTTTGTGTCCAATACTTCCTCCTTGTTTTAAGAACAAAGAGCTAATAGAAACATTCCAATGCCCACCTAAAATAGTCAAATCTTATGTTGGATTTTGTTTCTTTTTAAAGACAAAATAAATATTGATTCTAAATATTTCATATTTACTTTGTGTATTCTTCTAGGGGCCAAAGGGTGGGCATGAGGGGTCTCATAAGTCATCAATATTAATATTGTTTGACAATGTAATTATAGGAATACTACATAGTGATAATGAAAACAGAGAAAATAACATTTGGTTTGCTCCCAAGGTCAAATTATTTTCCTTAATTTATATGTGAAATGTTATTTTAAAACCTCCAATCCTTTCTAAGATTTTGCTGATTAATTTATGGATTTAAATGTGAAATGGTACTTCCTTGTGTATCAAGGTACTTCCTTGTGTGCACTAAATTAACTTGGTCATGTTTGTATCTTCCAGTTGCATTTCCGAATTTCACATGTGTTTGCTGTAAAACAAGGGGATGCTAATGTTTGAATAATAATGTATTGTTTTGCATTTCTTAGCCCTATGAAACCACTTCCAGTTCCTGGAATATGATAAAACTTTTTTTTTTTTTAAAGATTTTATTTATTTAATTGACAGAGAGAGAGAGAGAGAGAGAGACAGCATGAGAAGGAACACAAGCAGGGGGGGTGGGAGAGGGAGAAGCAGGCTTCCTGCCAAGCAGGGAGCCTGATGTGGGGCTCGATCCCAGGACCCTGGGATCATGACCTGAGCCGAAGGCGGTTGCTTAACCAACTGAGCCACCCAGGCGCCCCTGATAAAACTTTTTTGTGCCTCTGGTTTGGGTCCATTCCTCCGCTCCCTGTAATTATCCCCCCTCCCTTGCCTGTTAAGCAATCACTCATCCTTTAAAACTGAGCTCAGGAGTCATCTCCACTGGGAAAACTCTCTACATGTCCCTAGTCATAAGTATGTACAACTTCTTTCCCATTCTTATAGGATTACATATATACTTACTTACATTTATCAAAATTATTCATTCAATTGTTATACTATATTTATTTATTGTATGGGGCATGGAGATACTACAGAATTGCCTCAAAAGTTTTCTCTCCAGGGGCACCTGGGTGCCTCAGTTGGTTAAGCGTCCAATTCTTGATTTTGGCTGAGGTCATAATCTCAGGGTTGTAATATCTAGCCCCACGTTGGGCTCCGCGCTCAGTGGGGAATCGGCTTCAGATTCTTCTCTTCTTTTCCCTCTCCTCCTCCCCCACTTTCTCTCTCAAATAAATAAATAAGTAAAATCTTTAAAAAAAAAGTTTTCTCCCAGGCCTGTGAGCTCCTCCAGGGAAGAGCTTCTTCCCTGACACTGAGTAGGAACTCAGCAAATATTTATTGAATGTAGAGAGCAGTGATAAGTGTGGCTAATCTGTATTGATTTATTATTTTCATCTAGGATAAGCTCCTTATTTTCATCAATTTATTTAATGTTCACAGCAATCCTTTGATGTTGGTATTATACCCATTTTACCTTTAAAATTTCTAAGACATACCAAGGTTAATTAGTTTGCCCAACGTCATCCAACTACCAAGAGGGGAAGCTAAGATTTGACCCCTAGTTCTGTATTATTCCAAAGACTATATAATCTGCCTCCCACTGATATGATTTATGTTGAAATCACAGAAGCAGCTGGGCAGGAAAAGTTAGAGTGGTGATTAATAATAACTCACATCTGAATGGCACTTTAGCATCTACACAGTATTTTACTATGCATTATATCATCCAATTAAAAATTATAACTTTATTAACACACATAGCACTTTTCCAATTTTGAGGAATTACAAATAAATCACAAATAAATGAGAGGAAACAACCTCCAAATTTCACCAACCAGAAATAACTTTTGTCAATGTTTTTCATCAATATTTGTTGTATATTTTCTCTGTCTCTTTCTCCTCCCTTGTATTTGTGTGTATGTGTGTGTGTGTGTGTGTGTGTATTTATTTGTGTGCATGATGCTATCTACAATGTTCCTTTAATAATATATCAACAAATATCAATAACTCTTCTTCATGTCTATAATAACCTTTTACGGTATTCCATTTTGAGGCTGTGCCATACACTGTTTTCTTGGTATTTAAGTTGACCCACCCACTCTAATCCCTCAGGTTTTTGCTTCCTTGCAACACTGCATCCTAGTTTTATCCCCGGGGGTAGTAGCTGGACCATGTGTTGGTCCTTTGTACATGATTTTTCTCATTATAATATTAGTTAACATAGTAGTCTATGCTCAGACCACAGTTCAGTCTTGTCAGATCCTCTGCTTAACTAGGTCAAACTCCAACTGGGTTTCTGACTCGCTGTTATCTTATGGGAGCTGGAGCACAAATACTCTATGGCTTCCTCTTTATTTGCTTCTTCACAAGGTACTTGTTGACTTGTACAAATTTCTTGGACTTCAATGACTTAACCCATTTAAATTTTTGTCAATTAAACTCAACTCATTTTTAATCCATAAAAAAAATTCTTCTTTTGATGAATAGAGCTCCTCAAAAATTAGATTGCTTGCAAATATCATTTAATTTTTACTAAAACTATGAAGTCTGTAGGGCAGACAATTATCATCACTTATTGACAGATAACATTATGAAGTCTAAAGAATAACTGATTTAACCAGTGACATCAGGTAGCAAATGGCAGCTTCAGAGGCTAACCCAGGTCTCCTATCTCTAAATGTGAATACTTCCTCTTTTGCCACACTGGTTCTGATGGTGAGCAATGCTACTACAGATTTACAGACTATAAGAAGAACGTATGGCTGTCATTTTTGCTTACTGAGTTTATATCATGTTCTCAATTTCAGATTTTAGCTGACTTGAGAAGTGGTTAACTGGTTGTAACTAAATACAGAAACTAATATGGATTTTATACTCTAAATCTTCTGTTAATCAGGTTTAAATGACATTTTATTGCCTGCCTTCAGGATAAAGTTCAAAGTTCTTAACTTGGCATTTAAGCATTTAAGATACTTCACTATCTGGGTCCATTCTACCTTTTCTCACTTTATCCTTTATTATATCTTTACAGAAATACTTTGTCTTATTTAAACTTCTCTCTGCACCGTGGTCCAAGTGTTTTATGTTTTCTCTGTGCCCCACATAGATCTGTAATGCTCTTTCTCCCATCCATCTACCAATAACTGCATAACATAACAAGGCTGACAGTCCAAGGTAACTGTCACCTGTGTCATGAAGTCTTCCTTTACCAGCTCAGGTAAAATAAATTACTTATTTCTTTAGAATCAGAGAGGAATTGGCATCTTTTGAATTGTATCTTTATGCCAGATACCCTTGAATAGTCTATATGTATTTAGAAAAATTCATTTGTACCTCAATCATATCTTGCCAACATTTTCTACCTGAGTGCATTGCATTCTCAAAAACTATTTCTGATTGCTTGACTGCTAAGATATTGTAGGCATCAGGGGCAACCTTAAGTAGAGAGGCAAACAATTGCTAATGTGATTTTGAGGGTTCCAGATTCTTTCTATCTCAAAATATCTCCTTTATCTCCAATATCTCTAGAATGTCCTGCAGAAGTCATGGTAGCCATTTGGAAATAAAATCATTTTATATCTTATACCAAAATACATTATGGATAGTGTGTTAGTTTTCTATGCTGCATATAAAATTAACATGAATTCAGTGGATCAAAACTATACACATTTACTACACCATAGTTTCTTTTTCTTTTTTTTTTTTAAGATTTTATTTATTTATTTGACAGAGAGATAGAGAAAGAGCACAAGTAGGCAGAGCGGCAGGTAGAGGGAGAGGGAGAAGCAGGGTCCCAGCTGAGCAAGGAGCCCGATGCGGGACTAGATCCCAGGACCCCGGGATCATGACCAGAGCCGAAGGAAGACGCTTAACTGACTGAGCCACCCAGGCGTCCCTACACCATAGTTTCTATGGTTCAGGAGTCTGAACCCAGCATGGAGTGGGTCTTCTGTAAGGCTGCAATCAAGATGTCTGCTGGGATTGGATTCTCATCTGGATGCTCAGCTGGGAAAGTGTCTACTTTCCAACATCCAGAGGCTGGTGGCAGAATTTATATTCTTGGAGCTGTAGGATTCATGGCAGGTTGCTTCTCCAAAGCCAGCAATGGGAAGATACTAAAGTGAGTCTACTAGTAAGACAGAGTGTTATATAATGTAACATAGTCATGGGAGTGACATTCTATCACTTCAGCCATATTTTATTGACTAGAAGCAGGTTATAGATCCTGCCCACATTCAAGGGTAGGCGATTATACTAGGTTATGAGCACCAAAAGGTGGAGATTATGGGGACCACTTTAAAATCTGTCTATCACAGTCTATCCTCTGGTCCAGTGATTCATGTTCCTCCCATATGCAAAATGCATTCATCCTCTCCCAAGCTTCCAAGAAGTCTCATTCCATTAACGCATTTATTTAGAGTAAAACAAAAAAATTTTATCACGTAAATCAAGTGTGGATGAGATTTCCATGTGTGATCTGTTCACTGTAGTTCCTCTGTCTGTGGAGGACAATTCTTCTCTGGTTCTTCTCTGTCTGTGGACTTGCAACACTACAGACAAATTATCTCCCCCCTTCAAGAGACAATATTGCATATTTATCTATCTCACATTTCCTTTATTCATCCATCAACAGACATTTAGGTTGTTTCCATATCTTTACTATTGTGAATAATGTGGCAATGAACATGGAAGTGCAGATATCTCTTCTAGATACTGATTTAATTTCCTTTGGATATATGCCCAGAGGTGGGATTCCTGATTTATGCTAAGTGAAATAAGCTAGACACAGAAAGGCAAATACTGCATGATCTCACTTATATGTAAAGACTCATAGAAGAGAGTAAAATAGTGGTTGCCAGGGTTTGGAGGAAAGGGAAATGGGGAGATGTTGGTCAACAGGTACAGTTTCAGTTATGCAAAATAAGTAAGTTCTGGAGATCTAATGTACAGCAATATGAGAATAGTTAACAATACTGGATTGTATACTTGAAATTTGCTAAGAGGGTGGATCTTAAGTTCTCTCACCACACACAAACACACACAAAAAATGGCAACTATGGGAAGTGATGGATATGTTAATTAGCTTGATTGTGGTGATTATTTCACGACACACACACACACACACACAAACATGAATGTTATTTGGCCTTAAAAAAGAAGGAAATCCAAGTCCACGTTTTTACTAACGGTCTATTCAAGGCCAGTTAGGCTTTCTCTATCATGCTTCTCAGAATTCTTCCAGCCTCACCCCTATACTAGCTTCTAAAGATACTTCCTTACTTCTGTATATTTGTTACATGAGCAACCCAGGACTGATACCAAAATATGTATTAGTTTTCTATCTGTGTAACACATAAACATAAATGTGGAGACTTAAAATAACAAACTCTCGCTATCTCATAGCTTCTATATGTGGGGAATTTTGAGCATAGCTTACCTGGGTCCCCTGCAAGGCTGCAAGCAAATTGTCAGCCAGAGCTGGGTTTTTGTCTGAAGATAGAGGTTATGGGGCCACCTTAAGGTTTATCTGCCATGGATGGCTTAAAGAATTATATGTGAAATAAATAAATAAAATAGGTTTTGCTATGTAAAAAAAACCTAAAAATTCCTGATTGTGAAAATGATGAAAAATTATTAAAACCGATCATGGTGTGATTTCAATTCTGATTTTAAAATATTAATATCATAAACATATATAAAGCTCACACAGATTGATAAGGAAAGCAGTAGATACTTAATAAGCAAAAGAGAGAAGATGGAAAAAATCACAAAAAAGAAAATATAAATGCTAGCTAGGTATATAAATGTTTAGCTTTGTTTATAATTAAAAATAAAGCAATAATAATACTTTCAATTATCAAATTAACAAAATTAGTTGCAAAATTATCCATTCTGGTAAAATTATAGCAATTGGGCTCTCCCTTGCCACTGCTAAGAGTTATGAAGCAATGTATTCAAAAGCTTCTGTTTCAAAAGCTTCAAAGTTTTACATATTGTTTTACCTAGTAATCCCTCTTCCAGGAATCTGCTGTAATAAAATAATCAGCAATGCAGACAATGATTTATGCACAATGATTTTCTTTGAAGCACTGTTCATAATAATAAGGCATTGAAAATAATCTAAACATCCATCAAGAGGGGAAATGTTGAGTAAATTATAGTATATCTACAGTGTGGAATGTTGTGCAGCCATTAAAATGATATTTAAGATGAATATTTAATGATATGGAGAAATGCTTAGGTAGGTAAGAAAAAGGCAGAATACAAAATTGCTTATAGTGTGGAACTAATATGTAAAATAATTTATTATTAAGAGGAAGTGTGTAAAGACGTTAACAGTGGTTATCTTGGGGTTGAACTTCTTCCTCTTACATGATTGTTTTCAGTAATGAGCTAGTTGCCTTATTTTGGAGCCTTTATACACATATACATGGAGCCTTTCTCATCCATGTTCTTTCACTTTTCTTTTTTTTTAACAAGAAATTAATGTTGGGTAAGCAAGTTTGCTTGAAATGACATCAGTCAAAGCTAGTTTTGGACACTGGTAGAGGTCAGTCACTGGACAAAACTGGTGGAAATGAAGGCAAAGAAAGTTACCTCGGATTTAGAAATTATTCTTAGTCGTCCTTAGAATTGCCAGAGTAGAGTGACATGGTAAACAGTACATACGTGTAGAAAAGACTTTAAAAATAATAGAGTAAGTAAGTTTTAGTATTTTGTTTGTTTGCATTGTGAATATATTACCCCTGAGTGGATAAAAAAATTACTGGTTTATATAAATGGGTACCTTTAGCTTAGGTTAAAATATGTAGTGAGCATCACAAACATTTCAAAATATTTAATCTGAAGCAACTCAGTGGAAGTGAAGATGATGTGTGCCAGGACACTGTGTTAGAGGAGGATGTGAGGAGTTCAGTTAAAATTATTTCAAGGAATGTGGGCTAGAAAAAGATAATTTTTCCATGTTTTATACAATGTGATTTAAATAATACATAATTAAATTAAGACCCTAAAAATTGTAAGTATGTATTTGATCATTTGATTTATATTACTAGTAAGTAAATACTTAGCTTGGCTACAAATAACAGTAATAGCATCAAAACTTTGAATGATCTCATTATGAAAATGGAGAATTGCCTAATAATCATGGTCACTTTCTTTCTGATATATACTGTTTTATCTCTTGTATTTTTTTCTGCAAAGAGTGCCATGACAAAAAAGCAGATAGGAGTTTTCAGTTTATAATGTAAAAGAAAATTTAAAATTGTAAGTATCCATAGGAGAGTAAAAATATCCTTAATTCCACTCTAAAATAAACAAGTCCCAAATCCTTCTTAAATAGGTGGTTTGGAAGTGTGTGTAAGAGTCTAGAAATCCCAGGAAATCTACAATGGTGGAACAAGGAAAGGAGAAAAAAAATACACAGAATGGACTTCTATGAATGCTGGGAAATCAACTCTCCATTTTTTTATTATCCTTTTTATGACTTGTCTCCTTAAAAACTGGTATGACTTTTCCCTGTAAGCAGGAACCTAACACTGAGAACCTTTTTGTTTCTCTTTAAACTTCAAAAAGAACTGGAGAGAACTTTTTTCTCCAGAAGGAGTAATGGAGCCTGTTTTGGCACATTCAGCCCTTGATCTTGAGATGAAAGTCAGCCCTTTGGATTAATTGAGATGGTGTTGGTAGCCTTTCTGTTGTGGTCTGCTGCTTTCTGGGTAAAGGAAGATAAGAAAACAGAGGAACAACAACAATATACAGTTGGAGAAACAGAAAGCTGTATTATTTGTTCTTTGGCCCAATTCTCATTTTTGTTTCCTCTAGGTTTTTCCTCTGCTTTAAAATATATAGAGAAAGAAAAAAAAATATATGAATAAAGAAATTCTTAACCTTCAGAAATTGTACTAAAATTGAGTATTTCAGCAAACTTTGCCATCCTTAAACAACTAAAAAATTTTATGCCTTTCCTTAGCCCTCTTCTTCATTTCCTCCCTCCCCAGAAAGAGAGGAGTTAGGCTCAGCATGCTGTTTTTCCCATTAACTGCTGACTTCTGGTTAAAAAACAGATGAAGACTTCTGACAGACTGATGATCTCCTATCCTTGGGGTATTTATATCTCAAACAAGCTCTACGTAACGGTTATCCACCATACCTTCAGTAGGGGCTTGAACTTCATTATTCTTACTAAGATATCATTTCTAGAGCCACTGTATTCATTTACATGTTTCAAAAGATTGCATAAGAAAGCAAAGGCTTTGCTAATAAGTTATGGAAATTTCCTACAAAATTTTATTGAAAATAATGGCACTAATAGCTAATGTTTGCCAAAAGATATGCCTTTTGTGAAAGAAGGGGTAATTAAGAGCAGATACTTTCAAAGATGGGTAGTCTCTTCAAAGTGAATCAAATGTCTATTAACCTTTTGATGTTTATTCCATATTATCCTAACATGTTAATTTAATTGTTAGGGAATAAAGATCTACCAATAGGTCTATAATGCATTTTCTCCCTTTACAGGGTGATGCCTCAAGAAAGAATGATTATCTGGTCAAATCTTTTTGTAAATATGCTAATAACAGATCTCTTGACAAACATACATGGTGTTTACTAGCAGGAGAATCTTCATCTATGGAATCCTTTTAGAAGGATGTACCTGATCTACCTAGGACTGACTATGATAAACAAACCTAGAATCTATTGATTCATAAAGAATGACTAACTGGAAAACGTCATGAAAGCTATATAATAATTAGAATATAAAATGTGAATGTATCATGACCAAATAAGCTTCCTTTTTGTAAGTGATGCTCCTGTGGGCATCACTTAGAGACCTTATGTTAAATATGAGCTGCAGCGTGTCCTTGTCTGCATTTATGGTCCCAGACTTTTCCCTCCGTGCCTGTGTTTTGTGATAATTTGTATTCTTGGATTATTAATATAGCTCAATATTGGGAGAAATCTCTGATTCTTGTGAGCCTGATTTGACAGATATTCCAATCCTTTGTACTATCTTGAATGAAGACTTAATTTAATACAGGTTTAGGGAAACTTGTCTTTTTAAAAATTTTAATTCCAGTGTAGTTAACGTATAGTGCTATATTAGTTTCATTTGCACAATATAGTGATCCAACATTTCCATACATTACTCAGTGCTCATCAGGACAAGTGCACTCCTTATCCCCTTCACTTATTTCAGCCAGCCCCCCACCCGTCACCTCTCTGGTAACCATCTATTTATTCTCTATAGTTAGGAGTCTGGTTTTGGGGTTGTCTCTCTTTTTTTCCCCCTTTGTTTGTTTTGTTTCTTAAATTCCACATAGGAGTGAAATCATATGGCATCTGTCTTTCTCTGACTAGCTTATTTCAATCAGCATTATACTCTCTAGATCCATCCATGTTGTTGCAAATGACAAGATTTCATTATTTTTTATGGCTGAATAATATTCCACTACATATATATATATATATACATAAATACATACATATATATGTATATCACATATCCTTTATCCATTCATGTATTGATGGACACTTGGGCTGCTTTCATAGTTTGGTTACTGTAAATAATGCTGGAATAAACATAGGGGTGCATGTATCCCTTCAAATTAGGTATTTTTTGGGTAAATATTTGGGAGTATGATTACTGGGTTATAGGATAGTTCTATTTTTAATTTTTTGATGAACCTCCATACTGTCTTCCCCAATGGCTACACCAATTTGCATTCCTACCAACAGTAGGGAATACTTGTCTTGGTTAAATAAGTGGCACAGTGTAATCAGAACTAGGGTCATCCCGAATAGATAAGTTGTTTGTTTCACTCAGAGTCCTTAAAGGTGTTTCACTTAAAGTCCTTAAAGTTTTCATTGCTGAAAACTCTTTATTAAATAATCAGACACTGACCAGGAGTTTCAAGACTGGCACAAAGTAACTCTTTATTTTTACCCTTGTTTAAGTTTGGATTCACTCAGGAGGGGGCCCTGAGATACAAGGTAGAATGCTGGTAGTTTATTTGGGGGTTGAAAGGAACACCTGTAGGAAGTGGGGAAGTGATACCCTAAAGGAGAAGCATCAATCAGTGGTGTGCTATTAGGCTAACTACAACAGTGGGTGACTAAGGTTAAGTTCCATAGGGAAGCTCTAAAAATTATGCCAATGACACACTCAGAATTATCTTATCTGAGGATCAAGCGAACTGGGGTATTTATACACCGAAACCTGAGGGTCCCTGGTAGAATACTATTTTTAAGGTGTGCTATTTCCCTGAGTCTTCTGGTCTTCTATGCTTGGAGAGCATGGTCCTCTGTGGTTCTGGAAGAAAGACTCCCCAGGTACAGAGACATGCATACTGGCAGTTTGGAGTTTCTGCAGCATATGAAAGCTCTGATGGAAGAGAGCACCAACACTCTACTCCATCCCTCAATCATCTCTTTGACCATATCTGCTCCCTCTGGTTGGCCACAAGGGAGTCTCTGCATTCATTCATTCAACTGGGCATGACTGGGCAGTCCCCATTGTAGAGAGTTGAGGGACCATTGGGCCATCCTTCCTCTAAGGGTACATTTGAGCAAAAAACTTGAATGACAACAAGAGAATGAGTGGTTTAAGGGAAAGGCTCCTCAGGAGAGGGGCAGCAAATGCAGAGACCCTTAGGTGGGAATAAGCTTGATTTCTCTGAGGAACAGCAGGGAGTTCAGTGTGCCTGTGTCCTCTGGAAGGAGAGTGTCAAGAGATGAGATAGGATAGTGAGTGGGACCCAGGTTATATTAGGGTCTTGCAGGACTTGGGAGTTTTACTCTGGGTAAAGTGGAAGACATTTGCAAGTTTCTAGAAAAGTGACTGAACTGACTTTTAAAGCTCCCTGACTCACTCTATCAGTTATTAGGTTTCACTTAATTTTCCCCTGGTTAAAATTGGAGGATGCCTTTCTAGTCCCTTCAAGTCCTTGAGGTGAAAGAGGTGGGGTATGTCCCCTCCATCCCTGGTCCAGTCCTAGCATAAATGATCTATAAGCCAAACATCAATTTCCTTCCACTGAGATTACTTCCTTCCTTTAGCTAACTCCTGTGCATTTTTAATTCTAATATAGGCTCTATCAGTTTGTCCTGTCTTTCCATGGCTTAACTACTATTGTTCTTTCAGGGCCCTGAAGGGGTATGAATATGAGTCCTGTCCCCAGATTGATGGGTGAGTGAGACTGGGGATGGGAGTGTAGAACAGATAGGGATTATAAGCAAACAATCACCCATGACCACATCTCTTGTTCAGCGCTTGGCACAAATAGCATCCATGACTGTGTCTTGGTTGTAGGAGTTGACTGTACTAGACCTTGGAGTTTTTGAAGCTGAATACCCACCTTCCCCTTCTGCACATACATTCTCAGGAGAGAGTTCTGTGGGTGTGGTTTAGAGGCAGCTGCAGGGGCGTCCTTTTCAGTTTGAGAGTCAGAGCTGACTCATTAGCCCCTAGAAAACCTTAGTATTATGCCACCTCCTTCCATCCACCCACTTCCCACCAACACCTTTACAGAGAAGAACATTTAGATCTAGATTATTTTATGTATATACTTTTTATGTTATGAACACCAAAGTCATTACCCCATTAGCTGGATAATTTTAATCTACTTATCCATTATCTGCTCCAATTCCACAAAGGTTTTGAAGCAGTTATATTTATATATCTATATAAAGCATATAGAAAAAGCTAGAGGAAAATACAAATGCTGGATTGTTTGGTACAGATTAGAATGTAATAAGTGGACAAAGAATTGGAAAATCACAGTGGGATGGATTAATCAGGAAGATCTTCTCAGAAGCAATTAATCTATTATGACACTCACTTCTATTCATTCAGGTCCCTGGAGTTATTTTTTCTTTGGTTTTCGGCAGAGTTGCTCTCAGACTGATGGCATAATGAGAAGGCTCGCCCTTAACTAATATGCAAAATTTTCATCATATTTATTTCCACAGAAAGAGAGAGAGAGAGAATCCTCTAAGGAATGGGCCTTTACAGCTTGTTTTGGTAAGAAACCTAGATATTTCATAGAGCACAGCGTTTTAGGACATTATCATAGAAATAGATATTCCTCCTTTAGGAGGAGAATCAGAGTTATCCAGAAGGAAAAGAAAATCAGAAAAAATGGAAGAAACTTCAAGCAAAAGGCAAACTTTTTAAAGACCCCCACTGTGAAAATAAATGACTATGGTCAAACCAGTTTAAAGCTTTGCTTTTCATTTTGAAGTTTTAGATCAGGAAGAGCTTTTAGAGTTCATTTCGTTCAACCCCTTCATTTTACAGATGACAAAGCCAGGACCCAGAGAGGTTAAGTGATTTGCTCATGGTCACACAGACAGTATGGGGCAGAACTGTAACTACATTTCAGATTGAGTAACTCCTGGTCCTGGGCTGTTTGTACTATAGCTGCTTCTAGCTGATGTCATTTTGGGAAGGAGGCATCCAAGGGCATCAGCAACATGGACAAGAGGGAAAAGGAGAGATGCAAGATATATGGGAGAGCTGGGGACACTAACCTAGTGGCTAGGCTAGAACCAGCAAGGACCAATGGACAAGGTTCTACAAAGGGTGTGGCAAATTTTGATATGGTTCTGACAGAAAGCAATATTGGGAATTCACTCCAGGAAACAGGACAACAGGAGAGCTGCAGGAACAAGTGTATTAAATGATGGAGTCTAAGGTTTGAAATCATCATTTTAATAAAAGCAGGTCTCCAGCTATGGGTTGAGGTAACAAGATCCATGCCCAGAGGAAGGCTCTGGGAAGGATTAAGCAGCATATCAGAACCTCAGCAGTCTATGGTTGGGGCAGGTCCAACTTCAAGTCCAGAATGGAGCTTACATAGTCAGTAGAGAAAACTGAGCCCACACCTTATTTAACTGAAAAAGAATGAGACTTGGAAACAAGATGAATAATAATCAGAAATCACCTGTTATATGGGTAACCATGAATTCAACCATCTTCTCTTGCTAGTCTATAGGGTGTTGAACCAGATATTATTTCTTTCTCTCATCAGGACAGACTATTTAAGGAGAGGAGCTGAACATGAAGATTAGAGACCTCTTGAATTTAGCTGATAGGGACCCTGGAAGATAGTTGTGTCCTTTGGCATATGCATATTGTATCAATTAGGATGTGTTCGACTACAAGTAACAGATCACCTGAATAAAATCAGCTCATCCCACCTGGATGCTTATTTTTTTACTTAACAATTGTTCTGGAGGCAGGCAGTCACAGAGTTATTCTGTGACAGAAAATGAAATTGTTCAATTTTGCCACTCTACCATTCTTAGTGTATTAATGATGACTCCTCTCTTAGTTGCAAGATGGTGGCTGCAGCTCCAAGCACAAGTCTTCCTTTATGTGACAGCATTCTAAACAAGAAGTAGGAATGGAAAACGAAAAAGACTTTTCTCTGCATACTTCTCATCATCAAAAAATAGATATTTTCCAGAGGCTCCTCTTGGGAAGGTTACTTTCCATTTTATTTTCCAGAACCGGGTCATGTGACTTACCTAAACCAATACTGCCTAATGCAAACAGGTTTGCCATGATTGACTAAATGTGGTTGACTGTTGAATCTCTTCCCAATATTCGTTATTTATTTCCCAGGGTAGACATATTTTTACTCCATCAAAATTTGTTTCTCTGAATATGGAACATTGGGAAGAAAATTAACAGTCTACCACACTCAGTAAACTGACTTAGAACTTCTGTAACATTCTGAGTCACACTTGACTACAGATAGTGCTTCATATACCAGCTTTTCTTATCGTTTTACCTAGCCACATCTTGACTTGAGAAATAAAATCTTCAAAGCAAGTTTCTTAAAGATCCATCCAAAAATTCAGAAGTCTCCCCTTTGATTTAAAGTAGTAATAAAAGACTGAGTTAAACACTTTCAAAAGTAAACAAATAAATAAAACCTACCATTTGTCTTTTTTCTCCAATCAAGTTGAATAGTGAAAGAAGTATATGAGATAGGAAATGATGCCACATTCCCTTTTCTGTCTCATATTCTTCCTTAAGCTTCTTTTCTAAAATTCTACCCTGATCCTATTTTAACTAAGAATATAGAACATTTTCATTTTCATGAATGAAAATAGGTCAGTTATTTTTACATGTATGTATTTGATATAACTTAAAAGTAACTAACAACCATGTTTTCAGTATTTCTCACCAGTGGAAGGTAGAGAGTTGAATTACTTGGGTTATAGAGTCACCCTTTGTGGCACAGTCAGTGTTATGTATTCACCAGACTCTGTGGCTACATTATACTTCTCAAACTCAATTTCAGATCAGTCGGCCCATATGACTGAGTTCTAGCCAATGAAATGGCTATGGGGCAAAATATACTATTTCCAGGGCTAGTTCATACAGAATTCTCCAACCATATGGGTTGAATTGTGCCTACCTGCACTGCCCGCTGCCTGCCACCTCCAGAATAAGCTATGTTGAAAGTCCTAACTCCAAATACCTCAGAATGTGATCTTACTTGGAAATATAGACACTGCAGATATAATTAATTAAGTTAAGGTGAGGTCATAATGGAGTGGGGTAGCTCCCTAATCCAATATGACTGGTGTCCTGATGAGAAGAGGAGAATGCCATGTGCTGTGGGCTGAATGTTTATGGTCCCCCCACCTGACCCAAATTTATCTGTTGAAATCTTAACACCCGAAGTGGTGGTATTGGGAGGTGGGGCCTTTGGGAGGTGATTTTGGTGATGAGGGTGGAGCCCTCATGAATGGGATTATTGACCTTATAAAAGAAGCCCGGAAAATATCCCTGGCCCCTAAAGTCATGTGAGGATACAATGATTACCTGGTAGCCTGAAACCTGGAAGAGGGCCGTAACTAAAACCTGTCCATGCTGACATCTGATCATGGACTTCCAGCCTCTAGAACTGTGAGCAATGGATTTCTGCTGTTTCTAAGCCACCCGTCTGTGGAATTTTGTTACAGTGGCCATAACAGACCAAGACACCATGTGAAGGCACAGAGGTGGAGGAAGAGTGTCATTTGACTGAGGAGGCAGATACTGAAGTGTTGCAGCTACAAGCCAATATGTGACTGGGGCTATCAGAAGCTGGAAGAGGAAAGGAAAAATTCTACCCTACAAGATTCAGGGGAAGCATGGCTGGCTCTGCCAACATTTTAATTTTGGACTTCAAGCCTCCAGAACTATGAAAGAATAAAAGGGTATCGGGCGCCTGGGTGGCTCAGTTGGTTAAGTGACTGCCTTCGGCTCAGGTCATGATCCCGGAGTCCTGGGATCGAGTCCCGCATCGGGCTCCCTGCTCGGCGGGGAGCCTGCTTCTCCCTCTGACCCTATCCCCTCTCATGCTGTTTCTCTCTCTCTCTCTCAAATAAATAAATAAATAAAATCTTAAAAAAAAAAAAAGAATACAAGGGTATCGTTTTTTGCCACCAAGTCTGTGGTTCTTTGTTACAGCAACCCTAGAAAACTAATATGCTATCCTCCATGCCCAATCTCTCTCTTCACTCACCAGCTAGCCAAATCCAAAGATAAAATAGAAAATGGAATGTCAGAACCACTAATTGGAAGGACCTTGGGTCACTAAATAACTACATGGGCCAGACACCACCGCATTGTTCTCCTGTATGGACAGTGATCTGAGAGAGAAATAAACTGTATTGTGTTAAGTCCTGACATATTGGACATTATTTATAATAACAACTGGCATCCTCAACTGAATATATATAAAGCCTGGACTGAAAATTTTGTGAAATTAGTGGTAAACACAATGTAGATAATTTTAGAGTTCCTACTTCTGTTGATACCATAGATATAATAAATCAAATAAACCAACATGTTGTCTGCCTATTTAGTAGGCCCTGAATCAATAAGGGGGTCCTTTTCTGTCTCAGGTCCTATTATAAGAACCTGGAGAGGTTCGGCCTCATGAACTTAGAACATAGAATAACAAGAGTAATGACATAAAGAAGGATTTTGGCTCTGGTTTGTGAGTGTGAAGCTACCCTTTCTTCTCCTTTAAGATTATTGTACAAATTTCAGTTGGTACATTTTCTGCAATTATAAAAGAAAAGGAGGAAATTGCTATTTATATCTGAATAACTAAGTTCTTGTAAACACAATGCAAAAATGCAGGTGATTGCACAAGCCCTCTTCATTATATTCCCTTGTCTTCACCCTAGAGCATATACAGGAAAGATTGTGGAATATTTAACATCTTTAGATACTTTTGTTTGGGAAGACAAAAAAGTAAAATATTAAAGAAAAAAAGGCCAGTGTATCCAGATGCAACCAGCAGGGAATGTAACCTAGCTTGTACTCAGCAATCTAAATTCAATATCCACCATGAGCTCTAATCATTAGCTGTGTGACCTGTCCTCAGGTCTCTCTACCATTACCTATTGAAAGAAGGAGTGGAGGGCTTTTTTTTTTTTTTTTTTAAAGATTTTATTTATTTATTTGACAGAGAGCGGGAGAGAGAAAGAGAGAAAGCACAAGCAGAGGTAGCAGCAGAGGGAGAGGGAGAAGCAATCTCCCCCTGAGCAGGGAGCCTAATGCAGCGCTTGATCCCAGGACCCTGAGATCATGACCTGAGCCAAAGGCAGACGCTTAACTGACTGAGCCACCCAGGAGCCCCAGGAGTGGAGGGCTTTTAAAAATTGTTTGCAGAAGCCAAAACCTTCCAGGTGTTTCCTCGGAGGCTAACTCAAGAAGTTTCCACCAGAATCACTCTGCCTTTATGTGTTTTTACACGTTAAGCTTCCACAGGAAACAAACAAACAACAGAGAGACAAACAGAATGAAAAAGGATGCAGCTGCTGTGGAAAACAGTCTGGCAGTTTTACAAGAAGTTAAACATAGAATTAGCATATGACCTATCAATTCCACTCCTAGGTATATACCCCAAAGAATTGTAAACAAATACTTGTATGCCAATATTCCCTGGAGCATTATTCACAATAACTAAAATGTAGAAACAACCCAAGCATCCATCAACAGATAAATGGATAAACAAAATGTGGCACATGCATGCAAAGGAATGCTATTCAGACATAAAAAGAACGCATCCTACAACATGGATGAACCTTGAAAACATTATGCCAAGTGAAAACGGACAATGTTGTATGACTCCATCTATATGAAATATCTAGAGTAAGTAAATTCATAGAGACAGAAAGTAGCTTAGAGGCTACCAGGAACTGGAAGGGAGAGGTATTGAGCATTATTGTTTATTTGAGGTGATGAAAAATTTTGCAAATAGTGGTGAATGATTGTACCACTAGTTGTGAATGTTAATGACATTGGGAGTGTTATTAATGCCACTGGATTGTGCATTTTAAAATGGTGAACATGGCAAGTTTTATGTTATATGTGTTTTACCACAGTAAAAATAATTAAATATAAAAAAATTTTGCAATTAAAAAACAAACAAAATCCTTTGACCAAGGGGTTCTATGCTAATGAAGCTTTGGAAACTACTTGTGTATCATGCTACACAACCAATGTGACTTTTTCCTTGAAGAACTGAACCTCTTTATAAGATTGCCTAACTCTTCCACAATTAGACACAGAGATAATTCTACCAAATCAAGCAAACTCTTAATTCTCATCAGCACTGGATCTCAGAAGCAAGCTGTGTAATGATGACAGTTGGTGGCAAACAATGCTTGCATGGGAAGCTCCAGCGATGTGCCCAAAGTAAGTAACTATTCCTCTGATCAGTGACAGTTTCACTGCTAGATACTTTGGAGAAAATGCATCTCTAGGTTTAGAAAGTTAGGGTATTGTGGTTCTCTGAATAGTGGAAGGTCAGTGCAGGAGATGGCAGTGGGGTGGGATGGGACCAGGAGACACTTCAATCATTTCTTCCATCTTATGTAAGTGAAGGCACTGTTTCTGAGGGTTGTGAGGAGGGGAATGTTTTGAGTGTTTTATACAATGATTAATGCCGACAAATATTTTTTTAAAAAGTGATTCTTACCTCTGATAGTGTCCAACAATAGTGATTATGATTTATAATCTTCAAAGCAGTACATATTCCTTTATCTTTTTCTTAGTTTATGGGCAACATGTGTGATGGTTGCTAGACTCTACGTGGGCAATCTGGAAGAGGTTTTCCCCTTCCCCACCCTTTCTCTGTGCCTTGTGTTCAGAATCTGTCCAGTTGACAGGCTGATGAGAAATGTTTCTTATGTGAGACTGATTGGAAGAGTGAGCAGTTAGAAAATCCTTTTATTGTTTTCTTTTGAGCTTTCCCATGATGGAGCCCTGCCATCAACCAAGTCTCTCTTCATTGTTTTGTGTCTTAGGGAAGAGAAATTTTTAGAGGCACATTTGAAGGACTGCCAAATGGCCCTCAGAGAGCTTTACATATATTAATTGAGAGCAACAGTTGCATATTAACATTCTATAGTTTACCAGTTACAGAACAGCACACAGCAAAATGGAATGACTGTTCTTTTTTTCCTTATATTTTGTGAAAGGATATTAATATACCATTATATTAGAACATGTTTTAATTATTTTAAGTAATTGGCAATGGAAAAAAATAACTGGCAGTGGAACTCCATCTTTAAGGCAATGTTAATGTAAATATTCTGGGAAAGAATTGACTAAATCTGAGTTTATTGTTAGCATTGCACTTTTGTTAAGCAATGCTCCTATCAGAGTGAGTGTGCCATTTTCTTTCTCACTTTGCTAAGTTCAGCATATATCATCAAATAATAGACTCTTTTAAATTCCCAGGAAGTGCTGGCCCTGTTTCCAAAAGACAGGACTTATGTTTCCAAATTGCCATTACCAAAGAATTTTGTAGAAACACCATGGTGAATTAGACTGGCCAATCTTGGATACATTTGATTCTTTGTCTGAATAAGAATAGCCTTTCAATGCCCAAATTCTTTCAACACGGCATCTCCCTTATCCCAGTTGTTGACTCTCAAGATGTTCTAGAGATCGAGCAGATTCAGGAATGAAAGGGGATGGCACCTTGAGTTACATGTGCATGCCAGCTGGATCGTTTCTCCTTAAGAGAACAGCAAAAGTGAGATCAATTTTGATTATGATAATGTTAATACAAGCGGTTACAAAATTTTGAGTGTCTATCATATAGTTGGAGCCTTCTAGAATTATCTATTTTAAACCACAAAAAATGATCCTACAAGGTAAGTACTATGAGGGAAAACATACATTGCTCTGCATAATTATATTGGGGAGAAACTCATTTATCTCCCCTCCCTTAGTTTTCTCCTCCCTTCTCTTAGCCCTCCCTCTCTCTTATGCTTTACTATTAGCACACATCCAATTCCCATTCATTTTGGATACAGATCAGCTTAGCAATCTTTTCTTTCTGTTAACTAATATCCTCAGGGTCTCACTTTCCACCCCAAATGACTTGACTAGAAAAATAAGTTCATAGAACAATGACAGGGGAATTAAATCCCATGGGGAATTCTGATGAAATGTATTAAGATCATTATTTTTTTCCTTATACTTACCTATAAATTGTACAATTTTATCCTTACTAGTTCATACACACAAAGAAGCACACAAAATACTATACATTTCATGCATTTGTTTGGTGATAAATTTATTATAGAAGGCCAATTTGGATAAGAAAATGAGTTAGATGTTGTTGCATTAAATTGCTGTCAAGATATTTCACTTTTCTGGGTCCATTACATACAGTCCTGGAAAATATGAGTTCTCTTTGTTTATGGACATAACCTGTTGTGACAACTTATTATCTAACAGTCCCTTTTCACCAAACCTGATCTTCTTCTAGTTTTTTTTTTCTTGATATAGAAGTCAGGATTCTTGATTGTAAATGACAGAATCTTCTCTGTCTGGTTTAACAAGATGATATTAGTTAAATTGTAGTTAGCTCTCAGACTCTCAAGGTTGTAGGAGAACCAGTCTCAGAAGTGATGCAACCAAGAATAATACCCAATTACATTGAAATAGGGGGGGTGCAGGAGACAAAAATATGATCTGCTTAGAGACATTAAGCTTGTAAAATCAACATAATTTGAAGATTAATTGGATATGGGGATAAGAGAAGGGATAAATTAAGTATGAATTTCAGATTTCTGGTTTAAGAGCTATGGTTTGATAATTCCATTTGCTGGGCATTGTGGGCATTATCATGTGTGGCTACTCAACATCTTTTGAATTCTCTTTTTAGACCTGAAAAATTCTTACGTTACGATACTGTCATACCAAAGTGGAAACTAGAATTTACTGTCACTACTTCCTTTATTGCTGAGTTGCTTTACAGAGATATCCTCATCTCCCCCAAAGGGCAACATGAGGAAATAGCATGTGCAGACTCTATTTTCGGGTTAGCATGGTGGCAAGTCCTGGAGCTTTTGTTTTCCAGTTTGGAGCATCATTTGAGCCACAGTATTGCTGCCAAGCCACGGAAGCCATAGTGTTTTTGCTAGAACAACTCTAATGGGATATAACTGGGTGTGATTCCTGGCAGCCTAATGTCCAGTTTTACTGCTTCTGCCTCCAGTTTCTCTTCAACTAGTCTTGCTCTCCTGCCACTCTGTATCTTCCAGTGTTATCAGAGTCATCCTTTTAAACTGAAAATCGATGAAATTGCTCCCCTAATCAAATCTTGCCAGTGGCGTTCCTCTGGCCAGAGGAAGAGTCAAAACTCCTAAGTTATCAGTTTCCTACAGGTTGCCAAAAAAATTACTACAAACTGGGATGGCTTAAAATGAAAGAAATATATTCTTTCACAGTTTGGAGGCTTGAAGTCTGAAGTCAAGGTCCTCTGAAGGCCTCCTTCAGGGAGGGGAATCCTTCCTTGCTTCTAGCTTCTGATACCCCCAGGCTTTCCTTGGTTTGTGGCAGCACACCTGCAGAACCTCTGTCTTCACATACCAGTCTTCCCTCTGTGGGTCTCCGTGTCTTCCCATGGCATTCTCCTCTTATATGAAAACCAATTACAAGGGTGCCTGGCTGGCTCAGTTGGTGGAGTGACTCTTGATCTTGGGGTTGTGACTTTTGATCTTGGGGTTGTGAGTTTGAGCCCCATGTTGGGTATAGAGATTACTTAAAAACAAAATCTTAAAAAAAAGAAAAGAAAAGAAAACCGATAACATTGGATTGGGACCTACCCTGCTTCAGTATGACCTCATCTTAAATGGATTACACCTGCAGACCCTATTTCCAAATAAGATCACATTCACAGGTACTGGGGATTAGGACTTCATCATGTCTTTTGGCAAGTACACAATTCAATTCAACAATGGCCTACAAGGTGGCCTATTGTGTGGCCCCTGTGGGCTTTCTGAGCCTCACCTTGTTCTTTTTCCTCTCCTCATTCTATGTTCCAGCTACTCCTCACTTTCAGCTCCTTGAAAGTACCATGATCCCTCGAACCCCACAAATCCTCCTGAGCAGGGTCCTTCTTCCTGGAATATTCTTTCTGTATCCACCCTCTTCCCTTTCATCTCATCAATTCTCCTATATCCTTTATAGTTCCTGGACATCCTGCACTAGATTTGGTGCCTCTTCATTGTGCTCCCACAGCTAATTGGACTTTTCCCATCATAACATACATCACACTTTACAGTGATTACTTGCCTGATATCTTGGCTCCAAGAAGTCTGGGATAGCGTCTGTTTTTTTCAATACTGTAGTCCCAGCACTTGGCGTAGTACTTGTCACAGAGCAGATTTTCAATAAGAAAAATAAATTTGGCAACTCTTTGTAGTTTTGAGTAACTGTGAAGAATGTAGTTATTTAGCTTTGGATCTTGTTGGAAGGGCCTAGTATTTTGTCAGTCAATACTCCTTAATACAGGGTTTATTAGGGGAATAAATAAGTTATTAGAAGGTTTTCTGTCACAGGAAGTCTCTATAACCTCCTCTATATAGGAATGACCTTGAATAATAGTCCTCTGATAATCTGTTACTGGTAGGCTGGATCCTCTGGCAACTTAATGAAAACACAATTTCACAATACTCTGTTAGACTTTGCTCATTTCTCTTTGATTTATTAAAGTCATTTTATAACTTCATTTTATACTAGGCATTACAATGATAATTAATCTATTACTTTCTAGTTATTGCAATCATTATTAATTTCTAGCAATGTCAAGGCTTCAAACACCAAATATAAAGTCAGTGTTTTATGCAACCTCCATAGATTTGCTGGTTGTTTAGATGAACTGCTTAGCATTCAGGACTAAGATTTCTGATTCCCACTCTGTATCCTACATCAACTCCTCTCTCAATTACTTCTGTGGCTAGAGTAAGTCTTGGTATGCATCAAATGGCAGCCAATACAAAAGTATTTCATATTCATCTTTAGATCTTTTCTGTATTTACAGGTGAATACAGATCAACTACAGATCTGTTTCTGTATTTCTAGGTGAATGTGAGTATGTCTATCTTGGCAGTTCAAAATGTGTGTGAAATGCACTAATTTAACATTGGCATCTCATTTCCTGAACCCTCCTGACCTTTCTGTAGTTCTTGGGAAAAAAATGAATTTTAATGCTTTTATTTTTTAAACTCCTCCTAATGTAATGCAGGTTGTGTGAAGAATTAAAAGGGAAAATGAAATTGAAAATTTGTTTGGAAAATCCTTTAATTTTTCTGCTAAATTAATTTAGGCAGTACTTGAATACCAGCATTGTTAATGCAATAGTATATATCGTAAGAAGTAGATGCTCTTTAGTTTGTCATAATTTAGTTTAGGCATAATTTATCATAAGAAATTGCTAATGTACCTTGTCTCTACCCAACACATACAGGCACGTGTGATAATCTGGAATTACATGAGGCAGGAACCACTGCTTGTTCACCACTGTTTACCCAGCTGGGTATCCAGTAGGTTAGTGAAGCAACATAAGGACATTGAAATGTGTTTTAAAAATGTGTTTTAAAAATCACTCCCTGTTTTTCCTCCATTGGATGTTTCCATGTTCCTGTCCCTCTCCAGGGGTTCCATGAATCTGCAAAGTGTATCAAAGAATTCAGGGGGTGATTAATTTGAACGGGAAAAATTACATCTTTATTTTCACAAACTTTGAGGTGACATTTATCATTTTCTTCTGAGTGTAAGCCACAAACCTTAGTAATTTTAGCAGTATCTGTGACTTGGTCATCAAGAGAAACCACAAATATTTCTTATCACAATTGTTGTATATGCTTCAAAGATATTCTTGAAATTGTAATAGTTACTCCAGCAAGATCTTAGTTTTTAGTGCATGACATAGAAAACATATGTATTATGTCACAGATTTGTTTCTTTTAAAAAATGTTGTTAACTAATTTGCTTTTCTTTCTAATAATCAGTTGCATTTTCTGTGCTTAAAAATATTATTCTGTCACCAGAAGGACAAAGGGATCTGTGGCACGAAATGCTCTAGGCATTACGGGCTGCAGTTTTTTTTTATCTTACTTGGGTGCTTTAAACAGGTCTCAACACGGTAACTCAAGGGCTACTGTACCGTGGGCCATGTGCTATAGTCACTTCCAGATGATTAGCCCCAGGAGACATGGGATAGAAACCTTTCATATCCCTCCTCACCCTCAGGACTGCCCCACCTCCAAACTAGTCCCAGCCTCTAGTTGCCTACAGTTTATCCCTTCTCATATTTTAAAGTTACTGCAGAACCATTTATCTTTTAGGCAGTATAAAAATCTGGGTTCAAGTCTTGGCTCTTTCACTTACTAGTATTGTCTCCTTAGCTAATTTACACAACTACACTGTGCCTCAGTTTCCTCATTTGCATGATTATCTTCTCTTATAGGTTGATGGCAAATGTAAATGACTTACCATATGTAAAACCCTTAGGATATCTGGCAAATAGAAAGTGTTATGCAAATACTTGCTATTACTCTTAGATGGCTATGTTCATGAATCCTATAACTGCATGATAGATAACTATAATTTTAAAAAGTTAAAGCATTGTTTAAAAAGGAAGCCTTCTATTATGTGCCACCTGAGATCATTTTGGCCTCACTCCCCTCTTATTCCAGCCGCTGCTAAGGCAACCAGCAATCTGTGGGCTCTCACTGACACATGCAGATCCAACCTGACAGCGCTCCATGCAGCTCATGCTGCAAACCTCTTGTCTCCTGCTGATGCAGAGAGACAAGTACATCTACATGTATAGCTCAGTACCCAAGCCAGAAGCAGGGAGGAGTTAATGTCCTTAGAGAGAGGGGTCAATGGATACATTTTCCATGTTTCCATGTTCCTATGTTTCTTAGATATGGCAGAACTTCTTCCTTTCCAGAGTGTACATCTTCTGCATTTGTGTTTGCCTTCACTACCCCCAGTTCCTCTACTCGTTTCTTTTCAGAAGGCACACAGAATGCCTGATCTAATAACAACATTGCCTTCGACTGAAGAACCCATTTGATGGCAAAGAAAGAGAAGGATATGCTAGTTATCATGTACCCCGCCACCCAGAACTGGCCCAATAAAATGATGATGGATTGCCTGTTAAGTCTTGGCTACCATACCAGGTCAAAAATAACATCTTGTGGTTTGGGGATTCTGACCTCCACAGTGCAGTGGAGCTGAATCAATGAACAATATATAGTACTGTGTCTTCAAAAGCTAGAAGATATGGATCCAGGAACCAAGGGATGGAAGTAGAACTGGTCCATTTTACCATGATTCACAGGGACCTATTTGGTATAAGAAATTTGTACTTATCACCCTACAACTTAAGCCTCCATTCTAATAGAGATTCCAGGTCCCAGGTTGGAACAGGTCCATCAGGAGACAGTAAAGGATCTATCTGCTAAACTTCCAGGTGTGATTCACACTTGATTTCTTCAGGTTTGTCATGCTAATGGACCAGTGAAGAAAGAAAGAAGCATTGAACTTAACGGCAGCAATCAACCTTCATTACTATGAGGAGTTAGGATTTCTGCTACACAATAGAGGTGAGGAACAGGTGTACCTGGAACCCTGGGATTAACTTGGGCACACCTTGGTTCTTCCATGCCAGTGGTAATGGTGACAAAGGCCAGGCAACCGAAGGCTCAATTCTCCATGCAAACTCTCATTTTCACAAAATGTGTTTCATAAATCATTTAAAACACTAAATAAAGAGGAGGAGTTGAGTAATGGCAAAGATAAAACAAAACAAAATAAAATAAATCAGGGTTAGAGCATCTTTAAGGAATGATAATGCTTTGATTTGATTTTGATATTGGGCTTGATTATGATATTGGGCTTAGTGGTACACTCTACTTTGTAACTGTATGTTCATATCATATTTACAGAATGCATGTGGATTTTGCATTAGAGGTAGGTTGATACTAGGTCAATACTGGTGTTTTTGTTCCATTTGCAATCACTGTTGGTATTCTGCAGTGATTTGTGTGGGGGTGGGCACAGAACAATTGCTTCATTGATGCCCGTTCATTCCTTGACTATCTTATTTCCATTCAAGTTAAGAGCTTTTTTTTTTTTTGATAGAAAATAAGTTGGGCAGTTGCCCATAACACTAATTCATGTTAAGAACCACCAATAAACAGCTGAATTACTTAGTTACTCCATGGACCCTGATTTTAAATGACTTCTTTGGGGGTATATTCAAAGGTTTTGTATTAGTTAGCCTGTTTTCTAATAGTCATTTTCTTTTTTTTTTTTAAAGATTTATTTATTTATTTGAGAGAATGAGAATGAGAGAGAGAGAGAGAGTACATGAGAGGGGGAGGGTCAGAGGCAGAAGCAGGCTCCTCGCTGAGCAGGGAGCCCGATGCGGGGCTCGATCCCGGGACTCCGGGATCATGACCTGAGCCGAAGGCAGTCGCTTAACCAACTGAGCCACCCAGGCGCCCCTCTAATAGTCATTTTCTGAAAGGCTTTCATTTTATTTTAAAAACTCTATTTCATGCAAGTCATATTTATATTAACATTCCAATAAGTGGTAGTGCAAAAGTATGGAGTTCTTATATACCTTGTAATACATGACATGATTCTATGATTCCTTTTGTTCATCACATGAGTAGGGCAAAGAAGATGGATATAAGTTCCAGCTCTATCATTGTCTAATAAAATAATGTGGGCAGGTTATTTATATAAGCTTGGCTTTTTTGTCTGTGAACAAGGGAATGGTTCTAATAAGAAGAAAAAAGAATGAAAGATGTAACACTCTGAAAGAAAATATGTCACTGGGCAAGTTATACATCTTGCTTGCTGTACCTTGGTTTTCTGATCTGTAAAACATGGATAATAGTATATACTTCATTGTGAGTACTAAATTAATCGATATATGTAGAGAACTTAGAATTGTGCCTGTCGCAGAGTAGGTGTTTATTATGTGCCAGGTGTTTACATTGTCACATCTAATTATGCCCCAAACAATAGAGGTAGGTACTATTTTTGTTATCCCGTTTTATAGATGAAGAAACTGGCTCCCAAGGAGATTATGTAACAGATCTTCCTTGACTTAAAATGGCATTATATCCTGATAAGCCCACTGTAAATTGAAAATGTTGTAAGTTGAAAATTCATTTAATGCCCCTAACCTACCAAACGTCATAGCTTACCTTAAACGTACCTTAAACAGACTTACATTAGTGTACAGTTGGACAAAACCAGCTAACACAAAGCTTATTTTATAATCAAGTGTTGACTGTCTCATGTAATTTATGAAATACTGTACTGAAATAGAAACACAGAATGGTTATGTGGATACAGGTTGGTTTTAAGTGTACTGGTTGTTTACCCTGTTGATTGCGTGGCTGATTGGTTGCTGTGGCTCACTGCCACTCCCCAGCATCATGAGAGACGATCATATCACATATTGTTAGCCCGGGAAAAGATCGAAATTTAAAATTCAAAGTATGGTTTCTACTGAATGTGTATTGTTTTTGCACCATCATAAAGTTGAAAAACCGGAAGTTAAACCATTGTAAGTTGGGGACCATCCGTACTTGGCTACGGTTATATAGACATTAAGTGGTAATACCAGGTTTTCAACCAGATATTCTAACCCTATTCTATTATATTGCCTCTTTAACAAGCACCTGCATCAACTGCAAATATTCTAAGAATCACATGAGATAATTGATGCAAAAACACATGGTGCACTGTAAACTGATACACACATGTTAAGATATTAAAAATCATATATAAGCCAAAGGATAGATACCATCATTTTATACTAAATATTTGTCAATTCTCCAACTGGCCTTTTTTTAGTGTCAATCCAATGTCCTGACATGACATTTTTTGAAACTTAGTTGTTTCCTTACTTTGAACATTTAGCTTATTTTTTTTCTTTATTCTTTTTATAATCCTAAGGAAGGGTCCAGACCTCAGCCAAATAGAATGCTGTGTTCGGTAAAATTTTAGCATCAATAAGGGTAGTATGACAGGCAAGGAAACTGAAGCCTTTGAGTACAATGACCTGGGAGTGGGCAGGACTTGGGAGACATCTGAGGAAGTGATCAGAGCCCTTCCCAGAGAAAATAGATACCACAGAAACAAGAACCCATCTCTAGTGCTAGACAGTTGAGTTTATTTATCTATTTTTGCACATGGTTTTGTACTAAGAAAATGCCAATTTAACATACTTATGAAATATTCCAGTATGTTGAAGATGCAGGTTTTGAAATACTTCTTTGATTAAAAGTTGATCACGTCTCTGTTTCCTCAGGCCATAAAAAGGCTTAAGGTAGAAGTGGGGTTACAGTTGCTGAGTCTAAGTATATTCCCATGTGGCATAGTGGTGCTCATAGGACTTACTTTATGGGGCTGGTGTGGGGATTGAGTGAATGCAAGAAAAGCAATACACACAGTGTCTGATGCATACTCATTGCTCACTAAAGAGTACTTATCATCAATATCTATTTCAGTGAGGCTTCATGGCCCTGAGAAATCTCTCCATTATTTCTGGAAATCGCCAGGGCATATCACTTGTGTGCTCATTAAGAAGTCTTTCCCATGATGAGATTATGGTCTTCAGCTTCCTCATTTTGTGGGCTGAGTCTGCAATTTCTGGTGGGCTGTAGGAGGCCCCACCTTATTTCAGCCGTTGCCTCAGCTGGTGGTTGCTGGTGCTGGGTCAGAAGGCACTGTGGTAGCTTTGTGGAGTGTCTGGTGTATTGATGGGACATCACCCCTCTCCTCCAAGGCTGCACTCCATTCTGGAGTCCCACTGTGCTAGAAGCATGTAGGCTGTCTCACCTTGCATTTTGCAAATAGGCCTAGATCTTTCAGGTTCTATTTCTTGCAACCTTCTCTTATAGGGTTGGGAGGATCAGTCCTTGGGAGCTGCTCTGTAAGACAAATTTGGATGAAAGATAACATTGTATCCTCAATTTTGCTTCTCTTCTTGCCTGCCAGCCTTTGTCTTTTCTTAAAATGAGTGTTCTCCTCACAGTCCATCCATTCCTCCTACAAAAATACACACACCTAATATGCCCCCCCATAACGTCCAGATATTTGTTAATGTCATTAGTAAGCAATGCTTAGTATCAGACTGGACCCACGCTCCAAACATACACATGATGCATTTATACTAGCAAACAGAAAGAGAATATTAATTGTGTCAGAAGGCATTGATATTTTCTTCCACTTGAGAATGTGTAAACACTTTATTACTTTTCAATTCTGATAGATGTTGGCTTCTATGATTTAGGATGATATTGTTCAGTATAGTATTTTTTTTTTTTCAGTAATAAAGAACTGTTTTGTTGAAGGTCATTCTTTCCCTAGGTTTACTGCTAAGGAACACCATAATAGATCATGCCACTTACTCTTATTTGAGCCATAGTCAATCATCCTATTCTTTTTGGAGAGTTCAAATATTGATGGCTATTGGCGTTCATATAGACAATTGTTAGTAAATTCTTTGGTATCTGTTGTAAAAACAGTTTCAAACGATGAGCTTCTTGGACACACAACATCTAAAGGAGAAAGAGAACACTGATATATTCCGTACTTTGTCAAATCTGGCACAGCTAGAGTTAGGTTCTAATCTGTAAAGAATTTATTAATAAAGTATGCAGAACAGAGAAAACCTGGAAGCACCAAGCCAAAAACAGATCAGCAGGTAAGAAGTATTCACTTGTGACTGATTTTGTACCATTGCTGTTGATATGACAACACAACTGAGACATATTCATTTTTGAACGTCTAGTCAGAAAGTGACAGGTCCATTTTCTTGCTCTAATAGTAAATAATTTCTATGGTATCAACAGCAGTAGTAATGTTACTTTGATGTCTATATTTACCTTACCTGAATTATAACAATATAGGTAAGTTGATGGGAGGACCTTGATTTTTTTATAACTTTTTGTTTTTTAAAGTGTTTATATTGTAAATGATTTAAAAAGTCTATTTTTAATAACACACACAAGTGTCAGCTTAATTTGCTTATCAAGCTATGGATTTTCATTATCGTTTCTCTGAGAATAAGCTAATGTTGTACTATAACTTTTTTCTAGATAAGAAGAGGTTTAAAAACTTTATAGATATAAGTCTCTTAAACCCACAGTAGCTGAATTTATACTCCAAACCTCAAACTTTATATTCCAATAAGCAATGAATTTTCTGTTACAAAAACTTAGTGCTATCTCTCACACCAATAAGACTTGCACAGAGGATTATTATTATTATTTTTTCAATCTGAAATATTCCTTCTAATACCAAGCTTTTCTTGCCTTAGTTAATTCCTACATATCTTTGCAATTCCAGCTTAGATAATGCTTCTTACAGAAGGGCCTGTTGGGCTCACTAGTTTATGTTACATGTACTAACCACCCAGGTATTCTTGTTTACCTCTTATACTTTCCCTTTTCATAATAAAACACATGCCAATTGTATATGCAAATTTCAGGTTTACATTTTATTACTGGGATTTCTTATCACACCAATCCTCCTTAAACTTCAGACAAGATACAAGAAAAGGGTGAAAAAAACAGTCATATTCTGGTGGAAGACTTAAAACTTGTTAGAAGGGTGTAGAGCCAGATGAGTTTCCTGTCTTAATGGCTTTCATCCTGAGAATTTGCCAATGTCAGCACTGCATAGGATGGTCAAAACTCAGAAAATCTGAAGCTGGTCTGAAGAGCAGAATACAAATTTGTAAGACACTAGCCATGAAAAAGAGAAGGGGGCTACTATGATGGAGAGAACCCAAGAGGGGGAGCCTCAAATTCTATATATAAAATACAGTTTAAGGGGCGCTTTTGTGGCTCAGTCAGTTAAATGTCTGATTCTTGATTTCGGCTCAGGTCGCGATCTCAGTGTTGTGAGATCAAGCACCGCATGAGCCTCTGCCCTGCGCCTGGTGTCTGCTTAAGATTCTCTCTCTCCCTCTCTCTCTGAACCTGCACCCTGCCCCACTTGCGTGCATGTGCATGCTCCCAATCAATCAATCAAAACAAAAATACAGTTTATGTCTCTGGCTGACCTCCTGATCCATGCAAGGGCAGAGAAGACTCAAATTTTCACAGCTAGTGATAAAAGACTGAACTAAAATTGAGCTGATACACAAAAAAGAGTTTGCATATTGGGTGCAACCAAGTTAATTGCCTATAAAAACTAAGGTGTCAGTACTCTTTTGAGGAACATGACAGGGTCTAGGGTCTCTATAACATAGTGTCTGCAATGTCTGGGATACAATACAAAATTACCTGGTATATGGAGAACCAATCTTAAAAGAAAAGGAATTCAACTGAGACCAGCCATGAGATGATTCAGATGTGGGAATGAGCAAAGATTTTAAAACAGTTATTATAGTTATACTCAGTGAAGTCAAGGAAAATAAGCTAATAATAAATGGAAATATGGGAAATCTCAGTAGAGAAATAGAAGTAAATGAAAATTTTAGAACCAAAAAATAAAATACCAAAATTAAAATTCCCTAGATAGGTTTATTGGCAGAACAGAGATGATAGGGAAAGTCATCAGTGAACGTAAAGTTAACTCAATGGAAGACTAATCTGAAGACAGAAAAAATAAGATTGAAAAAAGTGAACAGAACCTTGGGGACTTGTGAGTAATAACAAAATAGCAAAAACAAGAGCATAGCATGATCAAACTGCTGAAAGCCAAGGATAAAGGGGAAATTTTGAAGCAACTAGAGAATAATGACATTTTACATGCAAGGGTATAAGTGAAATTAATCTATGATGAAAGAAATCAGAACAGTGGGGGCAGGGACAGGGACTGCTGAGGAATGGACAAGAGAAAACTTTTGGGGTTGATATCATGATAAAGCTTTGGGTTATATAGATGTGTGCATTTATTAAAACAGCAAATACATACCTCATATAAATACATCTCATTTTGCGTAAATTTAAATTTTGCATTAAAAGAAAAAAAACTAAACCAAAAATTGTAGTTGACTCTCACTAGCTTTATGTACTCTTGAGTATAGAGACCCACTTCATTTCTGTCATTGTGTCCCTTGGGCTGAATACAATGAGCGACATGGGGGTACATACTCAGTATTTTTTTGAGTTAAATTTCATCTCACATATTCCTTTTTCAACTCCACTGATCTAAAGCAGATGACTAAACCATGACCAAAGTCCTGGAAAGTAAATAAAGGATGAAATAAAGAATCTGCATAATTATGAACATCGCAGGCTGATAAGAATTTAAATATAAAATACAGTGTACGTCATGTAATAACATGTTAGAGTTTGTATTTTTAGAACTTCTGTTGCCCTATATCAAATCCCTAATGTAAGCCAAGAACTTAACATACATATTTTTTTCCTTGTAACCAAAAGAATCTAAAATGCTCTCATTTACTGCAAATGTCAATTGGTACAAACACTTTGGAAGACAGTCCGATAATATCTACTAAGTTGAATATGAGCATGTCAATGACCCAGCAATTCCACGGTTAGGTATTTTACCTAGAGAAATTCTTGTGCATTTGTACCAGAAGATACACGTCCAAGAATGCTCACAGCAGACAATACGTGCCCACAGTGGATGCCATTAACCTGGTCAAATCTCAGCTCTGTCACTGACACAGGTGTGTGACCACAGACAAGTAGCTTATTTCTCTGTGCCTCATTTTCCTCATCTGATACTGTAGTTCTTCTGTCATTATTAATCAGAAGTGCAGGGTTACTCTTGCTCATGTGTTATGTTGATATTCGTGCTGTAAAAAAAATTTCCATTACCTTCCTAATCAAATTCATCCCATTGATATGCTGGTTTTTCTTGTAGATAATATATATTATCTACAAAGTAGATATTACATCCTTTTTGCAGTTGATCAAATGGAGACTAAAGACAGGTAAAGGATTGAGATTATATGGCTGATAAGGGAATAGCTGTGCCAGTTAGGATACTGACAGGAAATAGTCCTTCCCAGATGGTTCAAATGAAGATAATTTAATGACAATCTCCATGTAGAGGTGTGGGTACGGTAAGGTAATAAAAAGGGGATGATGAGGTATTCAGAGACAAGCAACTTAAAGGAAGCCATTAAAACCCGTCAGGTCTGGAGGGACCAAGGAAGGAAATAGTATTTCCAAAACCCAGTGAGAACTGGTGGGAACTAAAGTAGTAGAGGCTCACAGCTACCACCAGAGCTGTAGAGTGAAAGAAGAGAAAAGATACTCAACCCTTACTTCCTGCCTTCTTATCTCCTGCAGGGGCCTCCTACTGGTTGAACCCAGCTGGCTGCCATCAGTCAAGGGAACTGCCAGAGCCAGCCTCCTGGGGCACAGAGCAGGTCAGGGAAGAATGGAAAATAGAATGGGGTGGGGGTAATTGGAAACTGACCAGTACTTGCAGTCATATCCAAATTTGATAGCATGTTCTTGTCTTCCAGGTCCATGTTCCTTCTTATACATTAAGTTGACTCTCATTTTATGTATGTATGTATGTATGTATGTACATATGTATTTGACAGAGAGAGACACAGCGAGAGAAGGAACACAAGCAAGGGGAGTGGGAGAGGGAGAAGCAGGCTTCCCGCCGAGCAGGGGGCCCAATGCAGGGCTCGATCCCAGGACCCTGAGATCATGACCTAAGCCGAAGGCAGATGCTTAACGACTGAGCCACCCAGGCACCTCCCCCCTGCCTTTTTTTTTTTTTTAATTTAAGTTGATTCTCATTTTAGATACACATTATAATAGCAACCACAAGTTTTATTATGGCTAGAGACTTGTTAAACTAGATACTCTCAATTTCTTTTCTAGCAGTCAGAAGGTTATCACATGGCTCCTGAGTTTAGATGGGACGAGGAAGATGGGAATGAACTACCATCACCTAGTTAGTCCCTGGATCACTAGTTCAGATATCCCAAACCATCTTTCAAATTCAACATACACTATTCCCCAGATTAGTGGACACTTTCAGGGCTTTCGTACGGATAAAACTGAGTTACTAATTAAATACCATATGGCTAACTGATGGATGGTTACTCTTTAATGTGACATTTTAGAGCACAGAAAAGACAGGGACTAAGATAATTGTTCTCCAGCTAGCTAAATGTAATGCAGCTAAGAAAAAGGATGAGGGTGCAGGGTCTGGCTTCAATTATTTCCAGCCCAGCAGGTCTTTTAGAAATGTCTTTTAGAACTGCCAATTGTCTTGGCAGCATGAAACACTGACTTCTCTGGAAATGTGGTTTAGAATACAGATCAAATGAGATATTCTTTTCTAAGTATTAATTAAACAAGTTAATTAATCTCATGGAGCCTCAGCTACTTGTATGCAAAATGGGAAGAATAATAGTGTGTACCTCATGCCATAGTTGTGAAACTTAATGAGGTAACAATCATAAAGCACTTATAACAGTGCCTGGAAAATAATAAGCATTCAATAAATGTTAGCTATCTTCATCATTATCTTGTGCCAAGCAATAACCTTTGCTCTCTCTTTGTCCCAATTCCCTTTTTACGTTGTTTTTAAAGATCCTTCCTGAGATTTTACTCTTTATATTTTTTCACTTCTCTGAAATTTCAAGTTTGTTGTCCTGGCAGAGACTCTTGGATATTGGCATTTCCAACTCTGGTTAGTTGAAAGGTGCCATGAACATGAGTCCCTTCATGGCACTGCCTTGGGAAGTAAGCCATATATTCATGGATTCATTCTGGTATGAAGCTCTGCAAAGAGCAGCCTTTGACCTATCTATCTAAATGCTTATTTTACCATTTACCAATAAATGACCTTGGGGAAATCACATGCCTTTTCCAAATCTTGGTCTGCAATATAAAGATGACTTGGTGCCTATTCCATATGTGTATTTGTTTGCGGAATGGAGTACTTTTGTTAATGTTAGGTAAATTCTTAAAACTCTATTTTCTTTAGGTTGGAGAATGGAATTTGACAGAGTAATTTTTCTACTGCTTTTCAAAAACACATATATGTGTATATATGCATGCATGTATATATATAATTACATATATGCATACACATATATATGTATATGTGTAAATATAAAATCCCAAAGAAGCATAAAAATAGTTGAAGATATCACTAGGATCAAAGCCAGAAGATTTCAGACTCTGTTGCCATTTCAGTGTTATCCTGGCCAACTTAACCTCTCTGTGCTTTAGTTTTCTCATCTGTAGAGTGAGCAATTGGACTAGAACTGTGCTTTATGAGACAGATAAAGTTAGGAGGGAGTGCATATATAGTATGGCTTCCTCTTGGAAATGTATAATGCATGTTTCAAATATAGCAAAAACTTTGAGAATTCTCTTAATAAGAACATGTAATTAGCTCTGCTTAATTTAGTGTTTCTCTGACTTGTTTGATTGTGCAACTCTTTTCTGAAAATAATGAATTAATACCTTGGCAAACACTGCACATAGAGGAGGGGAATTGGATTCTGGAGTAGATGATATTCAATTCCCTTCTCCTCATCATTCTAGAGTTCGGTGAGGTCATGATTATTCCATAACATGATATATTGGTGTCCCTGTTGTGCTACCCTTCCCTACACTTATAACACTCATGTAGTGAGTTCTCTCTTTTTTCAAAGGGAAGAAAGTTAATATGATTGATCATATGGTTCACATAGGTCCACAATTTACTAATGGGTAGTGTTACATCTCATAAAGGTATTGTTTTATGCTTTCTTTGCCCTTTGGAATTATGTTTTTCTTCCACAGGCTCAAAAAATTTATATTTCAAAGTAGGGAAGTGATATTTGGATTTTCATTCTATTATTGTTACTTTTTAGAAGTGAGTAGGACCAAGGGGAGCATGACTGGTAAAGACCAATTCAAATGTTCTGAGGTTTCTGGCCATAATATACAAAACTTGGATACCCCACCTTGGTTGTGCGAAGGGAATAGCCTTTTCCATCAATTTGTTTGCTAAGTGATGAAGCTAGGAAAATCCATTTTGACTTTGAGGTTGCTTCATTTAAGCTGGTGGACCTGGAATTTAAATAACTCTACTATGGGAGCAATCTTAACATTGTAGGACTTAATTATGAGGAATGAGTAATGAGAGTACATTTCTGCTGTAGGGCTGTCTTAGAGTCCTGGAAGAAAATAGATGGCTCATTCAAACTGGGTAAATGCAGAAGGATTCATAAATAGCTATTTACAAAGTGTGGGCCAAACCAAGAGAAAATGCAAGCCAGGGGAGAAAAAACCCTGATCGTACCATCTCCTGCTTTATAATCTCCTGAAGATGGTTCAACCAAACCAGAAGCCAGAGGGCAAGGGAGCCTGTTAACTCAACCAGGTCCCTGTTAGAGTGGAGAAGGTATTTGATAGGGGGATGGAAAATACTTGCATAAGTTCCAAGAGGTCAGGCCACATGCTTTGATAACTTTCACAAGAAAGAAAAGATAAATCAACTTATTCAACCCAATCTGTCCTAAGTGTTAAAACTTCACCTTGGCATAATTCTCCAGCCATTTTTACATAAACATTACTGTTTTCCATTGTGATAGGAAAAACTATCTCTATTTTTGAAGTGAATATGCTTTAAGTTTATTTATTTGTATTTTATTTTATAAACATGTATAGCACTTACTATGTGCCAGGCACAGTTCTAAATGCTTTAAATATGTTAATGCTTTAATTCTCATAACAGCTTTCCTATTATTACGATTATTTTCCCCATTTTGCGAACAGACAAACAAACACAGAAGGTTAAATAATTTGCCTAACATCATAAAGCTAAGAGGTAAAGTCAGCATCTGCAATCAGGCAGTCAGAGTCCATGGCCTTACTTTAAATTATTAGGCTATGCTGCTTGCCTGTATGGCATGCTGCCTTGCTAAGCAATCAACCTATCCCTACTCAACTCCCTCTATTGAAGAGTTAAAGTAGTGTCCTTTACCTTCCTTCTTTCACACATAGTGGAATGATGTTGTAAAAAGAGCATGCATTTTGGAATGAAGACTCTTTCCTAGAAGGGTGCAAGGCCCCAGACAAATTACTCAGGACCTCATCAATATAAAAGTGTTTGAGAGGAGGCTGTGATCTTAACATCCTTCCTGGGCACCTTGCGATATCACTCAGGGAGATATTACTAAATTGAATTCTAGTAATTGTTTTAAAAGAGGATTTAGTATTCTGAACACTGCTTCCTACCAAGCATGGAAGCCCACGAGGGCTGCCAAGTTGCCCTACCAAAGAGTGAAGACAATGAGGTCAGACACATGTAGGTTCAAATCCTAGAAATGCTTATTTGTCATATGATTAAATTGAAGGATGAGAATGGCAGGAGACATTTAGCATGGTTGTCAAAACAGGTTTCAAAATCAGAAAAAAAACAGATTTCAAATTTTAGTTCCATCATTAATTTAGTATATGTTATTTAACATCTGATTCTTGGTTTACTCATCTATAAAATGGGGCTGAAAATACCTACTTCCCAAGTTATTCTACAAATCAAATGCAGTAATGCATGTACATTTAGCAGCGTCTGAAATATAGTAAGCATTCACTGAGAATTAGCATCATCATCATCATTATCATTATCATCACCATCACCATCACCATCATCAGGTGTCTTGGGGAAATGCCCCACCCATTGTGTATGGTTCTGATGAGGCTGTCAATAACAATTTTTTTCTATGCCCTGCTCTTGAAGGTTTGAGCAAGCAATTATTTCTTAAATAATAGAAATGTCTTCTCTCACAGCTCTGAAGGCCAAAATCAAACTGTAGCAGGGTTAGTTCCTTCTAGAGGCTCTGAAGGAGGATCTATTTTATGCTTTTTTCCTAGCTTCTGGTGGTTGCTGGCAATCTTTGGTGTTCCTTGGCTTGTGGACACATCACTCTAATTTCTGCCTCCATCTTCACACCAACTTTTTCTAATGGTCTTCTTCCTTTCTGTATCTCATAAGGACACTTGTCATTGGAGTTAGGACCCACCCAGTTAATTCAAGATGATTTAATCTAGAGATCATTAACTTAATTACATCTGCAAAGGTCCTTTTCAAAATAAGTGCACACTCACAAATTCTGGGTAGACATATCCCCAAAAAGGGGCCACCACTCAACCCATTACAGATGAGCACCTGATCTAAGCAGGATTCATCTATGGTCATCAAACTCATATTATAGAGAGAGGTTATATAAACATCAAGACCACACAGAGGAAAGCAGGGTGAAATTATCTGGCAATGGGAAAAAAGAGGGAAATGGGGTGCGGTAGGGGTAGAAAGAGAGATATCAAGGGAACATCTGGATTCAGTAGAGCCCTAAATCATTTCTGCCTCTAGACTTCTCAGTTCCATGAAACAGTGTTCTTTGTCTTTTGCCTATGCTTGTGTAAGTTGAGTTTTTATCACTCATATCTGAAAGAATACTGAATAATACAACTACTAATATTAAACAGATGTTAATTCCTTTTTTTTATCTGCCTTCAGTAGGAAGGGGAGGAGGGATTGTTGGAAAGGGCTTCCTGATGTGTGATTACTTCAGCTAAAAGCTGGAGGTGGATGAGACACTAGCCCTTCTCTCCCTGGATTAAGTTGCCTGCTAATCTGTCTCTCTTCCTTCTAAGGATGCATAGGAATTGTGAGCTCTCATATACTGAGTGCTTTCTATTTTTTAAGTGCTGGGGAAAATCTTTGCATATATGATATTTTATCCAATCTTATAGAAAACCTGTGAGATAGGTGATATTATCCTCACTTACAGACAAGAAAGGCAAAACTCAAAAGGTTGCAGTATTGTCAGGTGTTTTTTACAATTAGTGAGGGGTTCTGTCAGGCAGCAACTATATTACCTTCACTGTTGTTTCTCCAAGATTTATCCCAGAGCTTGGCACATAGTCAAGCAATGGTTCTCAAAGTATGTTCACTGAATAAACAGCATCAACATTACGTGGGGCTTGTTAGGAATGTAAATTATCAGGCTCTACTCCATACATACTGAATAGAAACCCTGGGGGTGGGACCCAGCTCTCCACATGATTCTGATGCACTAAAATTCTGGGCCACTGAGTGGATATTTATTAAGAGTAGAAAAACAGTGAAAATGTTGAATCCCAAACTCAAAGTCTTAGTTGAGGGAAAGGGGTTAATCTAGGGTCTATGGTTTCCCAAGAAATAATCTGACTTCTAATAGCAGAGTGACAGAGAATGTCTGTGGCACCCTAAAATTACTCTTCACATCATTCCTCTGCAGTACACTTGGTACAACCACAGACACATAGAAAGCAATGATGTCTCACTTTCCAGAGAATGGCGGCTTCCATCCGTCTTTACCCATAGTCCTGAGCTCTGTTCCTGGTGTCTCTCAGCCTTTCCTTAAAGCACAAACTTGCAGAGGAAAAAAAAAATTGTCTCTTCACACCATTTAGGCCATTGCTTACCTAATGGGACATATAATGTGATGAAATTGCCACCTGGTGGTTGAGATATGGGACAGTTCCCAAGGGTATAATTACCCAGGCTATTATTTAGTATTTTAACTATACCTACTCCAAAGGCATGCCATGGAGTTGGTTAATGTTATGACAAGCTATACATTGGAACTGAGATTTTTGATACTTTTTAAAATGGCAGAACAACAAATGACTAGATTTTCTGGGGAAAAGCCTAAGAACTTGATTTTAAAGAAAGATTTATCATAGATACAGGTACTCAATACATAGAATAAATCATGACTAGAGGGAAAAAAGCAAAGTGTAGCAAACAAAAGCCTAGGGTTTGAATTTGGTACATTTATTCCTTTGGAAAACAGTGCTCCATTTTATGAATGTAATATCATATGTAGAAATGAAGCAACATTGATAGAAAATTAAATATGTCTTTATAATAAAATATTATATTTTTAGGAAATTCCAGGATAATTTGTATCTTTTAGATGCAGTGCCCTCCATGGAGTACTGAGGTGTTATATTAGTCAGGATAGAGTCGGCTTTGCTGCAAAAATAAATTAACCTTGAAATATCAATGACCTAACCAAACTAAGGTTAATTTCTGTCTCGTTCTGCATGTCCAACACAGTTTGGTAGGGGACTGTTTTCCACATGGCTGCTCAAAGACTCAGGCTGATGGGATGCTCTGACAGTTTGTATTTTCATCATCTGAACATGAGCCACCAGAGCAAAAGAAAAAAAAACACACATTGGCTCTTCTATGCTCTGGTCTAGAAGTGATACACATCCCTCCCACTCATGTTCCATTGGCCAGAACTTATCATATGGCCTCACTTACCCGAGAGCAATGTGGAAACATGTGGGTAGTACCTGGATTTTTTGTGAGTAGCAAATATCTTTGCCCAAAGTACCTATTTGTTCTAATTAATCTGATTTCCTTCTAGGTCAATTTCAGATCAAAATCTTCAACTCTCATGATAGAATGTGAATGTTGTTTCTGTCGCCTCAGACAGCCACAGCATGTGACTCTCCTTTCCCCGGCTAATATCCAGCTTTTACCAAAACACTAAGAGAAAAAATGTTGCCTCAAAAGCTGATAAGGAATTTTCTTTTCAACTACCTCTTCAGACTAAGTAAATTCTTGGAATCAAATTAGATCACCAGAAAGTACCATTCCTGGACCTACTTGATTTAACTTTCTATAGAAATGTCTTTAATGAGTGAAGTTTTAATGCAATACCTTTAATGCTTATCAAGAGTCAATATAAGAACACCTGTAGGGCATATGCTCTAAATTATTGAATACCCTATGCATAAAGACCCATGGGATTCCATCCTTCTAGGGACCACAGTGGAATGCAGTGGAACAGATGTGAGCTTTGGAACTGGTTTGTACTAGATCTGAACCCCAAGTCTGGCAATTCTTGTCTTAGTGACCCTCATTTGATAACTTCATCCTCTTTCTTCTAATATTCCACTAGAGAGGATTAAATTGAGGTCTAGTATTCTCATAGTAAAGAGTCTGAATCCTGGAACCAGGTTAAGGTTTGAATTACAGTAATACTACTTACTAGTTATGTGGCCTTGGACAAATCACTTAACCATCTGTACTTTGATTTGATCTGTACTTTGATTTGATCTGTAAAATCAGGATAACAATAGTATGTATATCCAAAATTATTATGAATATTAAATTGGTTAAATTGATTAATATATGTAAGCCCTTAAAATAGTGTCTGACACAGAAAAAGTACCAGTTAGTGCTGGCTATCATTATGATTAAATTAGAGAATAGATAGACTCTCTTACATAGTTCCTTATAAGATAGAAGCAGCAAAAAGTTAGTCATTCATGAAGATATTGGTTCCTTTATTATCAAATAATGACAGTGTAAACCTCTGTACTCTTTTTTTCCCTTTTCTTTGGCCACTAGGAAACTCAGAGCTAGATTTAATGTTCAGTCATAATATCTACACATCCTTGCATTGTGGATTTACATATATATAATACAAAATGCTAAAACCCTCTTTTGAAAGAAAACGGTAGAAATAAATTTTTAATAGTCGAAATGTAAGATCAATTTTTCTAATTATAAGACTATCTTCTTATCTTGCCTTTCTTCCTTCCTTCCTTCCTTCCTTCCTTTCTTCTTTCTTTCTTTCTTTCTTTCTTTCTTTCTTTCTTTCTTTCTTTCCTTTCTTTCTTTCTTTCATAAGGCAGATAGGACTGGAGTGATTTCTATCCTACTCTGTAATCTCTGTTCCAGAGCTAACCTGTGTAGGAGCTAGACATTCTTCTCAGATGGAGCAAGCAGCTAACTGAAATACTACTTTAAAAACTAGCCATGATTGAAATGACTGAAGGGTTTCCTAACTCTCTACAGACTCTTGTCAAGTTTCAGTGTCTCCTCCTCTTACTAAAGCTCTTTCCTCCTACCATACCTTTTATCTATCACTGATCAGCAAGTAGCTTGTGCACTCTCAGCTCTGCTCTCCCTGAGAAGTGTTTCTGTGATTAAATACCCCTGGGCATTATACGCAAACAATGAATCATGGAACACTACAACAAAAACTAACGATGTACTGTATGGTGACTAACATAACATAATAAAATAAAATAAATTAATTAAAAATAAATAAATCAATCAATACCCCCCCCCCCCATAATGTACAGAGGGAGAAGTAGAACTTGGGGGCTTATGGCAGGCAACTCCTGGCTTTACTTGAACTGTTGTGCTCCTTTGCTTGGTGAAGAGGCACAGTTCCAGAAAGATATGACTGTTGGAAACAGTTCAGTGAAATGAAAGAAAATATGGTCTGTGGCAGATTCGAAGTATTGAGTTCTTAGGAACCGTCAGAGGCCAAGTATTTAATAAACTTGAGTAAATGACAAGATGATGGGGAAGAACAATTGCCCAGAGGTTTGTGGTGGGTATAAACCCCTAGGAAGGAGAGCAAGTGGGAAAGAGGATTTCAGATAGCATGGCTGCAAGCAATTGAAAGAAAGGAAGCTCTCTTTCTGCTGAACTCCAAGTACTTACTGTTTATACTGTTCTTTTTGGAATTTGTCATTTTTATCACCCAGGACATTTCCTATGTGCTTTTGTATTATTGCCTGACCTCTTACCTACGGATGACTTATTTCCACAGTGTAATTATAAGTTACAGATGGCAGGGACTGTGGCTATTCTTCTTTGTCTCCCTGTCAATGAACAAATCATATCGTTCTAATCCCAGCTCTGCTATTCACTAGTGGCACAGACTAGGACAGGTTACTTGACTTCCGTAAGTGTTAATTTCTTCTGCAAAATGGGGCCAGTGATATTCACACTGCAGAGTTTTAAGGAAGTTTAATGATATATAAAATGTTTGGACGTATTAGGATGTGAATGCCAGTTATTATCTTTCCCTCTCACAGTGGCTGATCCCATGACTGACATACAGTAAGCATAATATTGTACTGATATAATACAAATCAGCATAATATATACCACATAAATAGAGTATAAATATGCAGTACACATAGGTACTCTACCTAAACAGATACGCAATATATACAGTAAAAATATATAGCCTATTTACATATTATAAGTTTTTACAACTTTGTAAACCTTGTTTTGCCATTTATGTGTGTACATGTTATGCATGTGTTAGGTATTACATATCTATGTACATATTTAATATATACTTGGACCCTCAGAAAATGAAATTATCTTGAATGTTTCCTGTGTTGGGGAGGTTCTAAGTAAATTTACCCGATCTACAATCCAACTTCATTTTTCCAGGATTTGGTTGTATGTAAAGTGCTGTGAGGCTCATTTGACTGTAACCTATAGGTCCCTGGTGTTTGAAAAACACCAGTGTGGTCCAAAGCTGGACTGCGTCAAGTTTCACAAACAGATCTTTGGGAGCTTGCTCTCTTTAATGAGGCAGGCTACAAGGAACTTGGGTAGTGTGGCCCAATGGGGATTTTTCATTTCCACTGGCCATTTTCATGAAATCTCTCCTAATTGATTACAGAATCTGAATTCAAGGAGAACAATCAGCTGTCAGTAATTCCTTTTAAGCTCTCACAGACTGGAGCACCACTTTCCTTTTCAAGTGCTCTCCGTTCTGTGAGGGAACAAAGCCGCAAAGAGAGGGAGGGTAGGTGGCTGGTTTGCATGCAGCGCGGACAGGCAGATCAATCAGGCTCTCGCGGGTGTCTTAATCAGAGGCCTGTGGTTCACTGTGATGGCTGAGAGCTACCTCCTTGCCAATGGCATCTTCTGTTTAGAGATGCTATTTATTGCTCCTCTCTGCATCCCTTCTGGGAGTTTCCGGCTGCAAGTCAGTGTCAGGAGAAGGGCAAGGGGAAAGGTGTTTCGTTAATGGTGCATGGGATTTGGAGCGAGTATCTAATTTCTGAGGTGGCAGATGCAGTGCCACTCAATGCAGACCTTCTGGAATGGCGATGAGTAGGGATGTATAAGGCAGCAGTCCTGAGCCAAGGATGCCCGTAGAAAGATAGGGGAGGGTGCTCCAGTGAGTGGATAAGTGGGCTCAATTTAGACAAGAAGAAGGTGGTGCTCTGAAGGAGATGCTAAGTGCATCAACTCTGCTTGGAAGAACCTCCCAGTTAAAATAATTTTTTCCAGAGAAATGTAGACTCTGGAAATCAGGCAGGGACTGAATGTATAATGGATCTATTTGTAAAATCTGCATATAAATCAATATTCTCACAATGGTGAGCGTGCAAAAACATTCTTGAAACTAGATCCATTACCGAAGAAACTTAAACTATTTTGAGCATGGAATTGGGGGTGGGAAATATAGAATTTAATTATTCTTGATTCAGAGTTTGCCGTGAGGATGAATAATTGAACACAATCAAGGACATTTTTTTTCTTCAAGCTAGAGAAGTAATGCTGGGAGGGGAGACACAGTGGGAGGGACACTCAAACCAATTTGAGATTATAAATGAGAAGATAATATGATTTTGTATATTGAATGGTTATGAAAATCAGAAATGACTCCGTACTGCTTGACTGTTGTTAAGCAATCCAGAGGCAGATATACAAAATGAGGCAAACTTAAACTCCAAATGCTTTAAAGTAGCAGGCTGTGAGAGAATTTTGAGAAATGTGAAAGAAAAATAATTTTCAAGTCTCAGACAGATGTAGGCTCAAATTTTAGGTCAACCACATATTATGTTACTTCGGTTAAATTCCCCATTTTTCTGAAACTCATTTTTTTACAGGTAATATAGGATTAAAATGTGTGTTAACTCCCCTTCCTCTGATACACACCTGCCAAGTCCGTATCAGTTTTCCACCTTTCTCTGTCCTTCCCTTTGCTTCAGAGACTGATGACTGCAACTGCCTCCCCTGAGCTCCCCTGCTGACTGGTGTCGGGTTGGGATTGGCCAATGGGAGATACCAATGGCAGGGGAGAGAAGTTCAGGTATTTCTTCCTCACTCCCTCTCTGCTTTGGCACCAGGCGCCTGGAAGTGGCTTTGTCCTGGTCATGACTACAGCTCTTGCTAGTTGGATTCTTCTTGTGGTTCCTATTGCCACCTGGCTCCAGCAGTGTTTTCCCTTTGTGCCCAGCAACCTGAGGAAGTCAAGTAAAGGCTTCCCACTGTTGCTAATCTCTGAGTGCCTCACCTGCCTTGTTTATTCCCTTAATCCTGTCCTCCACACATTCATTTGAACCATCTGGGGTGAATCCTATTTGTTGATGGAACCCTGATTGGTACATGATGGTTGTAGAATTTCAAGGAAAATGTTTTAAGTATCCACCCAACAAATAAAGAAAAGTGTATGCAACTCACTCCTTGAAAAGTCCTCAAAAGATGGTGTGTTAGGCTGAATAATGACCCCCAAAGATGTCCAGGTTTGGGGAATACCTGGAAGTTGTAAATATTTACATATTTTTATATGTAAAAAGAGATGTGATTGAATTAAATAGCTTGAGATGAGATTATTTGGGTGGGACATAAATACGGTCACAAGTGTCCTTATAAAAGGGAGGCAGAGGGAAATTTAACACAGAAGAATAAGGCGATGTGACCCCTGAATCAGGAAGCTGCACTGCTGGCTTTGAAGATGGAGAAAGGGGCCAGGAATCAAAACATACAAAGAATGCAGCTCTGGAAGCTGGAAAAGGTGACGAAACAGATCCCTCCCTGGAGCCTCTGAGGGAGCATGACTTAGATGACACCTTGGGTTTGGCACAGACAGTGAAACAGATTCCAGACTTCTGACCTGCAGAACTGTACAAGATCAAATTATTGCTTTAAGCCACCAAGTTTGTGGTAATCTGTTACAGCAGTTATAGGAAACTCTCAGTGAATGTACCAAGGTTCAGGGCTTAGCTGGCAGGTTGCAGTCTCAGAATGCAATTCTTAGCTATCACATCCCTTTTAGGGATGCACTCACATGAACCAAGATATGAGACGGATGCATAAAATCACAATGATGACTTATCAATTCCCCATGTGCGATCTAACTTCCCACTGACTGGAAGGCATGTCTTTCTGTCCAGTCCATTTTCTCCCTATAGGCAGGCAAGCTTAGTAAACTGGTCCATATTCAGAATGCCAGTATATTGATTTGTAATTAAAAGATAAAATTCTGTCACATAGATGGGAATCTTCAGCAGTTCCACAAGCAGCCTATTTTCCACCCTCCAGCAGACAAATCTGGAAAGACAAGTCATAACTCAAGGTTGCTTGTAGAACACTGACTCTGAACAAAGGCAGTTAGATTAATTACTTGCTGAATGGCAAGGGGATAAAACATCCTGAGACATTCCTTTGAGACTGGAGCATTTGGATTCCTTTGGCTAGAATCTTATTATCTACCCTCCTTGTAGGGAAGGCTTTGCCAATGGGACCAGGATAGCTGTGCGTGTTTCATGAAGATGCCTCTCTTCTAGTCTATATCTAGATTATCACTGCCAAATTAATCCCTGTGATTCTTCTCACATGAATGACCATCCCTTTGTCTTTTTGGGGGATATACAGATGCTTTCATTCTTGCCAGAATCAAGTCTTGCTGCCATAGAACCTCTATAGTTTCTTTCAAGTGTCATTGCAACGTGATGTGATGAGCACTGGGTGTTTTATGCAACTGATAAATTATTGAACACTATATCTGAAACTAATGATGTATTATATGTACATGTACATTCAATGCTAATTGAATTTAAATAACAATTAAAAAAATAAAGTGTCATTGCATATCTCATTATGTGTTGATATAATAATAAAATGGACATCTTATTTTCCTCTCTTTTTAGGTTGTGGTGGAGAGATGTGCCATAATGTTTTTCCATAAACTGATAACTGATCTTGTGAGGATCATATAAAGTAATACACATAAAGTTTTCACTCTGTTCCATATAGAAGACAATCAATAAATGTCATTTCTCTCGCCCATATTCCTCGAATGTCTGGAGTGTGGTATGGTGTAAGAATATGTCAGAAGGTTAAAATTCAGAATGAGAACATCAGAATCTGTCATCCTCTGACAATCTTAAACATCTCAGGGAAGCAGAAAACCCAGCATTTAGAGCTCTGTTTCTTTGTTCTTTTGATGAAACATATATTGTTCGTGAAAGAAATCTATTTTTTTTCTATTGCATTCTGATCTAACTACAGAGATACTTTCAGGCAGGGGCAAGATTTCATTTTTCCAAGACTTATGAAATTCTCACTAGGTAACACATCTTTAAAAGACAAAGTCTTCATTTTGCATGTTGATATATCATAGAAAAATAAAATTCAATGATAGATACATTTCACTTAACTCAAAGGTTTGTAAATCAGATTTTATATTGTAATTTCTAAAATATACTCCCATCAAAATTGAATCCTGAAGAATAAAAAATATCCATCCTCAAGAATGTAGCAAACTTAAAATTATATAATTAACCAAATATTAATAATTTCACAATTAAGTATTCTCACAAACTGTTATGTACAATGATATGCTTAGGACATAGTATAGCAGAAATAAAATGAACTCAGGTTTCAAAATCAGACAGATCTGGTTTTAAACACTGGTTTGGCACAAAATTCCTCATCTCTAAAATGAGCTGAAGAATAAAATTATGTGGGGTAAATAACCTGCTTTATAATTAGGTATTTGTTAACAATAATGGAAATAACAACTGCATTTTATTGATGAGGAAGAGGTAAACAGTAATTTATGACAATAGAAAATGATTTATGAAAAGAGAAAAATCCTTTTGTAGAAAATTACTTAACCATTTTTTTCCATTTTTCAAAATCTCCAGCTTTAAATACTCTTTTTTTCCCTGTACCTATCTTATTCTCTTACCTGCTCTGTCTAGACATGTTTAGTAGAGGCAGTGAATTCAGCTGTAATAGAAATACTGTTATACCCTGTAACTTACAATAAAATAGCACCTAAAAAAATTAAGAGTTAGACAAGGAAGAAAATGCATTTTAGCATCATGGCCAACTGCAGGCACTATTCCACATGCTTATTTCAAGTCATCTGGTAGTGAGCTAAGTCACTGTTTGGTGTTGCTTGGCTACGGGCAATGGGGGGAAATGATTCTAGGAAAAGCAGGAGGGTTTTATCACCCAGTCCCCTAGAATTTTGGAAAATAGTTAATAGAAGTCTTTCTTTGCCTGAGAGTGTCTGTATCTCCTTAACACAACAGCTAACACTCTCATATTGTCTTTCTATAATTTTGATGTAATCACTTCAAAACAGAGTAAAGACAGTTGGACAGATATTTTTATTATACCCTCTCCCTTTTTAATTTGTTAACTCTATTTTGTTTTATAGCTGAGGAAACAGAAGCTCAGTTGGTTAGATAATATTCCAAGTTAATTTAGTTGAATTCTGGATAAGGATTTCCTTCCACTAGAAAAATACCTGGTTCAATTTTTTTTTTTTTTTTTTTTTTTTTGTGGGTAAATAAAGTGAGTATCAGATCAAGGAAGTAAGTAGTGAATGAAAGTATTAGACTGAAGCTTCTAGAATACAGACCTATAGGATAGCACCAAGATAAGTGATTAAAGTGTCTTTTACTGCCTAAAAATAGTTTATTTATGACAATAAATGTCCCCACTGCATGGAGTAGGGTTAATCCAGGCTATCAAGTCATAATCACCATGTGACTGTGGGGATGGTTGGATTGGGATCTCCAGGTATTTTTCTTTCTTATTTAACAGTACTAAAACATAGACTCCTGTGGAATCTGTGGATTTGTTAAAAATTGTAACGATTAATATTACTGATGGCAACCATAACTGAGGAAACTGGAAAAAAATATAATTCAAAATTGGGCTGAAACTTAAGAGTATCATGTGGCACAGAAAATGTACACAAAAATTATAGTTTGCTTCCATACAATATAATCTAATTGTCTTATATATTTATCTAAGTTTACGATGCAGGTTCCTACACAGAATTTTTTATAATCTGCATCCCATCACCCAAATAGTTCAAGTTCTTCTCCTCTGTCACCTTTTCTCCACCTCCAAAAATCTAACTGTGAAGCCTGAAGGAGTGATAGGGATAGAAACTCTACAGAGGTTAAGAGCTCAGCTCTGGAATTTGATAGATTTTGTTTTCAATTCTAGTCTGGCTATTTCGATGCTGCATGACCTTTGACATGTTACTAAGCCTCAGTTTCTTCATCTATAAAATAGGCATAATAATAGAACTTACCTCAAGAGATTGCTGTGATGAATATTTATTACTGAGAGCAAAAATGTAAGCGCCTGGCCTATAGGAAGCACTCAGTAGATGAATCCCCTGCTATTGTTGCTGATGCTAATGAAAAGTCTGATTTGGTAACCATATGTCTTTACATGGAAATGCTCTATATAATTTTATATCTTATCAATTCATTCATTCATTCATTCTTTTATTCAACAAATATTTTTGATATTTATTCCTTCAGAAGTTCCCTTGAGACATGACCAATTACAGGGCAATCATCAGAAAGAACAAGAGGGCTACAGTGACTAACCATGTTCTTGTGCTTTCCTTTGAAGGGTAATCATTGGCTTAGCCAAAAATTCACCTGCCCTGAACTATATCATATGCCCCTAAAAATATGGGCGAATAGAAATGTTGCAGTGTGACTTGTGTTATATGAATTTTGGGGGCTAATAGGAGTTTTTCAAATTCTTTGTGATCCCTGTGCCTACATGAATGGAACGCTATTTTATTTTTGGCCTAAATCATGCGAATTAGGCTCTGATGGTAGAAGGCCTGAGTTTAACAAGCCAACATTCGAGTTGGACCTCATAAACATGCCCAGATCTGAGGCATAAATTGAAAACTACACGAGAAAAGGAATCTGTTCTCCACAGAGAATTTTCCTGAAGACAGCCCCTCAAAACTCTGAGATCCCTAAAAGAGGACGTAAAATTTGGAGACAAATCTCTGTATTCCATGCCCAAAAGGATATATGGACTTAGAAAATATCCCAACTTGATTATTTTTAGGCCAAACTTTTAAATGAATCTTTTACCATGAGCAGGGTGGAAATGACAAGGCAACAGACACTCTTACACAATAAATGAAGTTCTAAGCTAGTGTGACCTTTCATTTCTCCCAATTGTCTTTCTCTTATTAATCCTGATCTGCCTATTATTGATTGTTTCATTCTGCTTTGCTTCTAATGACTTTGCCTGGGAGGATTAGAAGTTTGTTAAAATTTGGAACACTCCTTAGAAGAAGAAAGAGTGTTAATTAAAAGTAGCATTTCTCAGGCTTTCCCACCATACCTCTACCCAACTCATAACCATCTTTGAAAGTATAGTTTACCTTCTACCTTTCATGAGTTTTCTTGGACTATGTCGATTGAATGATTATATTTTTGCTTCTATTGTTCATCTCACCCATTTGAACTTAATATTCCACTCTAATATATGATAAATTATTTGTATAGACTGTCTTAGGTCCTTCACTGAGTTGTAAGCTCTTTGAAGTCAGAGACATGACTTATTCTCATAGTCCTAAGCACTATTCTCTTTGCCAACGGTAAATTTCAATGATAATTGTATTGATAATATCAATGCTATTTTATATTTGCATCATTGTATGATTTTACAAAATATTCCCTGTATATCATCTCTTGAGATTCCCCAACTTCCAACTGCCCAGTGAGTGAAGCGTCTACTCTAATTTTGCAGGTGAGGAAGTGGAATCAAATAAAATTTATCAAAATACTTATCAAAAGTCATAACATACCATAGAATCTGCTGTCATTAAGTAGGAAGATTTTATTGTTATTATCTCAACTCTGACTTGCCTTTATTTTGGTTAATGCATACAAACAGAAATAGACTTACAACATTTCTACTCTTTAGAAGACCCAAGAAGGATCAAGATTATGGGATGAAAGGTGACGAGTTATGTATGACTTCCTATTTTTGGATCTGCATATGCTATTCTTTCTAGCAGGAAGAAAAAAGAGTGGGAAAAGGCAAGGCTACTGTTAGCCCATACACCACTTTTATGTGAATTAGAGAAAAGACACCTCCTCTGGGTAGATGCAGCAGAGGGTTGATGCACAGAGCCATGTATCTTATTGCCCAGTGTGCTTGGACATGGCCAGCCTGTTTAACTGTGCACATTAATCTAGGGTAAGTGATGAGAGAAAGGTGGCTATGGAAAGGATTATATGATCCAGAGCACATACTGATGTAGAAGGAATAAATGATATTGGAGAATTTTGTTGTGTGGGTCAATAAAGGAAGGCATATAAGCTAACAGGAAAATCTAGAAGTACTTTTTTGTCATGGAGTAGAAATCATGACACATCAAGAAATTATGGCTCTTTAGACCCAGAGCCCTGGAACTATAATTCTTCTTAGTAAACAGAAAATAGAATTTAGAAAAGATGATTCTGTTTTGACCTCGTGTCAAGAGACTTGAAACCCCAAAATATCCTGAATCTTTCAGTATATGAGTTATTTTCATTGTGTGTCTGTCCCATTCTTAAAGATGACTTTGGGAATTTAAAAAGGGAAAGACATCATCTTTCCAGAAAAAAATACATTAATGCATGCACATAAGTATTTTGCAATTAATTCCAGTGTCTACACGGATCCATTCTTGGGCTTGGTGGAGTGTTCTGAAACCTACCTAATCGTCACAGTTATCAGAAGTCCTTTAAAACATGCCAATTGCTTGCCTCCTGTCTAGCAGATTCTGATTAGTAAGTTTGGGAATAAGCCTACTATATTTGAGCCATTTCTTTACATATAAGATGAGATCAAAGGAAGAAACAAGTTAACAGCTGTGACCAAATAAAAGTAGTTAAAAGCTGCTTTTACACTGTCAAACATAAACCAGTGGAGCACTTATACAAATAAATCAGTTGGCTATTTGAAAAATGCATTTCTGGAGTGACTTTATCATAAAAATATTATTTTTATTTTGTCCATAAAAGTCATAAAAAAGAGTAGCTAATGGAAAGTTATGGGTAGAGGAAGCATTTGCAGAATGTAGTAGGGGGATGAAGGGCTTTCAGGATGTTACATAGAGGACAAGTTTCTCTTTCCACAATTGGTAGCTCCTAGGGAGTACCCGGGAATGCAGTCGATGTGGAGGCACAGAGACTTCTAGAAGGTGATACTGTGTTTTCACTTTGTCAGGTTTTAAACAGTGTGAATAGTTGAGCAAAAATATTCAGTTCATTTTGGATGTGAAGCTAATTAATGAGTCATGGAAAGATGATCAGCGATAATGAAATCTTAAGCAGCATTCTCTGATGAAAGAACAACAGAATATCTCCTACAAAAAGTTAACAGATTTGCAATGAGATGTTTTGAGATATTTAAAAAATTTCCTTCATAGATTTTCAAGGAAAACAAAATATACCATCAGCAAGCACTGGGTTTTTTGTTTTGTTTTTGTTTTTTTCTGCTTAACCAGAGAAAAGCTTTGGGTATAGAGTGTTAGGCTGAATGTTAGAGATAAACTGTCCTTTGAGGCCAAAATAGCCATCACCACATGTTAATTTCTTTCCTCTTCTTGTTTAGTACTGATTCCAAGGATTGATCCTACTTAGAATTTTCAGTTAATTGATATTATAAATACAATGAACTTACACATGTTGAAAATGCTAAGATGTTGGTGCAGGAAATTTTTCCATCAGCAGAAAATTTCTTTCTATAACTTGTTCCTCTTAAATATAATTTGTTGAGAAAAAACCGTAGAGATGTTTTATAGCAGAGCTAGGATAAGAAAATTCATTGAATACAATCACATGTAAACAGCTGGAGTAGCAGAGTATTATGGGGAATATTAATCTGAGGAAGTACATACTTGCGTTCTTGTTTTGGGTTTCTGAGGCATGTTATTTCTCTTCTCAGAGCCTAGTTATAAACTTGTATATGATGAAAGGTGTGTGTGTGGGGGGGGGGCGCCAGAATGCACATGTGCACAGGGGGATGTCATATCCTGGAAGGTCACACATTTATTCAAAAGGCATTAACTGAGGGCCTAGTTTATTAAAATATGATGGCAGACCCTGGAGATCCAGATGTGATAATGACTCAGTCCTCAAAAAAGCCTCTGAAGTTTAGAAGATCAGTGAGATGGTAATTAAAGAAATTATAGGACAATGTGATAAGGGGAAAGAAACAGAGCAAGTGAGATGCATAGGATTCAGTGAGAAGTGGGGGCTTGAGGACTACATGATTTCTAAGGTTCTTCCAATGACTTTTTAAGATGGATCTTTATTTAGGATTTGATCATCGATGGGAGAAGGATCCAAACCATGACAAGAAAGAAACTGGAGCCTAAAGGGGTGGGAAGGAGTGAGAGTCTTTGCAGAACATGGACATGAACATGTTGCATTGTTGTGATCTACACCTCCCTACTTCTCCAACCATTAATAAAGTCTGCTCTGTGCCCACAGGACTCATGCAAGGGCTGCTTTGTGGAAATTAAAGGAAAGCAGCCAAGTCCCAATTCTGAGGTGATATGAAACAAGATAAATAACACTCATAAGACAAAATGAACATTAACTCTAAATTTCCAACAGGACAGTGAATTCAGAGTTGAGCAGGAGAATTGCTAAGCTAGTGGGAATTTGAAGAAACCTCATGTTAGGCTGCCACTTATTTCTACGGAAGAAATAAGGGGAATTGTGCTGGAAAATTTTCCTTTTTTTTCCTTCTAGAATCACCCTTTATGCTTTCTCACCTTGCTCTGTGTGCCAAGAAGCTAATCTTTATGGATTTTATCAAAGTGCTCTCTTGCCCTCTGACTTCTAATGTGGTTTGGATGATGGAAAGCACTAGCAGGTGGGTGGGAAGGAGGAGGAAAATGAGGTGGGGAATTTAGTTCCCTGACTTCCTTTCTGCAGAGTTGCCATGGGTTGGTTGCTTCCCTCCACCAAAGGGCACAGGTCCTGGCAGCAGGTCTTTTTCCCCTGCCCATAGCCCCTTCAGTGCTAGAGATGCTAACAGCTCCCCTGCAGGTACTTGCCCAGAGTACTGCACCACCCTTTAAGATTTCCTTACAAATGCCCTCACTTTTAAAATGGTTTGTTTATTCAGCTCTTTTCAAGATACCCTCTTTAAGTGTTCCAGCTGTTTACTTTTGGAAGCCCAACTAATATAGGTATAGAAGACATATTCTCACATATACCATAAGTGAGTCCTATGTAAATATGGATGCACAGTTTAGAAACACAAAAAGAAAAAGAAGACTTTAAGGAGAAATGTCAGAAATAAAAATAGTGCTTTAGTATTAAGGTAAAATGAATAACACTATCACAGGCACTATAGTAAAGTTCAGCAAAATTTTTGGCAAATGAAATCATAGATATTTGTGCCACAGAGAGTTTAGTCCAATCACCTTATTTTGTAGAAGAGAAACTTCGGTATTCCAAGAGACTGACTTGTTTACATTATCCTCTGCGGGGGGGGGGGGGGGGAGCTGAATATGAGTGTGTATGAATGTGTATGGGTGTATGTGAGTGCATGTGTATGTGCAAGTTTCCTTATTCTCTTATTTATCACTGACCAATGCTGAGAATCCTATAGAGGTGCTTCCAAGAGTTCATCGTGATTGCGCTGGATTCTTCTTCCATCTTCTGTTATGCATCTCTACATTTTCAACAATCCCTAAAGTTTTGATGACTATTTTCTAGGGAAGTTTTTTTTTTCTCCATTTTGAGGGGGAGGAAGGAGAAGCTAAGATGGGGGTGGCTGATTTGAGTTTGAAAGACGCTAAATGTTCTCTCCTGGAGTTCAGGGAACCAGCTGCTTCTTGAGCTGGCAAAGGACAGAAAACCTCCAGGCAGAGGAGCTTCAATTTGCATGAGATGTACTAAGCAATCCTCCCATTAGCTGGCTGTTGCCTCTCTTGATGACTACCTTGGGGAGGAGATGGGGGTTGTGAACTTTGAAGTGGATTATTAATTATTCATGCCTCCTTCGCCTGGATGGAGGTAACCTGCCTCTCAGGAGTCAGCTCCAGAATTCATTATCTTCCTGTCGATGTTTGCAATAAAAATAAGACTGAATATTAATCTTTTCACCTTCATCCTTAACTCCCTCTTCCCCCTCCTCCATTCTCTGGATAGGTTGTGTGAAATCATGCCTCTCCCTTAATTCTCCCCTAGCCATTTATTGTTTATTCAATTATTTGGAGGCCCATGAAACTGAGAATTAAGTTCAAGGGCTGGTTGCTTACTTGAAAATTCCCCAAATGCAGTCTTTCCTTACTCAGATTTTCAGTTTATTTTTTGGCATGTTTGTGATAATCATGTCATGATTATTGACTTGCCATCTGTTTCTTTCTAATTTCTATGTTTTGAAATTTTAGGATTTTCATGCTTTTCTTGTTGCTTGGGTAAAATTCTCTAGAGACTTTGGTGTCATGTTTTGTCAGGGTTTTATAGTAAAAAGCAGAAGACTTGTTCTTGTCAGGTGTATGCATTTGTGTGTATGTGTGTGTGTTTATGTTGTGTGTGTATATATATGCCTCTTGAGTCTGTCTGTATATTACTCTTTTTAAGGGAGAGCTAATAGATAAATCATAATTTATGAAAAATATAAGTTAATTAAGTGGGAGATCATTAAGTCCTTGTAACAAAGAATAATCTGCCTCATCATCTGATTTGTTGACACAAGAATTGACTCAGAGGTGGGTTAAGATTAATTTGCAGAAGACTTGGTATAAAGATTTATGAACAGGAAAGAGAAAATATGAAAAAAGATATTACATGACAATAGTTAATTGAGCAAATATAATGAGAGTCACCAAGCTAATGCCAAGAAATATATGTGGTCAGCAGGGATGCCTCTAGCCATTGCTTTCTTGGCTTTGTTCCTACTTGCCTTTTTTCCCTTCTTACTCTCTTTATTCTTTCTTTTTTTCTTTTCATTAACTAAATAAAGCACATAGTTTATACTAAAGGTCACTCTTGGTGTTGTACATTCTATGGGCTATGATAAATGTGTAAGACCATGTATCCATCATTACAGTATCAAACAGAATAATTTCATTGCTCTAAAAATTCCCTGTGCTCCACCAACTCATCCTTCCCTGTCTCACTCCCAGAAATTCTGGCAACCACATCTTTTTACTCTCTTTTCCAGAATGTTATGTGGTTGGAATCATACAGAACATAGCCCTTTTCAGGTTGGCTTCTTTCACTTAGCCAATTTGATATTCCTTCGTATCTTTTTGTGACTTGATAGTTCATTTCATTTTGTGGCCGAATAATATCCCATTGTATGAATGTACAGTTGAGCCTTGAACAACATGGGAGTTAGAGAGCCAACTCCCTTCCCTGCACAGTCAAAAATCCATATATATTTTTGACTCCCCCAAAACTTAACTACTAATAGCCTACTGTTGACCAGAAACCTCACAAATAATGTAAACAACACAAATTTTGTGTGTTACATGTATTATATACTGTATTTTTAAAATTCTTAAAAGCTAGAGAAAAGAAAATGTTATTAAGAAAATCATAAGAGGGGCACCTGGGTGGCTCAGTTGGTTAAGCAGCTGCCTTTGGCTACTGTCGTGCTCTTGGGGGTCCTGGGATGGAGCCCCACATGGAGCTCCCTGCTCAGGAGGGAGCCTGCTTCTCCCTCTCCTCCCCACTTGTGCTCTCTCTTGCTATCTCTCTCTCTCACAAATAAATAAATAAAATCTTTAAAAAAAAGAAAATCATAAGAAAGAGAAAATACAGTTATAGCACTCTAGTGTATTTATTGAAAAAAATCCACATACAAGTGGACCCATGCAGTTCAAACCTATGTTGCTGAAGGGTCAACAGTACTCAGTCTGTTTATTCACCAAATGAAGGACATTTTGGGTATTTTCAAGTTTTGGCAAATTTGAATAAAGCTTTTATGAACATCCATGTGCAGGATTTTGTGTGGACATACATTTTCACTTAATATGGGTAAATAACAATTGATATGAAAGCCACCTAAAGCATGATTCATGAAATAAAAGATTCATAAATGAGACATCATTAAAATTAAACTCTTTGAATCTGTGAAAGACTATTAAGAGAATAAAAAGAAAAGAGACTGGCAGAAAACATTTGCCAAACAAATATCAGATAAAGGATTAGTATCCAAAATATACAAAGAATTCTTAAAACTCAACAATAGGAAAACCAGCAACCTAATTTAAAAATAGGCAAAAGATCTGAACAGGCACCTCACCAAAAAAGATATACAGATGGCAAGTAAGCATATGACAATATCCTCAACATCGTATGTTATTAGGGAATTGCAAATTAAAACAATGAAATACCACTGCACACCTATTAGAATGGCTAAAATTCAAAACACTGACAACCCCAAATGTTGATAAGGATGTGAAGCAACAGGAAATATCATTCACTGTTGATGAGAATGCAAAATAGTACAGTCACTTTGAAGACAGTTTGGCAGTTTCTTGCAAAGTTAAGTATAGTTTTACCATAAAATCCAGTAATCACACTCCTTGGTATTTACTCTTCAATCTTTCTTAATATTAATGGGCTGAATTTTCCTACTGTATATTTTCTTTGTGGTTTTGAAACTCCAACTGACTTTTGAATTATGATTGTTTAAGATAAGTTTTTAAAGATAAATATGGATACTTTATAACTCCATTTTGGACCATTATTATACTCTAGTCTAGAAGATGTACATACATTCTTTGAAATAAAATGTAATGCAACATGTTGATAATTTCTATTGGAGGTTTTAAAATTATCTTCAGTATTGTTATACAGTTGACCTTTGAAAAACATGGGTGTGAACTGCACAGGTCTACTTATATGAAGATCTTTTACAGTATAATACTATAAATGTATTTTCTTTTCCTTATGATTTTCTTAATCACATTTTTTTCTCTAGTTTACTTCATTGTAAGAATATAGTATATAATACATATAACATAAAAAATATGTGTTAATTGACTGTTTATGTTATAGGTAAGGCTTTAAGTCAATAGTAGGTTATTAGTAGTTAAGTTTTGGGGGAGTCAAAAGTTATATGCAGATTTTCCAACTGTTGAGGGAGGTTGGTACCTCTAACCCCAGCAATGTTCAAGGGTCAGCTATATATTTTAATTATCTTCCCTCCTCTTAGTCTATACATTTCTCTTACTTTGAAAACTCAAGTAATGCAAGGAAAGTAATAACAACCTAATTACCTACTTCAGTAAGGAGCAGTTGGATACCTACCTGTGGTGAAAGAATTTTATATAACTTTGAATAAAGGTTTTAAATTTTCTTTTTGTGTGAACAACACACAAAACAGGAAGTGTATTTGTATATAAATACATATAGCTAAAAGCTTGGATACGTTCAAATATTAAGAATGTAAAATTCCTTAAGTCATTTTAAAAGCTTTTCATTGAATATGTTCATATCAATTGTTGGGGAATTTTTTGTTGATGTGGAATAAACCTTTAATTTGATAATGAACTTTATCTCCCATAAGACACTCTGCTTTCATTATTCATTTTATTTGTTTTGTGATGCTTTTATTCGGATACTGAAGAATACTTATATTAATACCATTTAACTATAATAACACATTTCTTTCTAATTAACAAAAGGATTTCCCTCATTGAAAAAAAACAAAATCCATAAACATAGAGTGTTGAAAAGAGAATACAAACATCTATCAAATATTATATAGTCTGCTCATGATTTTTCATTTATTCATTCAATACTTATTGATTACCTGCTTAGTATTAATTTGAAGAAAGGTAACATATTACAAAAGTTTATTTCTTAATTGGTGACCTCTCTTTTTTTGTAGAGAAGATTTACTTTTCTTTAAATTCAGCTCAGCAATTGGGTTCAGAAATTATTCAAGAAAATAATTCTGCAGAGTTCTTGTTATAGAAAATTACTCTAATCAACTTCATTGTATCTTTATTCAATTTATTCTCACTTCTTCCTCCTCCATTTGTTTGGATAACCACACACACACAAAAGAACCACTCCCCTCCCCCCAATCTTTTTCCAGATGATGAGGCCTATGATGGTCAGTTTAATGTGATAATGTGAAGGTTATAGTGCCCAGTTAATCCATCAAACACTAATCTAAGGTGTTGATTTGAAGGTATTTTGTAGATATGGTTAACATCTATAGTCAGAATAGTCTAGAATGTTATTCTAGATAATCTGGGTGGGCCTGGTCCAATCAGTTAAAGCATCTAAGAAGGGAACTGAGGTTTCTCCGAGGAAGAAGAAATTCTGCTTGTGGACTGCAGTGGGAGCTCCTGCAGGTAAGTGTCCAGCTGGGCCTTCCTGATGGTCTGCGCTATGGATTTCACACTTGGCTAGCCAGCTGCTACAATTGTATAAAGCAATTCCTTGCAATCTTTATCAATCTCTCTCTGATAGATAGATAGATGATAGATAGATAAATTGATAGACGATAGATGTTAGATAGATAGATAGATAGATAGATAGATAGATGATAGATAGATGATAGCTCAATCCATCTTCTATTTCTTTTGTTTGTCTGGTGGAACCCTGACTGATACAAGGTCATAATGCTATACAACTGTGATTATCACCAACATATTCATAATTGGTTCATAAACAATGATTCATAAAACCTCATATTTTTCCTGAAAGATAGGATGTATTAATCGTATGTTTCTGATGCTTTGATAACTTGGGGCCTTGCTGACCTTGAGAAGACCGCCCTTTCCAGGACTAGCCAATTCCAAGAGATAGTAAAGGACTTGCCTGCAAGGCTGTCTTTCACATAGGAACCATCCATTCCAGAGCTCTCACACTCAGGGCCACTATTCCCTTGCACTCATCAGCACAGGGCCATGTACCAGACAATTAGGGATAGCCCCTCTGCCCCAGAGCCCACTGAAACTATTCAAGCTAGCCAATTCTAAGCCAGCTTAGCCTGCTTTGCTGTTTCTTCCCAGAAACCACAATAAAGGCCAATATTCTTCCTTGTTTCCTCTGCCTCCCTACTAACACTGTCGCTTTCCCGTGTGGCTCGACTGCAGAGTATCATGTTCCCTCCTTTTGGGATCTGTGAGTACAACCAACTACACTTTCAATAGCAGTCATCCCCTGATCCGTTCGCCCGCCATACCTGAGTAATAATAAAATCTACATGGGCGCCTGGGTGGCTCAGTTGGTTAAGCGACTGCCTTCGGCTCAGGTCATGATCCTGGAGTCCCTGGATCGAGTCCCGCATCGGGCTCCCTGCTTGGCAGGGAGTCTGCTTCTCCCTCTGACCCTCCCGACCCTCCCCCCTCTCATGTGCTCTCTCTTTCAGTCTCTCTCTCTCAAATAAATAAATAAAATCTTTAAAAAAATAATAATAATAATAAAATCTACATTTTATTTCTAAGCTTTATTTTTTTATTTGAGAGAGAGAGAGAACGGGGTAGGGGCACAGGGAGAGGGAGGGAGAATCTCAGGCAGACTCGAGGCTGAGCACAGAACCTGACACTGGGCTCCATCTTACACCCTGAGATCAGGACCTGAGCCAAAATCAAGAGTCAGCTGCCTAACCGACTACACCACCCAGGTGCCCCTAAAATCTACATTTTAAAACAGAGGGAAGCATTTTAAGTATTTTAAAGGTACATTACAACAACGCTTTATAATATTTTAGCAGATCATGAATTCGTTTTGCTTTAAGGATATTTAAATGGTCTGTCATGTATCTATATACCAAGTTTCTTATTCTTTTGTTTTAAATCCAATATATGCCTTTCCAATTATTTTTTAAAACTGTCATTGTTAACTTTACACTAATAAAAAAGACTTTGTGGAATATAGTCTCTGGTTCTTCATTAGTACTTGGCTGACTTTATATTTGGGATCCATTTATAGATTGCCAGATGAATTAACATACGAAAAATGCTCTAGATTTATTTTGTTTTTGTTAGTGTATGTGTGGGCAACCTTTACTGTAACAAAATTCCTTCATTTTCATAAATACATATGCTTGTATACATACATCTTTCTCAAATATATACACAGACACACTGAGCATACTTCTATCTGTGCTGATGTTTTGGATACCACACTAAAATTTAAATGTCTGTTTTCCTTATCTGTGAAGCATTTATATATAATTTAAACTGAAAAAAAGGATGTTATTTATATATTACAAACCCAAACATCAGAAAATTGATATTCTTAATAAATCTTTATTTTTAATGTTGTTTGTTTGGTCATTTGTTTTTATATTAATTTTAGATTGACTGACTTCTTTCATCTTCCTGCTTGGTAGTTTGGCCACAGGTAGACATCAAAAAGCTTATAAAATAAGAGACATAGATTCAGGGCGCCTGGGTGGCTCAGTCGTTAAGTGTCTGCCTTCGGCTCAGGTCATGATCCCAGGGTCCTGGGATCAAGTCCCACATCGGGCTCCCTGCTCGGCAGGAAGCCTGCTTCTCCCTCTCCCACTCCCCCTGCTTGTGTTCCTGCTCTCGCTATCTCTCACTCTGTCAAATAAATAAATAAAATCTTTGAAAAAAAAAAAAGAGACATAGATTCATAGCTGGAAAAGAAGTGAGTAGTTGTACGAAATTTTGAGTTTTTATTTTTGTATTTTATATTTTTTAGAAGATTTTATTTTTATTTATTTATTTGAGAGAGAGAGAGAGAGAGCACATGAGCAGTGGGAGGAGCAGAAAGAGAGAGAGAATCCCAAGCAGACTCCGCACTGAGTGCAGAGCCTGAGGTGGGGCTCGATCCCACAATCCTGAGATCATGACCTGAGCTGAAATCAAGGGTCAGATGCTCATCTGACTGAGCCACCCAGGTGCCCCTGAAATTTTGAGGTTTTAAATTTATATCCTGTCCACAGGTGGTACATAACCTTAAAATAATTAATCCCATCCCTCAACTACCCTCCACATACTGAATCTTTTATACATCAGTTGGCAAATATTTGCCACCTTCTCAGGCTTGGGATGTCTGCCAACTGTTTGATCTTGGCATTATTAATATCTTTGTATAACAGTGTTTGTGCAATTATTTGACTAATATAATGTCTTGTCTTCTGAAAAGAGTAGAAAATTGAAAGTGCTGAAAAGATGGAAATATTAAGCATACTAATAGTGAAACTTTTAATCCATTTGAATATTCATTAAATTTAATTCAATTATGAAAGAAAATAAAAAGCTAAATGATACGAAATCCTAGAAATCTATAATTGAATCCAGTTTTGAAAGGTGAGGCTTAATGATAAATGCATAGGAGAAGTTATTAAACTGTAGTCTGAGTAATAATAATATTATAGCTAAAATTTTTGAATGCTTTTTTTCCCAAACACAGAGCTAAGGTATATAAATGCATTGTATAATTTGATTCCCACAACCACTGTATGAAATATATGTCAGGAAGTGTGAAGGGACTGAGATTTTACTCCATTTGCCAACTAAGAAGTTAGCATGACACAGATTGATGGTAGAAGATACAGACTCTGGGATCAGAGACAACGAACTGCTTACTACAGACACAGCAAAAGCCAATGTCAGCATTTACACTGGTTCTGCAAGCCTAGATTTCTGCAGGGCAGTGCAAGGAGGGCCAAGTGACTCTTGGGTTCTATAAGAGGACAGAAATCCCAAGTTTAGGAAAGCTCAATCTTTGAAAGGAACTCTAAACAAACCTGCCAAATTTTTGCCCTGGAGGGAGACATCATGATTGTTATTCTGGACAGCAAAAGGCTGGCTCTATCTCTATTTTCCAAAGTTGTTTGCTATGCACACATTTTTGAAAAGATCGTTTTGAACAAAATGTTGTCAGGACCTTGATTCACAAGACATGCAGAAATATGAAAGACCCGTGGAACATTGTCTCCCAACAATGATTTATTATTCCTGGTTTTATGAAACTGAGGTTTTGAGACCTCAGGTGACTTGATCAGTCATGCAGATTTGTATCAAAACATCATTCTAGTGATCTAAATGCAAAGGAAAGTTCATAGTTCTGCCTAGCTCTTGATAGGATTAGAGCTCACCAGAGAATCCTTTGTTTGAAGAAGACTGCCATTCTCTTTCCTCTGATTACATTTTGTTATCTGTGGACTATGCAAAAAACAAAACAAAAAAAACAGCCTCCCAACTCCAGCCTTAATCCATCCTCAATCCCTTGCAATTTTTTCAGTCTTAATGTCTTCTTCCAATTATTAGAACTAATTTCTCCTTGCACTCAATGTCACCTCAGTTTAGCTAAAAAGTTAGCTTTCCAAAATACATAAAATTAATTTGTATGGTCTATAGCTAATGGAAATTCAGGTTGTTAACATTTGAAATAATTCTAGAGATTGGATAACCTAAAAAAAAAAAAAAAGAAAGCAACAGCCATCAATAAACCTGTATATTTTCAATAAGGAATTTGTAAAAAGTTTTAGTTTTCTGCAAATGGAACCTTAATTTAAAATCTGCAAGGTTACTATTTTTCTTTTAGACATGGAACCATTAAGTAGCATTTCAAGAATGCACTATATATTAAAATATAGTACTTTCTCCATGTAAGCATTAGTGTTAGGGCTTTTCAAGAAGACAATCAATGCCTCACTTCCCATTATTGGGAAAGTCACAATGGAAGTATAACCCTGTGCTTGATTTGTGATAAAAGAGGAGAAGGGGTGACCCTTGGCCTGGAATGGCACAGACCACAGGCCTTGAATGGAACTTCTCAAGTGGACTGGACTCAGTGGATTTGTAAATAGAAGAAAGGAAGGAAGCTTCTCGTTTATCTATGTTGTTGTCATGAACCGTGATTGTGATTTAAATTTTGCTCTAAATTACGTGTTAACCGTGCTGACTCTGACATCTTAATAATATTGGGTAACCCAATCCTTTCAGGAAAAGAGGAGCAGTTGGTTTTATTTAGATGTTACTCTGAATAATCCAAAATTGGGTTTATGTGATTATATGCTGTGTTTGTGGAATTGGTTTCTGGATTTAGTTTCTATTAAATGGCACTTTTTCCTCTCTTCAGTCTCTATTTTATTGTAAGACAGTAAGTTATACAATATAAACTTGTAAAATGGCGCTAGACTACAGAGTAACCTGCAAGGTGGAGATGTGACCTTGGGAGAGTTTTGTACCTGTACTAATCTACAAATATCTGAGGAGAAAGTGCCTTTCATTTTCACTCAAAAACAAACAGAACCACCTACCAACCAGAATTTTCTGTCAATTCCCCTGAACCTAAGTGCCACATGTTTCATTCTATACAGGGCATATGAAAATTTAGTTGAACTCTACATTAACTTCTACACTGTCCTGGGGATTTATTGAACAAAATTAAACAGTTGTATCCTTTGGATTGTAAATGGTGCTTCTAAGGTGCAGATTAAAATATCAGCAAACAATTCAGTCATCTGATCAGCTACCCCTAAATTGTAAAAGCTCTGTACCAGGTCAGACTTAATCTTTAAATCCTATTTCTTTCTTTTTTTTTTTTTTAAAGATTTTATTTATTTATTTGACAGAGACAGACACAGTGAGAGGGAACACAAGCAGTGGGAGTGAGAGAGGGAGAAGCAGGCTTCCTGCGGAGCATGGAGCACGATGTGGGGCTCGATCCCAGGACCCTGGGATCATGACCTGAGCTGAAGGCAGACGCTTAACGACTGAGCCACCCAGGCGCCCCAAATCCTATTCATTTCTGATCTGTATGAAAAATCTGCATGACTTTTTCTCCAATTTCTGTAAGTAGCTCAGAGAAGTTTTTCTCATTTTCAGGCAACGTGTAATGCAGCAACTGAGTTACAGTGTGCTGTACCAATCATAAATTCATTACAAGAATAAAATAGGGATACGGTAGATCCAATCCTAACTCATAGGTCTGTAACTACATAAATCACATAGAATTTTGATGATTTCAAGCATCTGTAAGAGAGCTAATACTATGAGACCCAGGTGCTTTTTACTTCATTAAAAAATAAAAAGATGTAAGGCATTTAAAAGAAAGAAGGCATACAATGTTTGGAGATTTCATACTGAGAGTCAGTGATTATTGCTCTTCTTTTTCTATTTCCAAGGGTGAAGGACATTATCTTAAGAGCATTAGCAGATTTTAGCTGTGAAGAAATAGCCATCTGGGGCCTGGAAAGAATGAAGAAGCTGTGGAACCAAATCATATTGGAGACATTGAGGTAAAAGAATCGGGAAGAAGGAAGTCACATAATTAGAGCTGGTGAAGCCCGACATGGGTAGATAAAATGTGATGAGAAAATGGTAGTCTTTAAAATCACTGAAATAGATGGGGATGCTGACTCCAACACATGGCAGAACAAGGCTAAGAAAACCCTGGCACTCACTCTGAAAAACATGTATGCATATGTTAAATGGTAATGGAGGAGCCCCCTCTGTGGTTCACCCCAGCTGCAGTGGTTTGTCATTTCCAATAAAAACTTAATGCCTCTCCCAGAGAATGAATGCATGCTCTGGTTTATAAAGGGATAATGCACTGGCCTTATTTCCAATGTCTGACAGATCAGCAAATACACATAGGCACAACTGCCTATTTGCTATTTACTACGATGGTAAATGGCAAGCCATAAAATGCGATCTGTTTAAATTGCATTTTGCAAACAATCCTTACTTCATGCCATACACTCTGTGAAACATTATTATTATTATTTATGAGGCACAGTTAAGGGTGCCTGGTGCTGGGAGAATTGTGGATTTCTTTTACATTTAATTTTGTGAATGGAAGGGGCCTGGAGATTATCTTGTTGGGGACTTTCATTTTATGGTAGAAGAAACTGGGATGTTATAATAACTTGACTATGATCATGCAGATAACTAGAGATGGAGGCCAGCTACAAATACAAGTTCCTGGCATCTTTTTATTTTAAGTTGGACTAAAATAGCCATGTTCCTATTTATAAAGCAATTACTCCCAGTGAGTCAGAGTCATTGTCATCATGAATGAGAACTTTGAATGTGCCATTTAAAAAAGGAAGCATACTGGTTGTCACTGTTTAGGTATTTCAACATTGAGAACCTTATTAGTCAAGAACAGGTTTTTAAGGTTCATCAGGTGTAGTGATTATGGAGATTATGATCCCATGTTTCTATTAGGGAGCTAGAATAAAGGATCTCTCTCTCTCTCTTTATTTAAGATTTTATCTACTTAGCGGGGAAGGAGGAGCAGAGGGAGAGGGACAAGCAGACTCTGTGCTGAGCTCCAAGCCTGACACGGGGCCCCATCTCAGGACCCTGAGATCAGGACCTGAGCCAAAACCAAGAGTTGGTAGCTTAACCAACTGAGCCACCCAGGTGCCCCGAATAAAGGATCTCTTTAAACTATGAAAGTAAGAGAGAAGATACTTCTGTTCTCTGAGCTTAAGCAATAAAATACAAATTAATAGACTAGAGCAAAAACATGTGGAATTTTTTCAAAGAGGCAAAATATTTCCTAGCCCTTTAAACCCAGACTGTAATCTTAATTCCATATATTTCAAATCAACTCATGTTTTGATGTCATTATTTGGATTTCTGCCAGGCATTTCAAACTAAAAGTGAACTCATGGTTTGTCCATCCAAACCAACTCTTCTTTCCTTCTTTTTCCACATTTCACCCTCTAAACTACCATTCTTTGGTACTTCTTAGGTTCCTATATCCAGTCAAGCCCTTTCACTATCATTGGGCCCTTCCATGATTTCCACTTCCAGGAACTGGCTTTCTCAGGGGATGTATGAATGGCTTCTAATGGCCATTTAGCTTAAATGTCACCCCTTAGGTCTTCCTGACCCCACAATCTAAAGTAGCTGCATAGCCTTCTTACTCTTGGGGTGGGGGGGGGGGGCTTTTTCTTTTTTCCAGGACTTCATAAAGAAGTAAAAGTAACAGAGTTTCTTGCTAGAATTCACCATCTCTTATCTCCCGATTCTTTCTTACCCTCAGCTGTGGAGGAAACAAGAAAAAAAAATCAGTTATGAAAAGTGCTATGCAGACAGTTAAAACAAGGTGACCAAGTCATGATCAAATAATCACAGGAGCAAACCTAAGGCATATATAATTCCACATAAGGGTAAGTACTATGAAGGGAATTCTGAAGTATCATGAAAAATGCTATGGTATACACACACTCTCCTCAGAGGTCCTACCTATCAACCAGTGGGACCACCCACACCTTTGTGGTGACATTGGTCCAAGTAGGTTAGGGGCCTGTGAGTGGTCAGGAACAACCTAAACCAGCCTCTCACATGGATTTGGAAGCCGTATTTGCATTTTCATTAGCCTGGTGCTTTGATCTATTTTTGACTGATAATGAGGTTCCAGGGACAGGTATCTTATTACTCATTCTCCTGAGCTGTGAATTTTAGCAAGCCTACATGGTTGGGATTTAGAGACTGGATGTTATTAGCACACAATGGGCCAGATTGCTCCAATATCTTGAGTTGAAACTAGTTTTATTATTCCTTGATTTTATTATTTTTTATAATTACTTTAGGAAATTGTAATATGTCTATTCAGGATTCCTTTGAGAAGAAATTTAATTCCTGAAAAGAGCAGTAGATTGGATATCAGAAAGAGAGGAAGAAAAACCGATACACACACATGGATTGAACATTTATTGCGTGCTAGATTGTTAGGTGTTTGTTATATGTTCCCAAACTACACTATAAATATCTCTTCTACTCACTGCAGTTAGTTTATGTGGTGGTGTGATTAATGTCTAATTAAAAAAGTAGATCATCAGTAAAATGAAAGCAGGGATTTTTCTTTTTTCTTTAACTACCTGGCACTGTGTTTGACACATAAAAGGTGTTGGAATGAAATTGTTGAATGTAAAAAATAAATATATGTTATTTCATTTAATAATTTTAATAATCTCATTAAGAGGTAGTATTTCACAGACAATACCACTACCCAGAGATAAAAAGCTAACATTTTGTTGTATAACATTTATAAAAGTCTTGTGGACAAATAAAAAAAAACTGTATCTATGTGAATCTGTTCAATAGTTGCATAATACTGAATAAAATCTATTACATAAAAATACTAACATTTTATGGTCAATACACTCCTAGTGGAAATTTAAATTGCTTCCATGTTTCCAACATTGTAAATAATTCTCTGGTAAATACACATATATTTTGTGTGTGATTTAAAATACTCATCTTTTAAAATCATTCCTGATTTCTATTTTTCTTGTTGTGATCGTTTCTGTGTTTGCCCTCTTTTATCTTCACTGGGCCAGAGAATGGTTTATCTGTGTTTTTGTTTTTTTAAGGAAACAAATTTGAGATAAATATTTTGGCTATACTGTTTGTAGTTTCGTAATTCATTTACCTATATCCCAATATTTTATAAATTCATTCCTTCTCTTTTTGCTAGATTTTTTTGTTTGGTATTCTTTTCAGAACCTCTTACTTGAAATACTTAGTTTATTCTTTCTTCCTTAAAAATAAAAACATTTACAGCTGTGTATTTGCCTCAAAATATAGCCAAGGTCACATCTTATATCTTGATAATTCGTGTTCTAAATTTTGGCTTTTGATTTATACTTTGGTGCTTTGGTACTTTTATACTTGATGAAGTTTTAATTGAAATAAAGCATATGTACAGAAAAGTGCACAAATTATGACTGCACGTATCTTGTGTCAGAATGAAGTACTGACAGTGGAGAGGAGTACAAAGGAGAAACAAAGTTTTTTCCTTCCGATGGAAATGTTGGGGTTTGTCTTTGTCTTTTCTCAAGACCCAAAACAGTGGATCAATTCAGTAGGGGGAAATGGAAAACCTTTGGAGTGGCTGTCATTATCTAATCAAAACCACCTACTCTTTTTATTTTTAGTGAAGTGTGATTGAAAGTTGATTCATACAACAATTTCATGAATACTCACTATTTGCAATTATCAAAGTCAATAACCATACATCCCTTATTAAGGAAGCTCAACTACTGTGGAAACTTCCTGTTATATTTTGTTTCATAGTTATCTGTGGTTGAAGAGCCTTACAAAAGTTTTAGAGGGGTTGATATACTATTTCAGGGGATGGAATAATTACTGTCAATTTGGGAATAAAAAATATCTTCATAGAGGAGGTGGCTCTTGCTTGCAGGTTGGAAATCACCAGTTGGGAATTTCATGATACATATAAAGTTTAAAATATTAAACGATGATGAAAAATCTGTAGCCTGATAGAAAGGATCCAACAGAGAAGAAAAGAATAAAGATGCAAGGCACTAACATTCTAAAGAGAAAGGATTGAGATAAAAACAAGTCAAAGTTTTAGACTTGAAAAAAAGATTATCTTTCTTTAAAAGTTGAGAGGAAGAAAAGCAGATAGATGGAATACCATTTGAGGGAGAGGTGGTAGAAGATACTAGATGCATATCTGTTACAACAACACAGTAATGTGATTGATGAAAAGCGTCTAATATGTTTAAGTTTGTAAAGCCTCATTTAATGGCAAGGAATATAGCAATGCATAACTGATGCAGAAAATGAAGAATGTAAGACCCATTTGCCATTTCTGTCGATCTTTTTTTACACTTTTGTAGATTCTTTTTTTTTTTTTTTTTAAGATTTTATTTATTTGACAGAGAGAGACACAGCGAGAGAGGGAACACAAGCAGGGGGGAGTGGGAGAGGGAGAAGCAGGCCTCCCGCGGAGCAGAGAGCCTGATGCGGGGCTCGATACCAGGACCCTGGGACCATGACCTGAGCTGAAGGCAGACGCTTAACGACTGAGCCACCCAGGCACCCCACTTTTGTAGATTCTGTAAACTCTTTTGAAGTCTCAGTCCACATGTCTGCAGTCCACCCATTGGTGATTATGACAGAAATTTTCTGAGTTTCTTTAGTGAGTCAAAGGTCAATTTATCAGAAGCATCTATTAGTAGGCCCAAGTTTTAGGTTTGTTTGGGGTTCATTCTTACAGCAGATGAAAGGAACAGATATTTATTAACACCCTGACATGCTAACAGAGCATGGGTCTTAGGTCATTTATATTATTTGATTATATGTTATACATATACGCACATTATTATCCTCATTTTATGGTTGAGGAAATGGAGACACAAATTCTAAGTATGTCCTCTTGGTACAATGTTGTGAATACTATTTTGCTGAGCAACAAAACCAAAGGCCTAACTGAGGATGGATGGAAGTAGACTCAGTAAGACCTGCAAACATAAGGGCAGAATAAGAGTAGTGCAATCTATTCAGGGTTTGATATAATTTAGAGCAATATAAATAAGTGATATGGACATTCAAGTGAGTATTATGACAATGAGTGGAGTAACTGACCAAAACCAGGTATGAAGGCAAGTGAATTTGGAAAAGAGCCACATGCATTGTAGAGATAAAGAGGGACTGAACAACTGGAGGTAACAAGGGGGAAGAAGAATATGTACAACACAGTGAGTGAGCAGAGGAAGTAGAACAATGAAAGCCATGGTCAAAGTGGGGAGATTCAGACTTAGATCTTGGAGATGGAGAAATTTCAAATAATGACAAGACTCAAGGCATGTCAAACCAAATGAAATGAACTTCAGGAAGTTCAGGAAGTCAAGGATATGTGAGGTTGGCATTTAGGGATCATTGACATGGATGTGAAGTTACCACCAGTAATCATGGAGTAAGTAAGTGGTGGACTAGAAGCTTATATATAGGTGGCTAAGTTACAGGAGTTTGTAAGTTAATAAAATTGAGAGGATAGTGGCAGGGTGACAACTAACCACACATTGCCTTTGTCTGATTAGAAAATCTTGATGATGTCCTGGACTAGGGCTCAGATTTTAGACTGTGCCAGTCTACCTGGATTTCAGCTCCTACATATGGGGATCTTTCATACATGGCACAACCTGCAAAATCAAATTCAGTGAGCCATATTATATAGATTGCATGGACTTTAAATAAGAGATGGCAAAATATCAGTGGTGACCATCAATGATCAGCTGAGTCTTTGCACATGTACAACCGCATCCCCAAAGTCTTACAGTACATCCACACATTCATATATCTACATATCTATATCCTCCCACACTTAGAGACACTGTACTCATTCTAGGGTCAACATTGCCAGAAAAAACAGTGAGGAGAATTAAATAGACTGATCCATTCTGCCTAGCCTGGTGTCAGATGGAGCGGGAATTTTGTTGTAGTTCGTTTCAAGAAAGAATCCACTTCCTCCCAAAATGTAAAAGCCAGCTTTTTTGTAGGAGAGAATGGGAGCAGTATTTGAAAGAGAGTTTAGCTAAAGTGTAGGTCCTAAAAGTCCTAATAGTGGGGCCAGCTGCAGGAAAAACCCAGGTAGGGTAAGGAAGGATGGGTCAGACTTTCTAGGAATGAGACTCCAGTGAGAAATAACAGTGGAGTAGGGGTGTGAGCTAAGGGGGTTCATTTTCATTAATCCATTGAATGAAGTAGGAGGTTAATGGTCAGGATTTCCTACCTGTTTATGATGGGTTTGGAAAGGCAGAGAGTAGAGAAGGGCTCCAGAGATCCAAGTAGAATATACATTATTTTATGTATCCCCGCACCTATTTCCCAGGGACTATATGTGCTCTTGCTGCTGTGGTTAAATTTGTGGAACAGAAAAGAGAGCTAGTGGAGGCATAAACTAGTTTCCCTCTGGCCCCTGAGGTTGGGTATGATTTTAAAATAAATAGAGATGGGATGAAAAGATGAGGCAGGTATATATTCATCTGGTTTTAATGTATCTGGCTTTAGTTTCTTTTATAGACTTGAGAAGTTAATGATTCATACTTATTTTCTAATTTATACAACTAGGGTCATGTACACAAAAGAAGTACCAGCATCTTTATTACTACAGTTCTGTAGACCTCAAGGAAACTCCTACTACTAGACTATGAGTTTCCTTGGGGGTGGGGGGGATTCAGTCTCAAATCTCTGCATTTCCAGTGTGTAGCATAGTGCTTGACATAACAGATCTCAAATAATTTTTAGTTGAAAGAATGAATAAATTGAGACAGAAGACAGTCTTGTGACATCTGGGGCTGCCCTTTATTTCTAAATCCTTTTATGTCAGAAGGTTTCATTTAATTTTCAGGGTGGCACATACATAAAAGTGACCTTGTGCATGGTTCAACCACGTTAACACTAATACTGTCTTACTCTGTTATTTCAACTGAACCTGAAGTAATTAGGACCTGGTCTTCTTGTCTGATTGATAAGTAATCTGCAAACAGCTAGATGGATTGGTCTGACCACACAGAGCTGGTCAGACTCATTCTATCTATCTCATTCTCTCTGTAGACTATCAAGATAGTGAACATTTCAGAGTTGCATTTATTCTAGAATAGAATGCTGGAAAAGAAAAATTAAAATTATTTATAAGAAAGCCTGAGAGAAAAAAACACACTACAATTCTTGATGGCAATAATAGGGAACTCATTTAGAAAATCAAGTGCACTAATCAGTTTATAGCTTCTCTGGTATAAAAGAACCAAGTTATATTATTCATGGGATAAGCATTTTTCTCTAATTTTTAAAAATTGGGAGCAAATGACAAATTACTGCATAGTAACACATTATGAGGACTGAGCATGCATGTTTATATTTCATTGTTTTAATCTAATCTAATACAACACACACCAAAGTCCCTCATACACACATTAAATGGCATGCATACTCATGATTTTGCTGCATAATAATTAGGCATTAGTGATAAGCAGTTCCCATAAATTACTGTAATTAGTATTACTCTTATACCACCACAGCAATTTTTTTAGGTTTTCCCTTCTAATTGTGTTAATTCTTTAGTATCTATCATCAACACAAATGTCAGCAGTTTCCCTAATGCCATGTTTGACTTAATTATTATTCTTTGCCCAGAGTAAGGTCTCAATCAATGTTTGTTGGATTGAATTGAATAAAATCATCATGCAGTAGCTAACATTCACTATGTTACGAGGTAGAAAACTTGGGTTTGCTGTCTGGGGTGAGGACCTCAGTGTGCATTTCTCAGGGTCAAGTGTTATCTTCCATCGCATATGCTTGGTCTCTTTACTTCTTCTTTGGAAGAGCCTTGCGTTTCAGAAGTTGATGAAATGCACGTCAGGAAATGCTTGGCTAGAGCAGAAGGTGGTGGCCATTGATCACTCACCTGCTGTGTAGCTCAGAGATCAGGAAATTGGGTAAAGACAGACCTATACATGAAGAGAAAGGAAACAATGAAAATGTATCCTCAGTAGCAAGCATCTTCCTATGTTTGGATGAGAACAGAGCTAAGAGATTAATTTAGTTTGCTAAACTATTGGGACAAGATTAACAGAGGGATGGGAAGAAAGTTGATGATTTTGAAACCCTCAACACCATCTGAACCAGTCATCACAGACACCTAGTATGAGGTAAGGGCAATTTATCCTCTGGATAACCTTGCCCTTGAGTGACTGACTACAGAGTTGAGAGAAGAATCCCTTGATTTCAAAATCTGTCTTCTTCTTCTACTGGTAGGAGGCAGAGCTCTTCTCCTAAAGTGTGAGATAAATTACCTAAGAATTCAGATACCTCACAGAAAACACTTATAAGTAAATTTCAACCAAATTTTGAAAATGAGACCAAGTCTTTTCTTGGATTGTTCAGGAGATGGGACTAGAAAATAGATGTGTATCCATGGCAGAAGTCCTGGCTGGGCAAATACTGATGGCCCTCACACGGCCTGGCATCTTGATTTCCTCGCATCTTCATGGTAGCCATGTATAGTGATGGTACCTGTGTTTCTTGGTAGAACAGAAAAAGAAAATCACAGGGCATAGAAGCACTGGGATGCTCTACTAATTTCCAATTGTTACTATAACAAATTACTGACCTAAAACCGCACAGCTTTCTTACAGTTCAGTAGGTCAAAAGTCCAACACATGCCTCAAAAATCAAGGTATTGAAAAGGCTGCATTCTTTCTATGTGGGCTCTTGGGATGAATCTGTTTCCTTACCTTTTCCAGTTTCTAGAGATCACTCACATTCCTTGGCTTGTGGCCCCTTCTTGCATCTTCAAGGTCAGCAGCATGGCAACTCCAACCTCTCTGCTTCCCTCTTTCACTTATAAGGACTCTTGTGATTACATTCGGACCATTCAGATAACACAGCTTAATCTCCCCATCTCAAAATCTTTAACTTAATCAACCCGCGAAGTTCCTTTTGCCATGTAAAGTAACACCCTTACAGGTCTGGGAGTAGGATGTGGACCTTTCTTGGGGAGGGGGGTGCATTATTCTGCTGACCACAGGAACTGATTGTCCATCTGACTCACAAGTACTGAACTTCTTCACAAGGTCCCATGATTTTGAAACCTGTGTCAGGACCCTCCCGCCTCCTCTCTGGAGCAGCCTCCTGCCTCCCTAGCCTCCTATGGCCCTTTGCACATTCGGGTTCATGTTCTTATGGGGATTGTTTCCCTGCATTCTGGCCCGTGCAGGAACAGGCTCTTGGTCATGAAATTCCTAGGAGTGTGTTTGCCATGTTCACACATCATAGAGTAAACATCCTACCTGATTCTTACTGTAACTTCCAAAGGGAATTGAGGCTTAGGAAGCATTACTGTAGAGATTACTGTGCAGCAGGGACTGTTTAAATTGTGCTACATGTATTAACTCTTCACAACACTCCATAAGGAGAGTGATATCATTATCACCATTTCGTAATTAAGAAAACAGGGCCAGAGGCGCCTGAGTGGCTCAGTCAGTTAAGCATCTGCCTTTGGCTCGGGTCATGATCCCAGGGTCCTGGGATTGAGCTCATCGTCAGGCTCCCTGCTCAGTGAGGAGTCTGCTTGTCCCTTTCCCTCTATTCCACCCTCCCCACCCCCATGCTTTCTCTCTCTCTCTTCAAATAAATGAATAAAAAAATCTTTAAAAAATGAAAAATAAATTAAAAAATGAAAAGAAAAAAAAAGGGAAGAAAAGAAAACAGGGCCAGACAAGGTTGAGAAAAATGACAAAGTCCACACCTAGTAAATGGCAGGGGTGGGGGTCAAACCTAGTGTCTGGTTCTGGAACACATGCTGCAAATCCCCCACTGCATATTGCTTCTCACAGTGCATGGAACCAAAGCTTAAACTGAAAACACAAACACTGCTATACTAAACTAAAAATGATGCAGAAAAGATGGAGAGTGGGAAGGAGAGTTAGGGGAAGATTTGGGGAAAGAGTGAGCACGTACACACTGGGATGAGAGACACTTTGCACAATGCACAAAGGCACCCACTGGGGGGCCCCTGGGTGCTGACAATATGGCTCATTTGCATCCTGCTACATCCACCAGAGCGGATGACTTTTTCTACTCGGATAAAGGTTCTATGTAGCTAACGGCAATCCTGTTTGCAAGCTGATGAGAGTATATGAGCAATTTTTTTTTTTTTTAACTAGGAGATATGGAGCTATCTAATAGCTCCATTTATATTATAAGATTCCAAAAATATGTTTTCTAGCATCATGACTGTTTGCTACTCATTAGAATTCCTACAGAAGTATTTAAGGGGTAAGAGTATTGAGCTAATTGTTGTAAGATCTGGGGCCCATACAGCACCAGCCCTTTCACCCATAGGCCGCTGAACTTCTGACTTATATGAATCATTTCCTCTTTTGTAGTTAAGGGCTTGAAGACCAAGGTTTCAAATTGTCTGCCTGCATGTAAAATTTTGTGATTTTGTTTCATTTTGTGGAAACATAAATAGCATTCCAATGGAAAGATGCTATCTTCTTTCAAAGCCACTTTGAAACACTAAGTGGTATTTTTGCCCGTTTAGGCTGTTATATTTATCAATTTCTTAACTAAAAGATGTTCCATGGAAATCACATTAATCATTGATTTATAATGACTAGATAACAGAAATACAATAATCAATGAATTTTAATCCTGAAATATTAATTCTTAGTCACTCACTCAGTAGTTAAAATATTTAACAACCTCATATTGTTTGTGCATTAAAATTGCTCTTTAACACAATGGCTGTTTCTGAAAGTGCTTGGATGTGGGAAATAATTGCATTTCTATTGAAGCTATTAGAATGAATCACAATTGGATTTCACATAAAAATTTTTAATGCATAGATATTTCACATAATATGTTCATAGGTAAGGGTTCTTCAAACAAAGCTGTTTTGTCCACAAGAAATTTTATGTGAGTCAGCTTTACCTCCAGTTAGATCAGATATTCTTGCTTTTTCTGTTTCTTTTTTTTTTTTTCAATTTGCCCCTTAAATTATTTCTAGGAGTGTCATAACACTGCTATGGGCTGGATGTTTGTGTACCCTCCCTTCCAAAATCCATATATCAAAGTCCTAATCCCCAATGTGAAGGTATTTGGTGGTGGGGCTTCTGGAAGGTGGTTAGGTCATGAGGGTGGGGTCATCATGAATAGAATTATTACCTTATAAGAGGAGACCCAAGAGAGATGACCTTTCTCTCTCTCTCTCATGTGAAAACGCAACAAGTAGGTGTCTGTCCGAAAACCAAGTAGGTGTTGTGTCACCAGGCACAAGATTAGCCAGCACCTTGATCTTGGACTTCCCAGCCTCTAGAACTGTGAGAAATAAATCTCTGTTGTTTTAGTCACCCAGTGTGTGGTAAGTTGTTATAGCAATTTGTACTAAGAAAACACCGATAGTCATTGTTGTGGTCACTTTGTAAAAGCAGGGTGGACCCCCAAAATTTGGGTTGGATGGCAAGATGATAATGCCACGTATACACCAAGATGGTATGAAAATGTTTATTACCAACATAATGGGACTTTCTGGGGAGTTCAGGGCAGGACCCCAAGCTGGTCCAAAATGGCTTGAAAGAACAAGAAAAGGAGACCAGCTTGACTTTTTGTGGTAATTAGAAGGGTCGGGCCCGAGGAAGGGCTCCTGCTAGTGGTTTGAACTTCTCACCAGAACCAAAGCAGGGAACATGTAAGGCTTTAGTGTCAGCTTCACCAGACGGGGCCAGAAGGAGAAGGGACAGAAGGGAGGCTTAACAGCTGTCAGCAATCTAATATCAGGAAATGGACTCAGATTCTTTATTACAATCCTTCTTTTTAGAACCTATCTATACAATAGACTTTTCCATCAACCCTTATAGAAGTAAAGAGTATATTATCTCTTTTAAAAATAAACATTTAAAAAACATTTTCTTTTCAAAATAAAAATTATATACAGCATGGCATGGTGGAAAAAACAAGAGTTAGAACCAAATAAACCTGGAATCAAATTTGATGTCTGTTGATGGCTTACTGTATGCAGGAAACAGAATCTACCGTGGGTATCTAGAGCATGGGGGAGTTTAATGGAGGAGTAGATGCTTATAAAATCGTTAGAGAGGCTGGAGAAACAGGTTGTAGGCTATACCCCAGAGTGACCCCAGCAGCTCTAGAGAGCTGCTCCCTTAGGATAGCACTGCTTTTGACGCTGCTCCGGAGCTATGCTGGAAGCAAGTAGCCTCTTTGGGCACTGCCACTGAAACTGCGTCCCACCATCCCAGAGACTGCGCAATGACGCTGGGCTGCTATGGAGGTAAAGCCCCACATTTTCATGGTCTTGCTTGCCAGCCACAAAAGCCAAGAGCTACAAGAAGTTCACCTCTGCCTCACTGCCATGGCCCAAATTTTGCAGGAGTATATGTATTGGTAGAAGCTAACTCACATCTAGAACCTTAGCTTGAAGGGGATCTGAGAAATGTTCCTTTGAACTTTATAGGGCTAAGTGGGGGGTGACTAAAACAATCCAGACTTACTTCCCTTTCTCTGTGATCTGGGACAAATGTTTGAATTTTAATTTTCTCTCCTCAAAACGGATCTAATACTTACATTGAAAGGCTATCCAAGGACTAGAGGTCATATAATTAAAGTATCTAGTATATGGTAGTTGGCCAAATAGCCCTATCTATCATTATGGCTACGTCTAAGTATTTCAGAATTTCAGAAATCATTACACTGAAAGTCCTACTGAGCAGTTCAGTTGCTTTATTGTAAAGCACATCAGCAAAGAGTTTTACTTCAAGGTAGTCTGTGGGGATTGTAGAGTCCACGTGCTATTTTTAGAGATAAATAATAATAAATAACATTGCAATTTATAAATTTTGGGACTCAAACTCATGCCTCCCTCCATGTGAGTATCTATGCATTCATTAATTCTACTGTTCCAGATTGGTGTTTTTATTCCAATATAATGTTTTTTTAATTTTATTTTATTATGTTTGTTCCAGATTGTTTTTACCACCTCTTATGCTGGACATTGTACTTCCTGCTAGGTGTGTAGAAGAGAAATAAACAAATTAGATCCTGCCCATTAGAGCTTTACAGTCCAGTGGAACAGGGATATGTTATATAATAATCAAAACTGCAATGCAATTGCTGTGAAGGAAAACTGCAGGTTGCTGAGAAAGACAATAGTAAAAAAAAAAATAGGGTTGCCAGATTTAGCAAATAAAAATACAGGATGCCCAGGTAAACTTGAATTTCAGATAAACACCAAATAATCTTTTAGTGTAAGTATGAAACATTAAAAAATTATCTGATCACCTAAAATTCAAATTTAGGTGTCTTGTATTTTATCTGACAGCTCTGGGGTAAAGACTAATTTAGTCAATGCCACATTTTCCCTCTTATAAATGAGGAGAACAGGAGCTCAGAGAAACAAAGAGACTTGTTTAAGATTACCAGTTAATTGGATATGGGGACAGAATTTGAGCTCAGACTTGTTTGATTGCAAAGCCTTTTGTTCATAACTGGCCCCCCTACACAGAGGGCAAATTGGAAGAAAGGGGCCAGCCACTTCAGATTCCTGGTTGGCAGGCTTAATAAGCAAGGGAACCTAAAAATGTCTGAATTTTTATGAGGCTTGTTTGGAGTCGCTGTAAGACAATAGATCTCCTCACCTGCCTGCCAGAATCTTAAAAGTTTATATGAAGACCTTACCTGGGTTTTCACGTAGTTAGTTCAGATGGTCTCAACAACACATTGCTCTCTCAAGGCTGCATCCTGGAAAATGCCTCCCACTGTGAGAACCGTGGACAGAGTGTCCTTCTAAGGGTCGGTGATGGAGTGAGGAACCTCCCATTGCCCTGGTCTAGCTCATAGGACATGTCCTTTCAATGACCTCCTCCAAAAAAAGCATAAATCACAGTTTAAGGAAGGACTGGTCTAAGGTATACTGTTACTGTTTAGGAAAGTGATTTTGGTTTGTGTTTTACACATAGTATTTCAGTTTTTGTCCCTTTCAGGCTTCAGTCACTTTCTTGTGACTCACTTGCAAGGGAATTAACATTGAAGTTTTAAAACAAGTTGCCAATTTTGTCTGTGAAGTTTTTAATTTCCTATACTCCTCCGAGGTGTCAGTCATCTGCCTTCCCATAGGAGAGCTTTGTCTTTCACCTCAACATCTATTGGATTTCTTGTGGTGATGAAATAAACAATATCATTAGTTCATGACTATAAAGAACTTCAAAACACATTTTCATTTTTTGTTAGACTTAGAACATCTCGAACTGTTGAGCAGAGGATTTTAAATGCTACATATTATTTTAAAATAATGCATATTTATTATTATCATTTGTTTGTTCTGGAAGAAAAAGAGAAAGTTCCAGAGTGTAGAAGAAGAGAAAAAAACCATGTATGCCAAAGGGAACATAGAACATGACTTTTTCCTTCCTGTGATCTTTGCCTATTATTACTCTTAAAATTAAGAAAAGTGACTTGCTGAATGAAGTAGCACATAGGGTTATATTTCCAATAAAAGTATACTTAAAAACATAAGTTCCCTGTGAAATTACCATGAGATGTGATTATACTGCCCACAGCATTGACCCGAGTAAATTTATGACCACATTTCCAATGCAGAGTGAAGTCAAGATGGGTGAGTTTATCCAGGGATGGTAAAGAGGTTTCCGCTCAGGTGTCAGCTCTGACAGATTGGTGACTCCAGGGTGTCCCATTCAAAAGGGCTCTAAAACCAAATCTCAGCTAAAAAGAATTCATCGGTGATTGACTAGCAGTGCTTCTTATGGCTAAATGATGGATTGTTTTTTTGTAAAACATAAATGCGAATACAGGATTGATTATTATAAGAGATGGGATGGACCTGTGCCAGCTTAAAGGCACACACACACACAGACACAGACACATGCAATGTTTAATAAATTATTCCAAACTTTTTTTTTTAAGTAAGTATCTGAGAGTTGGGGAGAATTTATCTTACTTGTTAATATAGAAGGTAGAAAGATAAATTCTGGTCTCCTTAAGGCTCTAAATAATTGATTTTATTCATGAAAATTTTGTAACATTTGATAAATAGACATAGAAATATTATTCAGCAAACAAACACATAATTAGGTTGCATCCTCATTCAACAGTTCGGGTGCGAGGCAAACTGGAACCTTGATTATGCAGTTCTTGGGGCAAACCTAGGACATAATGGGTCAGCTGGGGAAAATAAAGGACTGAAAGACTGGAACTGAAAAGGGAAATAGACAATGGAAAGTTATTTTTTAAACTGTGAGGAGAAAAGTAGTTCATACTAATACTTGCAGCTTAAACTAGTGCAAGAAAAATGGACTTAACTAGGAACTCCCAATCATTTAGTGCTCAGAATGGACCTGAAATACAGATATTGAAGAGCATCTTACTTTGTGATGTTTTGTGAGAAAATTCAATAATGGTAGCTAATATTTATTGCATATATAGTGCTTTGCAAGTGTTATCTCTTATATTTCAAATGTAACAGCACAATCCCCGGGAGGTAGCTGGTGTCTCAAAATAAGGAAACTATGGCTTAGGGTAACTAATGAATGCCTCAGATCTCCACCCCACCCCACTGATCTGGATTAAGGCCCCATGGTCTTTGTTAGTCACTGCCTATATTATTTTTCCAAAATCATGAGTAAAGTATATGTTAAATTTTTCTCATCCAAAACAGGAATCTCTGCATATAAATTCAATACAAAAATAAAATAAACAAGTGTGGTTGGCTGAATAATACCCTTCTCCTTCTCCCCCAGAGATATCCATGACCTAATCCCTGGAACTTGTGAATGGTACTTGGTCTGACAAATAATGGCTTTGCAGATGGGATTAAGTTAAGGATTTTGAGATGGGATTATTTTGGATTATTCCACGTGGTTCCTAAATGCAATCACATGTATTCTTATGAGAGAGAAACAGAGGGAGATTTGAGACAGACAAAAGGCAATGTGAGCAGAGAGGCAGAGATTGGAGGGATGCAGCCATAAGCCAAGGAATGTCAGCAGCCACCAGGAGATAAAAGAAACAAGGACAGAGCTCTCCCCTAGAGCATTTGGAGGGAGCACAGCTCTGCTGACACCTTGATTTTAGTCCAATGAAACTGATTTCAGATTTCTGGCCTCCAGAACTGTGAGAAAATGACTATCTACTCTTTTCAAGCCCCAAGTTTGTGGTGATTTATTGGAGCTGCTCGGAAGCTAATACACAGGGCACAAAAGGAAGCAAATTGTTTAAGGCACAAAATTTGCAGTAATGTGTTAGAGCAGCCATAGGAAACCAGTACAATGAGTTTGACAGAGGCCAAAAGACTGTTTCTTCCCTCAGGAAAGTCTTCCCAGACTAGGTGACCTTTCCCTAACAAATGTCTCAGCACTTCAAGTATACTTTTGGTAACATTCACTTGTAGTTGCTTTCAGTTATCTTGTTTACTTCTGTATCTCAAGGTGCCCAGAAAAGAAACTGCCACATAATAGGGGCTCAGTAAATATTTGTTAAATGATCGAGTGGAATTCGAGGCACAGGGTCTACAAGGTGGTAAAATTTTGTGGATTGTGACTCTTGCAACTCTTGGCAGGGTGAACTCCTTTGGGGCAGGGTTGGGGCAAGGAATAGGGTGCAGCGGTTAACACTGAGTAACCCACACTTACTATGAGGATGGGTGGAAACAAAATGTGGGTTGTTTAGGTTTAGTCATCTTGGGAAACAAACTGACTGTAGCTATTAAAATTATAAAGATATATAACTTGTGACTGAGCAGAGCCTTTCTTGGGAAATGCCAGTAAATAGGAATATATGTACTTATTACCAAGTTGTCCATGGTATAGAACCATGGGAAAAGTAAATACATAACATTAGAAAAATTATTGAATCCGTCATGATATATTATACCATGGAATGTTATGCGGCCATTAAAAATTAAATAGAACATTATATAATAATTGGAGGAATGTCCATGAGATATTAGCTAAGATGAACAAGGTGTGGGAAAGTGTTTGTTATATGATTCTATTTCTGATACGCACACATAGAGAGATATGACTTTATGAGCGTGGATAATAATATAATTTCATGTACACACTTACATAATACCAGCTGAATTGTTAATAAGGGCAATGTTATGGGGGCAGCAGTGTGGTTGAGAGGGAGAGGCAGAAGTGGAAAAAGCGAAAGAAAATGAAAGACCACTCAAAAAAGGGCAAATAAGCTATAATCTGTTAATGCATTTATACAAACTTGTATTTATATATAGACATATTTATAGACATTTAAAGAAATGAATACAATTTTTTTTCTTTTTTTACTAAAGTATAATTGATATATGCTACCATATTAGTTTTAGGTGTAGGACAATGATTTGATATTTTTAAACATTGCAAAATGTTTAAAACTAGACAATAAGTCTAGTTAGCAGCCGTTACTATACACAATTAGAAAATTGTTGTTGTTGTTGTTTAGGAAATGGCTTCCAAGCAGAAAAGGGGACTTGAAATAGTATGGTAGGGGGCAGTTGTTGGGATAAATAGATGTGTGCTATGTCCCACTAAGTTGAGGTTTTGCAATAAATCAATTCTAAAAGAGGAAGAAAGGGCCGGCTGTGTGGTACATCTAGACCTCAGCCAAATCAGTAGGAGCACTGGATTGCTTCAGTCAGGAGGTGGGCACTGCGTAGGACTCCTAAAGAGAGACAGCAGATGCATGCACAGCTCCAACCACGTGGCCCAGGTGGGCAGCCGCCTGCTGTAATCCCCCTCAGACAAGTGTGAGGACACTGAGCCCTTGTCTATCAGGAGCCAAATTTACTCAACTCTTAGGCTTGTGCACAACTGTCTAAAAATGATCTAGATGACTTTCCCCTACTTTATGTGCCCCCTCTTCATTTTCATTGTATTTATCACATTTCATATATGTTGGTGGATTGATTAGTCACCAGTATCTATTCTCCCTCTCTTCATACCCACCTCCCTAAGGGGAGGCACTTAGCCTCCTTGTTACAGCCTCAGAACTTAGGGTGGTGCCCGATACTTAGTAAAACGTCAAGAATATTTGTTGAAGGTCCATTGACATAACTTTTCTATACTGGAAAATGCATAAGATAGTGATTATTGCCTTTTGTTCTTGTTGTTAGAAGCCCGTTTGAGACTTTAATGAAAACCATGAAAACTCTTCCAGAAAAATTTAGAATTTTGTCATATTTTCTGGAGATTCATTGACACCCTAAAACCCATTCATGTGGGGTTTATCGTTTTCAAATTATATTAATTTTCCATTTTAAACAGATGTTAACTTTTATGGAACACTTGCTATTTGTCAGATTTTGTGCTGTTTTACATGTAATATTTCAATAATCCTTACAGTTCTAGGAGATAAGTCCTGTTTTTAGTTTTTGAGAGATAAAGAATCAGTGCAAAAGAGACCAACTTACTTATCCAGGCTCATAGAACTGATTAGCAGCAGAGCTGGCACTCAAACCAAGATCTTTTTTTTTTAATAGCCTGAGTTTGCACTCTTAACCACTAAAAATCATCTGCCTGTTCTATGTTCCTGCCTATGGTGAGCAATGGAGTTATCCAGTGAAGACACTTAATCTCCCCAAGTAAGAGTCTGAAATGATGATATTAGCTGGCTTGAGTTCCTGGCTTGATGTGAGCAAAGTTTCCTTGATCGAACAGGACAGCCTGTTCCCCCAACAGCACTCAGGATGCATGGAGAGCCCACATTCCTGCTGCACTTGTTTAGCAATTGGCAGAGCCGTGACTCTAAATTTTAATCTCGTGCATGTTTCAAACCATTTAAATTGTCATTGTAGGATTTTGCCTATTAGCAAAATACCATCCCCTGAATACTGATTATGCAAAATAGCACAATTGTCTGGCGAGAGGAAAGCAATGACTTTTTGAATGTAGTCCAGCAGTATGACTGCTCTTTTTTTGGTGAAATGTAAGGAAGTTGCTTGTGTACTATTCTTTCTGTAATTAGATTCTGGGTATATTCATATTTTACCACATGTTGATACAAAATAAATAGGCACAATATTTTAAAAAAATGTTTTGTTGTACATAAATGCCCTTTGTCACGGTTGAGGCTAAGGAGAGTAAAACATGTCTTCTTTTGCATTTTTCTCCCTTCTTCTTTGGTGGTGACATTTCCTTCAGAGATTGAGTGAACCCAAGAACACTAAATGTACTCTTGGCATGGGGCTGAGCTCTTAGCCGCCTGGTCTGGGGGGGGTGGGGTGGGGAGGAAAGCACTCCTGGTTAAATTGGGGGTCATTAGCATGCTGGTGATCGATCAGCTGAGTTATTCACTTTAAAGCTTCAGCATTTTCACATATAAAGTAATTTTGGTCAGTAAGAGCAAATTACACTCATTATATCCAAATGCAAATACATGTTTAGAAAGCATGTGGTTTGGAAAACAAATGTGATACAATTCCAACACTAATGCCTCATTAGGGGCATTTGCACACATCTATTTCTATCTCCTAGATCTTTATAATCATCATAAGGTCATGCTTCCCTCCAGGAAATCAGGAGAGGTATTTATTTGTGTCCCTCTTACCACAGGCATGTGACAGAACTTATCTCCTGAAGGGGAGCTCCCCCCCACCGCTGTTTTCATTTCTTGCTTTCTGCACTAGTGACTATACTAATCAGATACAACTCAGCCTGAAATCATGCAGAAATCCTAGGTAGCACTCTTAGACAAGGTTGTCTAATCCCCAGGAGATCACAAAATTAGGGAACAACTTTCCTTAGGATTCCTTTAGAATTACCATCAGCACTGATCCTCAATTAGGGCTCTATAAAGGCTTGACTGAAGTAAGCTTGTTTGTAGTAGATTAAAGATGGTTGCAAACTCTTAAAAAAATGGTTGCAAACTCTTTATTATGCTGCTTTTTGAGAGATGGAGGCTAATTCATCTCCATTGAGTCTGGGCATAACTACTGACTTGACCAATTTAGAGGATACGATATTCCAAGACTTCTAAGACAAGGTCATAAGAAGCCTTGCAGCTTCTGTCCAGAACTCTTGGAACACTCTTTCTGGGAGCCTTGAGCTACTGAATAAGAAGTCTGACTACTTTGGGGCACCTGGGTGGCTCCATTGGTTAAGCACCCGACTGTGATTTCAGCTTAGGTCATGATCTCAGAGTCATGAGATTGTGCTCAGCGGGCAGCCTGATCCAGATTCTCTCTCTCCTTCTCCCTCTGCCCCTCCCCTTGCTCATGCTCATTCTCTCTCTAATAAATAAATAAATCTTAAAAAAAAAGTCTGCACCAGTTACGAGCACCCAGATGTTTATAGCAGCAATGTCCACAATAGCCAAACTATGGAAAAAGCCAAGATGTCCATCGACAGATGAATGGATAAAGAAGATGTGGTATATATATACAATGGAATATTATGCTGCCATCAAAAGGAATGAAATCTTGCAATTTACAATGACGTGGATGGAACTGGAGGGTATTATGCTGACCGAAATAAGTCAATCAGAGAAAGACATGTATCATATGGTCTCACTGATATGAGGAATTCTTAATCTCAGTAAACAAACTGAGGGTTGCTGGAGTGGTGGGGGGTGGGACGGATGGGGTGGCTGGGTGATAGACATTGGGTGAGCACTGTGAATTGTGTAAGACTGTTGGATCACAGACCTGTACCTCTGAAACAAATAATAGATTATATGTTAAAAAAAAAAGAAAAGAAGAAGATAGTAGGAAGGGAAAAATGAAGGGGGCGGAAATCGGAGGGGGAGACGAACTGTGAGAGACTACGGGCTCCGAGAAACAAACTGAGGGTTCTAGAGGGGAGGGGGGTGGGAGGATGGGTTAGCCTGGTGATGGGTATTAAAGAGGGCATGTATTGAATGGAGCACTGGGTATTATTTGCATGGAACACTAACACAATCATGGAACACTACATCAAAAACTAATGATGTAATGTATGGTGATTAACATAACATAATAAAATTTAAAAAATAAAATAAAATATTAGGCAAAAAAAAAAAAGAAAAAAGTCTGACTACTTCGAGATCATGTGTAGGTATTCCACATGATAGTTTCAGGAGAGCCCAGCCTTCCAGTCATCTCTGCCAAGGCACTAGGGATTTTTTTCATCTTTTGTTTTTAAATTTCAGTGTAGGTCTTACTATTATTCAAGTACAGTGAGGCCAAAGGATCAGAAGATGACTGCCATTGAAAAGATAGTTTGTCACTCAGTTCCTGAGAGGAGGGGGCCTGCTGTGCCAGGCAGGGCCACACGCGGAAGCACTGGGGTTGGTAAAGAGGCATAAAGAATGAGGGGAAAGCATGGACAAAGCCTTATTTATGTATTTGTTTGTTTGTTTGTTTTTTTATTCTTTCTTCTCCTCCTCTTCCCCTCCTCCTCCTTCTCGCCTCCTCCTCCTTCCCCTTCTTCTTCTTCTCCTCCTCCTCCTTCTTCTTTGTGTTCTTCTCCTACTCCCCCTCCTTCTTCTTTTCCAGAAAGGAATGGGAGATGGAAGAAAAGCAGAGAAATGAGCTAATTTGCATAATCTCAGGACTTCAGGTATAGGGGTTGACCCAACTTGCCTGATACCTGGCTGTGAGGTGATTAAGACAGGGGAATATTGACTCTGAGTGTGAATACTCTATGAAAGCCCAATAAATGGGATTCCCCCCATTTATTGGTGGGGGATACAGACTTTGGTTGCACATGAAGTGTTATCTTGTAGGGAGTAGTTCGCTATCTCTAGGAATTGGTTAGCCTTGGGAGGGATAATCTCTCCCAGGTCAGTGAGGGTCTAGATGCCTCCAGAGCATCAAGAATACAGTAAATAAGAAAATACAGTTAATATAACCAGAAATACAGGTAAAACCATCTTTGATGCTCTAGACCAGGCCATCTGCCAGCTGAATACTATAGAAGTAACTCAATCAGAGCCACGTGGAACTGAAGAATTACCCATCTGAGAGCCTGCCCAAATTCCTAACCCACAGATTTATGTGTAAACAAGTCATTTTCATCCACTGAGTTTGGGGTAGTTTGTTATGCAACAATGGTTAACTGTAACATTGCACCACAGTCTTAGAGCGATTTTGCTTCCTGTCTCACACACTAGAAAAACATTTAAATGAATATTCATTCTTGACCAATGATAAAACTCAGCAAAATTTTAACTAAAGGTGATTTCTTTGGAAGAATTATATATAATTATATAATTATAATTATATATATATAATTATATAATTAATGAGATTTCTTTTAGTGATTCTAATAAATAGGAAAATCACATACAAAATATAAAATAACACAAATGAATAATAGGCATGACTCCTGGGTTTCTATATTATAAAATCACAACGTTTTCAAACTTGAGGGAATAGCAGAAGTCCTACATCCTTTTCAAACTGACTCTACCAAAAGTTAGTGGGTTGGGCTTCCAGGTGATACTAACATGAATGGGCTGTGAGGATAAGGGTAATGTTGAAAATGATGAGGTTACGCAGAGAGAAGATGAAGAAAACTAATGCCATCTCTGTTTCCACACAGATTAATTTCAGAGGGTCTTAGGGTTCTCTCAAATAGTCATTGCACTGCTGGCTTGAGTAGTGTCCGCATTTTTCTGTCCTATGGATGCCTCCATCTGGAGTTTAATATGCACTCATCTCTTTTTCATTCCAGGAGGGATATGTAATGAAAATCTCCATATTAGTCATCAGCTGTCAACACTGACAAATTTCAATTATCATCCTTCGGTAGCAGTTCACACTAGAAAAGGAAATCAGGATGGCACACTGGGATAGCATACTTGTGACAGATCTATTTTAATTGCCTTTCTTATCCACATTTAACCTCCATCATTTTGACAGGAGAATGAACTCACAGAGGAGGTAACTTTTCCTGCCAGTGATAAAGGTGGATGGTGTGGAGAAATAGGCTGCTAGAAAGAGACTGGGCAACACCCATCAATATATAGACTGGCATTGATTGCTGGGAATGCTTCCTTTTCCTAGGAGGCCTGCAGTGGTAACTCTGCTTATCAAATACTTTGCATTTAATCAGCTGCCTGGATGGGTGTTCCTGCTGATCATCCATAAATTATTCATCAATTAAAAAGACTTGGCACAATCTCTTTCTTTTCTTTCCTTTTTCTTTCTTTTTCTTTCCTTTTTTTTTTTATTTTTGCTTCATTTTCTCAAAGATGAATTTTCAACAGCCCATAGTGGGAGTTTCCCTTAGTGAGTGCTCATCATTTCTCATTCCTTCCAACAATACTGCTCATTTAGCTTTTTGATTGCAGCTTGATGTTTGCATCAGAGGACGTCTTTACCATGATGGATCATGTCAGCTTTGTGTTACTTTACTCTTGTTTCTTTCTTTTTCTTTAATCCTGAGGGATCTACGTGCTAGTCTTAAAATAAAGAGGAAGTGTTTTTTTCTAATGAAACATGTATTGAGTAGTGTCTGCATTTTGTAATGAAACATGTATTTATGATCTTTGGTTCTTCACAGACCCATTTCTCAAGGGATTTTTACTGTGAGTTCTATTCCTTGGGTGATCTGGTTTCTGTTATAATCCAGTCAAAATTAAATCAAGGTATCTTTCTGTAACAATAATTTGTGAATGACTATTGACTCTGACTATGCTTCAAATTGCAATACAACAGGTTATTTATTTTACTCATCTAACAACCCCTATGAGATAGGTACTATTATCCATCTATTAGAGATGAGAAAGAAGCTCGGGGATTTTTGAATAGCTCTCTCATGGTTACACAGCTAGAAAGTAGTAAATCTGGGATTCAATACCACGAAGTCTGACTCCAGAACCTGATCCCCAATTTCTCTGCTACAATACCCACTCACCGTCTACTTCGGCAATGCTTTATTAACCATCTTAGTCATTGTTACTGCCCTATAGGAGAATAAGATTTTCCTGGGTGCTTACAAATTCATTATTGCTTTGAGAACTAGAAAGAAAGGGTAGTGTACTCTCATCTATCTCAGGAAAAGACCAAAAGGCTTAAGCTGATTTCCCCAGAGGATTTGTCCAGAGACAGGACAATAGTTATATTTCAGAAAATGAATAAAGAAGTTGCCTAAAGCATTTCCAAATTTAGGAAAGAGTAAAACCAAGAGTGAAAATGGAGCCAGGTGGACCTGAATAGGACAGAGACCCATGACTTATCTTTAGTCTTTTCTAGATATGGAACCACAATGGTGGCCTGGATACTTTCATACACTCCTCTCCTCTCCATTCAGTCCATGTCCAAGCTGGATCCAGAGGTTCTAAGAGTGGCATTCTGACAAGTGTATGATAAGGGCGCACATGTCACTTCTTAATTCTAACTCTTAAACTAATGCAACAAAAACTTGTCAGCCAATAGTATTTACTGATCATTTAATAAGTATGTAATTAAAGAAGTGTGCAAAATGTTGTGCAAAATAGCATAATATTCCTCCAACTTTGGGATGTCAAATTATGTCATTCTTTTCACCAGAAGGACTTTGAGGAACAAGTTAAGGGTAAGGTGTTAACAAATTTCTAATTTTGAGAAGACAGTTAAGACAGGAGAGGAAGCATGCAGAGCTGTGGATATCAGGCCAAGAACGGCCCAGAAGGAGGCAAATTACAATCAGTTATAAATCATAGTAGAATTGAGAGAGGTTAAGAAGGTAATTAAAAAAAATTTTTTTTTTGAATAGAGATTGCAACCTTTAAGTTGAAAAAATGGCCTTGGTGGAATTTAATAAAACTCTTCCTAATTATTAAAAGGATAAACTCCATCATTTGATAGAGTGTTCCTTTTTAAATGCAAGCAAATCAAAACCACCCTGGGGTATGTGAATTAACTGTGCTCATTTATAAACTATAAAGTGCTTTATATCTAATAGAATACATCAGACAAGCTGAAGACAAATCTATGAATGTATTCAGATTTGCTAGTGCCAAGATTCCTTACCTTTCTTTAGGAACTATCCCAAATGAGATATAATATAGCTCTGGAAATATCAGGTCTCATTTAGTGCTTCTTGGTAGAACCAAGGAGCCTGAGTAAGCAGGGTTGCCTTTAGAATGATTAATATGCTAGCACAGATTTGAGTTATAAATATAATTGTTATCCCTGCCCCTGGGAGTATGGCACATTTATCATGTAGCTCTCCAGCACCTGACACATAGGGCTTGGGGAGGGGCTTGCATTTATTGAGTACATATTCTGTGCTAGGAAGTGTCTGGGCTCTGAATATTACTTTACTGAACTCTCTAAGTGACTCTGTTCATAAAACACCATTAGTACCATTATGCATATAAGGAAACCAAGGCTCAGGGAGCTGAAGTAAAATGGCTACAGGTCATAAGACTGTAACTGTAGAAGCTGATTTTAAATTCAAGGTCGCTGGTTTTCAGAGTGCGCACTTTCCAATTACTACATCATGCTATCTTCTAGAGTATTATGGGTACTTCCTACACATAGTGGTGCTTAATAAATGTTTGTTGTATGACCTCTGAGATATCAATCCATCTGTACTCAGTGAATTCCAAAAAAATAAAAGTGAAATAAAGTACAATTAAAAGGCAACATGTGACTATTATTAAAATGATAGAAATAAACATATGTAAGCAGTAATGCTTATAAAAACTCAAAGGAAAGTGCTACTATTGAAGTGTAGTACGTGTCCAGGGACTCTTCTCAGTGAAGAGAAAACTTTGCTTTTTAAAATGTGCAAGTCTTAATTAAAATTTCCACTCCACATCTTATTGCCAGTCTTTTCAGAAAAACATACTACAGTTTTTCTTTTTTCTTTTTTTTTTTTTTTTTAAGATTTTATTTATTTGCGAGAGAGAGAATGAGAGACAGAGAGCATGAGAGGGAGGAGGGTCAGAGGGAGAAGCAGACTCCCTGCCGAGCAGGGAGCCCGATGTGGGACTCGATCCCGGGACTCCAGGATCATGACCTGAGCCGAAGGCAGTCGCTTAACCAACTGAGCCACCCAGGCGCCCCTACAGTTTTTCAATATTATATACTGGAAGGTGCCTAAAAGCATATTTATCCTGCAGAATTTTACTGCAGCACACTAGAGCACATTTTCCTTTCAGTAATAAGGTAAATTAAGCACATTTTCAGGCGATTTTTCCCGACAGACTACACAAACAAACAATGCAAATGTCCTCAAGGGAAATGCTCTACCTAGGTTCTCAAGAAAATTTCAGGACAGGCAGCATCTTCTCAGGACTAAATATGTCATTCAAGCAAGGCATGTTTGACCTTGAGAAGCAGCTGGGGATTCTAAACATCAAGCCACGTGACTTCCCAAAGGCCACAATCAATCTAGTGCTGACTGTGGTGTTGACTACCTTTGTGAGTCTCAAGAAAAAAAAGTCAGAAGTAGCTTTTGACTTAGCTGATTTGGTTAGAAGGGCCCCTGAAGACCAGTTTGGATGACAGGAAAGTCAACCCATAGCCCCTCAGTTTGGGGTGATTTAGTTAATGTGCTTCCCTTGACATCTCCATCATGTAAAGTTAATTCCATCAAATTGCAATGAAGACTGCTACATTCAAATCCTGCCCCTTACTCCTCATTACCATATGAAAAGTTTCTATTTATCTTATTTACTTCATTTCCAGATCATTTTCCAGGTGCTCTCATTTTCTTACTTACTCTTTCAAAGTTTTATACATGTTTTGCTTATTTTCTAATTGGAGGTTTTGAGAGGCAGCTAAAATAAATTTTTAAATTATAGTATGCAACAATATCCAATATTTCGTTAATTAATGTGTGTGAAACACATACAAAGGCTTTCTAGATATACATATACATATATATATATATATGATTTCACTTAATCCTTGTAACAATCCTATGAGTTACTCCACCATCTATGTCTTACAGTTGAAGAAACTGAGTCTCAGAAGCTTAAGTGAAATTTTCCAAGGTTAGACATGTAGTAAAAGGTGTATTCAGGTTTCAGCCCCAGACCTGTATTGTTTCAAAATCTGGGCTTAGCCTATGATTTCCATGTTATTACCCTTCAACTTACATGGGAAAGCTATAACCTCATGTGAAATTATCTCTTTTATCATGTTTCATCAATTTGTGTTCACTCATTCAACAACCATTTACTGAGAGATAATATTTGCAAAGTTTTGGAGATTGATATAAGACACAATGTCCTCTCTCCTTGAATTTTTTGCAAAAGCTGAAATTTGGTGTGAATTATCAATTCTGATCATTTTTAACATCATCATTGATTCAGCTACGTGTTATTTCATTTATAGATCCAAGCCAAACCCAAATCCCTTCTGATCTGGTAATAAGCACCTAGTCCAAAGCATGAAGATTCCTGGTCTTGTCCCTTTAGGCCAGAATTTCACACCCAACTATTCAAGTTTCTCTGCATCCATTTTTGTCCCTTTCTTGCTCTCTTCTGTGACTCCCCTCATTTTGACTTTTTAGCCTTGATATCCTTGGACTGATGCTCAAAAATACTTCTACTCTCAGATAAGGAAACATCAGAATGGTTTTATCTCTCTTGTTTGTCTCTCTTACACAGATATGCAACAAGAAAAACAAAGCAGTTAGTGTTTCATACTTGGTCTTTAGGTTCAGTGAAATCTTTTCATAATTCAGAGGGATCTCTGGATTTGATATCTTTTCTTTAATAGGAAAACTTCAGATTTATTTTGGATACTACATTTCTCCTTTATTACAGTAATTTAACACTGCATAGTAGCTATGCTCGTATATCTCTATTTCTGCCACTATGTTGTAAACTTTTTATAGGCAAGAACACTGTCAAATGCATCATGATCATTACCTCATCCAGGCTTAGCACAAAGCCAAAAAAGCAAGCATTCAGTAAAGATGATCGGTCCAAATCCTTTCCTAAACTAATGCATATATGAATCTATGCATTGGAGACACACTGGTGAAAAAAATCAGACAAGATCCCTGCCCTCATGGGGCTTATGGCTTTCAAGTTATTTTGGAAAGAGTAGAGAGAAGCAAGGGGAAAAACGAGGAAGGAGAATCTAATATTATATAAGTAACCACAGTCTGTGAAATGATGTTAGGTATCTTATGCCCCATCACAAAGGAAGTAAATTAAACTTTCCTAAACACTTATGTTGTCTCCTAATATGAAAATAAATCTGAGTCATCAGTCTTTCTGGAGCATGGTCATTTGGTGGTTTTTCCTTTTGGGAGTTCTTTTCCCTTGACAAAGGTAGGAGCTGGGTTTGCTTTTGCTGTCACATTTGAATTCACCATTGACTATAATAATCATACCACTTCTTTCTTCACTTCTCAGCCTTTGGGCATTTGCTGGTAACAACTCACTACTCTGTTATATTTAATTTGAAAAGTATTAGCTAAGAACAAGTATCTATAAAACTGCTTCCCCCCCCATATCACAATGTGGGGGCCAAATGGGAGAAATAAGTAAGCTTAATATAGCTATTGAGATGAGAGTCTAGTTCTTGTTCTTAGGTCACCTTCTTGAACTGAAGGGTTATTTCTATTATTTCTATTCTCTACAGATTGTATATTTTAGAACTGAGAGCCGGTAGAAACTGCTTTTGGAGGAAGGACACCTCCAGAAAGCTAATGTCCATATCCATTTGACCTACAGGGTTGAAATAACTTTTTATCACTTGCCTGGAGTCAAGGCCTTTATTTCCAGGCTAGAAGCATGGTCAGAAACTATACCACTAAAAAGCGCTTTCCCTTGTAAATGAGAGGAATTTATTTTAAAAGGAACAACTATGTCAGGTTAACACAATTGGCAGCAGTGTGATTAAATCTGTGAGATGGGAGCCTCAAACCAGGACTGATGGAAAGTGTAATGCCAAGCTACTGTAAAGTTCTCTCAGCAATTAGAGAGACAAAATGACCAGGGTCTGTTTATAGATAAAAGATTAGCGTGGTGTCTCAGGACTTTGATCATAGAATCTTAAAGAGCCAGATATTGATTGGGTTTACAAGCAATCACAGGAGCCCAAACTGTGCTTAAGTAGAGTAAATGGGAAGAGATGAATGAGTTACCTGTTTGACTCAAAAGGGAAGATTAAAGACTATATGCTTAAATAGATGCATTAAAATATAAATCATCAATATTGGTCAAAGGGTACAGACTTAAAGTTATAAGATTAACAAGTTCCGGGGGTCTAACATAGAGCATGGTGATTATAGGTAATAATACTGTATTATTAGGACTATATCAAATTAGAAAAGCTTCTGTACAGCAAAAAAAAAAAAAAAAATTATTAACAGAATAAAAAGGCAACCTACTGAATGAGAACAAATATTTGCAGATCATATATCTGATAAGGGGCTAATATCCAAAATAAAGAATTTACACAACTCAATAGAAAAATATAAACAACCCAATTAAAAAATGGGCAGAAGATCTGAATAGATATTTTTCCAGAGAAGACATATAGATGGTCAACAAGGATATGAAAAGAAGCTCAACATCATTAATCAAGGAAATGCAAATCAAAACCATGATGAGATATCACCTTAGTCCTTTGAGAATAGGTAAATAGCAAAAAAGACAAGAAATAATAACTGTTGCCGAGAATGCAAAGGAAAGGAAAACTTTGTGCACTCTTGATGGGGATATAAATTGGTGCAGTCACTGAGGAAAACAGAATGAAGTTTCTCTAAAATTAAAAGTAAAAGTACCAGGGATACCTGGGTGGCTCAGTCCGTTAAGCGTCTGCCTTTGGCTCAGGTCATGATTCCAGGGTCCTGGGATCGAGTCCCACACTGGGCTCCTTGCTCGGCAAGGATTCTGTTTCTCCCTCTCTGCTGCTCCCCCTGCTTGTGCTTTCTCTCTCTCTGACAAATAAAATCTATAAAAAAAAAAAAAAAGTAGAAGTACCATATAATCCAGCAATTCCACTTTTTGGGTGTTTATCCAAAGAAAACAAAAATACTAATTTTAAAAGATAATATGCACCCCATGTTCACTGCAGCATTATTTACAATAGCCAAGATATGGAAACAACCTAAGTGTTATTGATGGATGAATGGATAAATACGATAAATAAATAAATAAATAAATAAATAAGTGTGTGTGTGTACACACACATACATAAAATGGAATTTTATTCAGTCATAAAAAAGAATGAAATCTTGTGATTTGTTGCAATAAGGATAGAACTTGAGAGCATTATGCTAAGTGAAATAAGTCAGAGGAAGATAAATACTATATGATCTTATTTATATGTGTAATCTGAAAAACAAACCAAAAACCAAGCTCGTAAATACAGAGAATAGATTGGTGGTTGTCAGAGATATGGGCTGGGGGGTAGAAGAAATGATTCACCTATTGTTTGCTGTTTGTTTGTTCTGGTTTAACTAATTGGAAAAAAATGACTGTGTTATATACTTGAATGTTGCTAAGAGAGTAGATCTTAAATGTTCTCACCACAAAAAGGGAATGATAATTATGTGATGGGGTAGAAGTGTTAGCTAATGCTATGGTGGTAATCATTTTGTAATAAATAAATATATCAATTCAACAGGTTGTACACCTTGTTGTACGTCACTTATAAATATAAATGTATAAATAAATAAATTTTTCCCAATAAAGCTGGAAAAAATAAATAAAATTTAAAAATTAAGCATTTGTACATCATCAAACATCATTGCAAGAGTAAGAATTGAAGAAAGAGGTTAATTTTGAAGTCAGTCCTGTCTTCTCATTGGTGATTGTTAGCATGAGATCTGAAATAGAAGGTTTACTATAATTGAATGCAAGTCCCTATTTTGTGAGTTCCAAACCTTTGGGAGTCTAGTAGCATTAAAAATGCAAAATATGCACTTAAAGTTTTTACAACTTAAAGTTTTCAACACTTTGTGTATGCTTTAACTTGTAAAAAATTAATTTTAATTGACTTCAAATTTTAATGATTTTTCCAATGCAACTCAAAGAATCACTTTCAAAGGTCTCCAAAGAGTTAAAGAGTTTTCATAATTAAGTTTTAGTTTTTCTTAACGAAAGCCAATGTTTTTCAAATGCCACATTCGATAGATTCAGAATGTTAAGAGTGTGAATACTAAAATGTGGATTACATGTCATATAAAGCAATTAACTTGGGAAAGAAAAGTTCTTTCCCTCTGTTATGTTCAGAGATACAAAGTAAGAATCAAATGGCTATAGGTTAACAGGACATATAAAAGTGTAGGATGTTTCAGTGAAAGGAAGCCAAGGCAAAAACAGGTATTAATAGTATAAATAATATAATTTCACATATGTTGTGTTGCCAATAAGAATAGGACCTGGAAATATCAAAATGATGTCACAAGAACTCTTCAGCATATGGTACATTCTATACTGGTCTTTCTCAAGCATTTTTTTTAGATTTTTAGCTTTGGGGTAGTGGAGGTGGTATTACATCATTTGAACAAAACTTGAAGAGGCAGTAGTTTTTAATATTTTTTGGTCACAGACCCATTTAAAAAGCTGATGAAACTGATAGATATTCTTATTATGAAAAAAGGATATATGTTCCCACACACAAAATCTTACACACAAATTATGGGTTATTATGTTAGCAATCTGGACCCTCCAGAGATAGAGACTTATTAGGGGTGAGGTCTGTGAACAACAAAGGGAAAGGAACTGGAGGAAACTGGGGAAGCTATCAGACCACAGTGCATATTTGTCTCAGGTGAGAGAAACAGAAGGAAGGAAGGTTGGGTGAGACCATCTTGGAATGTGGTATGGTTCTAAGAGGGTTTATCAGGCTGTTGGGGGTCCTCCAACCAAAGTTATCCATCAGAGGAATCCCTCCTCTTCTAGAAATAGACATGCCTTGGTCTCCCTGCCATGCCAAGTCCTTGACTGGGAGCAGCCTGTTGTTGTGTGTGTGTACTTTATGAGAAAATCTTAATGGCAGTCAGAGGGTAACAGTTGGGTCTATAAGTCAATGACTCCTCGTAGCTGGAAATCAGAGAGTTATATTCTCATAGCCCCCACACTCATGGATCCCAGGATGAAAACCTTGGTTTTAAAGAGAAGTGACATGAGGGGTGCCTGGATGGATCAGTCGGTTAAATGTCTGCCTTGGGCTCAGGTCAGGGAGTCCCTGGATTGAGCCCCATGTCTGGCTCTCTGCTCAATGAGGAGTCTGCTTTTCCCTGTTCTTTCTTACTCTCTCTCTTGCTCACTCGCTCTCTCAAATAAATAAAATCTTTTAAGAAAAGAGAGAAGTGACATGATTACAGAGATGACTTTTACAAAGTGATTTTCAGATCTATGTTTATGACTTAATCTGCAGATCATGATGAGTCCAACCTCAGGTATAAGTTCCCAAATTAATTCTAATCCAAATGTAGTGTAGACTCGATCAATGATTGATATCATTTATTTGTTAGTACCTACTCTGAGCTAGGTGTGGTGCTAAGCAATTTATTATTTATATTAATTCAATTGTAGGTATTGTAATAGCACTCCAACCAGTCTTAATGTTTAGCTTGGCTTAAGCTTATGCACTCCTTGCTTCCCTTGGTTTGTAGCAGAACTAACCTACTTTCCTTAAGATTTTATAGATCACTGGCTTTGAGGAGTGAAGGATCAGAATTTCCCAGAAGATAAGGAAGGCCTTCCCACATTTGAAAACAGCTGCCCTGATGCCAGCAAATCTGTTCAGGCTCATGTCCCCCAGGAGTAGCTGCCTGGGCACCTGCTTCTCCCACCATTTCCCGTGTCTTCCCCTTTAAAACCCTCTAGCTTTGCCTGCACAAGGCAGATGGTGTTTGAGACATTAGTCCACCATTTTCCCAGGTTGCCAACTTCCTGAATAAAGCAATCTTTCCTTTCCCACCATCATTTGTCTCTTGATTATTGATTTTTCAAGTGGTGAACAGTTGAACATGAGTTCAGAACCTGTTCTCTGTCCAGTAACTGTATTATATCTGATTTCATAGTTTAGGAAACTGAGTAACTTGCCCATTTATCAAGAAACATGAATGTAACTTCTAATGCTTTTGTATTTACTTAGCATATGTATTTTTACACATAAATTTCTATAAGATTAGCAGCCACAACCAATGATCCTGGGTTCACAATACTTCTAGAGAAGGAAAGATGGAATTTAGGCAGTAAGTTTAGTCTCTTCTTTATTACAAAGTCCTCTTCTGTGGCCTATGAGAGGTCATCTCTATTCCTTTCCATCTTACTTTCCAGAAGTGTAGTTGAGGGAAAAGAAAGCAGAACACAAAACTGAGGTAGGAAACAGAACTTCTCTTAATGTCTGAAGAGATTGAGGCAACATAGCTGAAGATTTAAAAACTACCTTCAATGGAGGCACCTGGGTGGCTTAGTCAGTTGAGCATCCAATTCTTGATTTTGGCTCAGGTCATGATCTCAGGGTTGTGAGATCGAGGTCTGCGCCAGGCTATGCACTCAGCACAGAGTCTGCTTGAGATTCTCCCCCACTCCTTCTCCCTCTGCCTCTCGCCCCATTCACTCTCTCTCTTTCTCTCTAAAATAAATAAATAAATAAATAAATAAGTAAGTAAGTAAGTAAGTAAGTAAAATCTTTAAAAAAAAAAACTACCTTCAACATACATTAAGGGGAATTATAGAATATCTTATATGCTGATGATGGTACATTAAGAAAAGGCATCAACTGTGGCAGGAAGGGTTATTAATCAAATGAATTATGTATAAACTGAATGTAGGTATGTAAAATGAGGAAAGAAAAAAAAATCCAAATAGGATATATTATTGAGACTTCCATTTCAGGAACGACCCCTCTGTGACATGAATGATTTTGAAAAGAATATCCAGATAGCACAGTGGTTTTCAAACATCTTTTTATCATAATATATAAAGATATAACATTGTGAAATACATTCCACAACACAATACACATGTACACACACAAACATATACATGTAGTTCATAATGACCACAGCTACCTTGCTATCTGCAATACACCATTTTGTCTATTTTATTCTATTGCATTCATTTCTATCTCCTCCTATTTTACCCTATCATACTAAAGAATGCTGGTCACGGTCAACTTAATTGATTTCACTACCTTCTAATGGCTCACAATTTGAAAAATTGAATGAATCTGCAGCTCAACCTCCAAAAGATGATTTAATTACAAGAATCATGACACCACTGAGAAAGCAGGGAAGAGAAAGAAAAGAGTTTTGTGTCACCTTATCTATCATGTAGTTACGGAGTAGCCATATAGTAAAGATCTCTATTTTAGGGTGATAAAAGTGATGACAGTTTCTATGCTATACAAACAATATTAAATGTTGTTTAGAGAATAGTTTTCAGTGAGCGATGATGAATCACTGATATTCTATTCTCTCTATTCCAAATGTCACTACATAATGCTGAGAATTACATGAAGGTTCCTGATCTTGCATGTGAGAGCCATTGGATACTTTAATACTAAAAGTAGGGAAGCTACCTTGAAGAGAAAGTGGATCAACTCAGGGCTAAGTTGTAAGATGACATGAGCCTAAGGCTCAAGGTCTTGCAAGGGATCTCCCTTGACTGACGTATGTACCACAAATTGAACAAGTTAGCATGGATCACAATGGTATAGTGGAAGAACAAAATTGGCACTGAAATCAAAATCTTTATCTCATCAAGTTCAGTTGGTCATTTGTTTTTTTTTTTTAAGATTTTATTTATTTATTTGACAGAGAGAGAGACAGCTAGAGAGGGAACACAAGCAGGGGTAGTGGGAGAGGGAGAAGCAGGCTTCCCGCGGAGCAGGGAGCCCGATGCGGGGCTCGATCCCAGGACCCTGGGATCATGGCCTGAGCCGAAGGCAGACGCTTAACGACTGAGCCACCCAGGCGCCCTGGTTGGTCATTTGTTAAGGGGTTATTGAGCAAGTACCATGCACTCAACACTGCTAAATGCAGAGCACCCAAAGACAAGAAAACACAGTTTGACCTCAAGGATCCCACAAAGAAGGTATGCCAAGTATTTATCCAGTTTGCTACTGCCCTCTCCAAATACACCCCCTCGCCTCCCTTGTCTACACCTGCTGACCTCACCCAGAGGTTGACCCTAAGCCCTGAGTCATCTTGCCTTTTGGCTTTTTGTTGGGCTTGGCCAAAAGGAGCTGTCAGTAGGAAATTAGAAGGTGGGAAGAGAGAAAGATCATGCCTTTTTCTTTCTTCTCCCTCATCATCTGGAATGTGCTTTCTGGTGATGTTTTTCCTCCTGTAACTACAGTTTTTGTAGGATAACCCCTTCTCCATTTCCTGAGCTCCCAATGCTCAATGCTCTCATAATGTTCTTTGCCTCGTTTGCTGTTTTGTTCATTTGAGTGGTAGTGATACCTCACTGTTACTAATCTCTGGCTCCTTAACATCCATTTCTGGGTTCATTAACATTTCCCACATCTTCATAAATATATTGTTAGGTCTCTTGGACCATTTGAGTAGTATTTCCTGTCTGCCAAGACTCTGACTGTTGTAGGAAAAGCCATATTATAATATAGGAGCAAAATGAAGGTGCATAAGGAGAGAGGATTTCTGTAGTGACCTTTTAGAAAAAAAATTTTTTTTGTACATGCAATGATGGGGGCAGGGCTGTTGAGAAAAGGTATTTGAGGCAGGACATTAATAATTTAACACTGGATTAAGAGTGTGTTAGATGAAGATTTAATAGAATTCACCCTGGCATGTTATATTCATTCAGATTTTTAACATTGTGTCTTTTCCTTTTTGCATCTTTGGCTGAGCTATCTTTTAGCTCAACAAAAACGTTTTCACTTGGAAATGTCCGTGAGCTCATCTCACATTATTTACTTGTGAAGAATAATGATGTGCTTAAGGGCATGATGTGCTTGCAGGCTGAACACTAGAGTTATGCCTTTGGGGAATATTTTAGTCTTAATATAATGTTCACTTTCTCAGAGTATAATATCCTTAAGGCTCATCCTCACTTCATTAAAGGCTGAAAAATGGGGACTTGTGCTAATGTATGTAGCTGATAGAATTTTCTGTATGTTGTTCTATTTTGTATTTTTTTTTTTTTTTGGCTGCTACGACCTTTTTACCTTGATCCATTTGACAAGTAGGCTAATTTAGCTTGAAACCATAGCAAGCAAGATAGAGCTAGTTTCTTGCAAATCTGAGGAAGACATGGACATGTTGGAGGAAGCTAAATAAACATGAATCTTTGACCTTCTCCTTTAACTAGTGCTCCAGTCCAGTGAGCTCATTATAGGGAAATCTGTTAGCATCCTTCACATGTTGGCAGATGATTGGTACTGAGCACATGCTGCCAGCCCAACAGGGGATCAGGAAAAACCCAGCTCGTGCATGACCCATCACTGCTAAATAGCAAATTCCTGTAGTTACTTGCATTATGTAAAACTGCTTGATGCACATTAAAGAGAACCTTTTGAACCCCACACACATTATTTTTTTTCTCTTTCTTTCCATTTTCCGACTTCTGTGGTGAGATTGCCTTAAAGTCTTATCATACGTGCTCATACTCTAGGCAGCTAATGAATATGGATGTTGTTTGTGTTAATTTTTCCAGCCATAAAATGTTGGTTTGGAAGCAATGCCAGTTTTTAGCCTCAGGGAAACTTTCAGTAAATAATTCCACTTTTACCCTGTTGAGTTCAAAGGGGACATTAGAGTCCAGAGAAATGAGCCATGTTGTGCCCTATTCTTTCCTAATTCCCCAAAAAGAAAAAAAAAAAAAAAGAAAGAAAGTTAAGACAGGGAATCCCTTTTCTCCTTTTGGTGATTAAAAAAAAAATGTTTGCAGGCTAAAACACCTGCCAGGTAGTGGTTTGGGATTCGTAGTCTAACATTGGTTGTTTTCTGCCATTCCCTTCTGACACTTGCATTATCTAGGTGAACAGAGACTAATGCACACTTTACAATAAACCTAATCTGCACTCTATAACAATTTAATAGAACCTGAAATTATACAAGTATATAGTCTTTTTTTTTTTTTTTAAAGATTTTATTTACTTATTTGACAGAGAGAGACACAGTGAGAGAGGGAACACAAGCAGGGGGAGTAGGAGAGGGAGAAGCAGGCTTCCCGCGGAGCAGGGAGCCCGATGTGGGGCTCTATCCCAGGACCCTGGGATCATGACCTGAGCTGAAGGCAGACGCTTAATGACTGAGCCACCCAGGCACCCCTACAAGTATATAGTCTTGAAAAAAGGCTCAAGTGACAAGGTGGAAAGACCACTGGATTACAATCTTGACTCCATTGGTAATTCACTCCTTGGTTTTGGACCATTCTCTTTAACTCACTTCAAGAGATGCAGTTAGATTATATGATTTTTCAGTCTTAATATTCTGATTCTAATGTTGAGATCAGCTATCTAAAGGTGGGACTAATCCTGGTTATTAACAAACGAACATAGTTAATGGTGAAATTTACTGATGAATCTCATTCTGTTGTTTCAGGTTGGACTTTAGCCACTTTGGGGATAAATGTTTCAAATCAGTCTGTTGTATGTGATTGGGCTGGGAGAAGGCCAATCTGAACTTGTGAAAGGCCTCAGCTATGCAGTATTTAAAAAAAAAAAAAAAATGAAATGTTACCACTATAAACTAGGTTTAAAGATGTTGCCAGAGTATTTTACCAAGCAGATTACTATTGATCCACTCTTCATTTCAATATATCCAGCTAATATGTAATGCATATGGAATTTGTGTGAAAAATGAATAAACCTCATATACTTGTGATTTTACAGATTTTTCCACAACACCACTCTCTGTACTCCAGGACTCAGAATGATTATGTCCCAGATATTCATTCATAACAATGCTCTTTTCAATGTAAGGCTTGGCCCAGATGCCTAATACTTTGTAATTCTACTCTTCTTTTGAACCCATGAACTTGACTGACACAAGCCAAGCATTACATGCCATCTAGTGGGCCACTATGGAGATGGAAGGGCTGTTGCACACTTTCTTGAGTAGGATAAAGAAGAGTGTGGGAATTTGCTGTTGTTCTCTATATGACATCAGTAAGTCATGTGTGAGCATGATGAATGAGTGTCTGCTCCACAGTTCATTGACTTGGGCTTCATAATTGCCCAATCATTGATACCTTATTTAGGAATGTTTAAAATTCATATTTAGTGGGGCTGTGAATATTATTATATAGGAGTAAAAGTTATATTAATCAAGTTTTGAGTTAAGTAGAATGAGTTGCCCAAAATGAGGTGCTGATTTATCTTTTTTAGGAGTCAAATGACCAGATGAGATTAAGTGTCTAGATTAGGAATTGAAACATGTCAATATAACTTGACAAAGTCTGAAAAAGGAAACATTCTTCAAGGTCAAGAGGTCTTTTATTGTAGAGAATACAATGAATTGATTCCATAAAGTTGATTAAATTAGGTGAACCATCCAAATGTAAAAGTGAAGGAAAGCACAAATAGTTACTCAAGCTAGATTAGGTGTTAGGGGCCCAAAACCCATGTGGCATATAACTGAGTTTTAGACCACGATATATGACAATACATGTATCATTGACAGACCTGGTTTATGATCTTGCATATGCACTCCTCCTTGCTTGTTCTCATGATGACTGATTAAAATAGAGATGAGGTATAGGGAAACTTCGGAAGACATGTGTTAAAGATGACAAAGCTTCCACCAGCCTGTATCTTTGGATAGTGGCATCAAGACTTGCCTGACAATCTGCTCATTTGTCCCATATTGTTACATGGACAGTAAATATTCCCCTATTCGTTGACACTTCGTTAAAGCACTTAGCTTTACCCTAATGAATACAAAGTCTGAAAAAAAAAAATCTATGGCAGTCACTCAAACTTTTTGCAGGGTCATAAATGCCCCTGAGAATCTTTTGAAAGTTCTGGAAACTTCATCCTTAGAAATGCCTACATTCAGCATATATGTTGCATTATTGAAATAATTTCTTGAACCTTATGAAGTGCATGCATGGATGTTAAAGTTGTCCAATCTAAAGAATCTTAAAATTCAAGCATGAAGCAAATGATCACTGAAGATCATATAGAAAGACCAGTTGGTATAGGATATTTCAGACTAGGTGTTGGACATTTTTATCATTGAAAGATACAGGTCTGGGGCACCCAAATTACAAGGAATTGAGTTACCAGGCAAGACACCAAGCCACTGGTGGTAGAGTTGGGAGAACTATAGGCTCAATGCCCAGCTTCTAGAGTTGTAAAATAAAAAATCTATAATCTATTACCCTTACTGGGTAATCTATAATCTATTACCCTTACTGGGTAATCTACAATCTATTACCCAGTAAGGAGTATGGATTATGAGTAGGTTTTTTGTTAATTGAGGGTTACAAGGGAGAAATACACATAAAAGTGAATTAAAGTCCTGAGGGCTATTAGTAAGGATACAGATGGCATTAAGGGAGTTTGGAATCTCAGAAATGGCAGCAGGTCTCATGATGTCATGTGTTAGAAATTGGTTCTGAATCCAAGGTAGCTGAGCACAAGTCTCTCTTTAGAAGTGAAACTTTTCTCTTCCTCTCTTCTCTCTTCTCTTCTCTTCGATTCTCTTCTCTTCTCTTCTCTCTTCTTTTCTTTGGCTCTATAAAGCTATGATCCATCATTATATCCCTCCTTTATTCTCCATTTGTCTGTTTGGCTTCAATCTAATTCTTTTCCTACTACTAATGTAATTCTTCTGCTTATGGTGAAGCAAAAGAGAATTTGGTTCATCTACTTATTTACAAGCACACATTCTATGTATCTTTTCATATTAGACCACCATATAGGTTATTGTGCTGTTGAAATATTGATTGTACTTAAGTTTGGTACCAACTATTGTGGTACAAGTATCTGAAGCTTTGCAGAGGAGGAGATAACATCATATAAAACAGAACTTGCCCTCCAGGGCTTACAGAAATACCTACAGAGACTTCTCTCAGTTGAAACTATGAATGCACAGCTTCCTAAAGATGAGAAGATAATGTGGTTGTGGTTGGTACTACAATTTTCTACTATAGCCATTAATTTGTTAGTAAACCAGCTTTCTGGGGGAAAAAAGAGTTCTTTTATAGCACTTGCCAATTTCCCTGGTGTAAATACTCAGACCATAGCCAATTCCAGCTACCTGTAGTTTTAAAACTGGCTTAAAAGAATTCCTAAGTATTTAACAATTTGCGCTCATAAACTAGGATTTTCTAGTGTTGATACATCACTAATAAGAGTGCTGAATCAGTAAGTTGGTTTAAATTAGAGAAAAGAAAAAAGAAAAAAGTTAAACATAACTCATGCCAAGATTGGAAATGGTCAAACTGACTAGAAAAAGTTTAAGACTCCCAGTGATCAAAGATGAGACTACCCTACCAGGAAGTTTTTCAAAAATAATTAAATGAAATTTTAGTTCTTGGTTTGATATGTTTGAAGAATAGAAGAGTAGAACCACACTAGTAGTCACTTGGATAGTCATTTCTAATATTCTGCTTAGCTCACATTAAAATGCATAGCTCTGAGTTTTGAAAAACAAAACACTTCTAAATATGAAAGAAGGTCTTAAATAAGTGAATGCATTTGCTTAGGAAGCAGATGCTACCATTTCATATAAGCACTGATAAAAGTCTCAACCCTTTGTCCTTGGGAATTGCAATGTCTGCAACAAGATCCCTGTTACCTTTCTCGTAATACCAAGTGTTTTCCAATGAAAGGATGTTGGAGGGAGCTGTAATTAGATTCGACAGGAGTTTAATGTATTGAAGACCTAACACTGATTTGATTTTATATTTGCATTGATGATATATGCTTATACTTGATTTCCCTAACTGAGTCTGACACCTTTATTGGAATATTTGCAGAATAGAAAGGAATGGCTTACATGAAATATGACAGCATGGTTCAGACCAGATGGAGGCTTTCTGAACTGATGTGATATGGCATCTGAGGAGCTGGTAAGTCCTAGACTCAATCTCACCATTAACTGAATGGGAAAATTTTGCACTCTTGAGCTAATCTGACCCCACGCACAGTCCTCTCTTCATTCATTACAGATCTGGGGCCATGTGGTACACACAGAACCTGTTATTATCTCAAGCCACACATTAACATAAACTAGAAAAAAAGGAATGAGGGAATCAGTGCTAGGAGATGAGAGTTAGTGCAACAGAGATTATGATGACTATGGGAAGAAATGATAGAGCCTGCAGGTACCTGGGTAGTGCAGTTGGTTAAGCATCCAACGCTTGGTTTTGGCTCAGGTTGTGATCTCAGGTGATCTCAGGGTCATGAGATCAAGCCGCACCTCAGACTCCGCACTCAGTGTGGAGTTCCCTCAGGATTCTCCCTCTCCCTCTGCCCCTCCTTCCCATGCTCTCTCTGTCTCTGTCTCTCTCTCAAATAAATAAATAAATCTTAAAAAAAAATAAATGATAGAGCCTGATGTAGATAAGGGCAAACATTCCACTCCATGTCTTTATGAATTTATAATAAGCACAAAGAATAATCAATTTTTCCTCAGAAATGTCCTCTCTTTTGCTGTTTGGTGATAGCATATCCAAAGTGAAGGGAGCCAGATCAATACCTTTTTTTTTTTTTTTAAACTCCCAGTCTATTGTTCTGGTTTGCTTGGCATCTTTCCTATCTTTATTGTTTGAGCTAGTTGAGCCTGGGTTTCTGTAACTTTCAGTTTAAGACATCCTAATGCACCCTAATCAACTGCCATACTATGTTTAAAGAAGGTTTATGTAATAGGTAATTCTTGAGCTGGTTTTTAAAGAATTATAATATGTGAATGTATTGGGCTTCTGGAGAGGTTTTCTGAGAGTAGAGGGCTTGCAGAGTATCATCAGTTAAGAGTGGGGAATTGTGTAAACAGGTGAGGGTAGGTTTTTTTCCAGGAAGGCCTTGTTTGGACATGAGGGCAGAATGCCTAATAGTTGTGGTTCCTTTGGTAATTCATAGCCTAAGTAATACTAAACTGTCCCTCTAAGATCCTGTATCCTGACGTGTACTATCCACAGGAGATCATATCTTTTAATAAGTCACTGCCCTGTGGCCAGCAATTATAGTCCCTCTAAAAACACCCTAGGAAAGTCTAACCTCTATAAAAGGCTGAACCCTTCAAGTTATAGTCTGTTGCCAAAGATTATTGGACTATATGTATCCAAATCATCAGGAATATTTCTTAAAAATGTAGGTTCTTCTTGGAATTCACTTGTGGGCAGAAGCAGAGAACTCATATTTTTAATGGGCAATCCAGATGGTTCTTTAAGCATCCAGCTATATTTCCAATCAATTAATTTAGATATCAATTCTCAGACTTGAGACATCTTTACCTATACAAAGTCTTCCTTTATATCTTATTCCAATGTGCTGAACTTCATCACTGTTAGATCTATACATGGGCATCCTTTCTAGGCATAATCATAACCTTGTGACTAAGGAAGAAGAAAAAGATCCTAGTATGAAAACCCAGAGATGTAAAATTCCAGCAGTAAGAAGTTCCATTAAAGGAACTATATATATATCCATATATGTATGTGTGTGTATTATGATATTTAGACGAATGTGTCTGATCTTGTAAACAGCCAGACTTGATAATTATAGTTTCCTACATTTCTAGATATTAACTACATAATGATATTGATAGAAGGAAGTTTGAAGGTCCATGTGGAATCTGGGAAAGGAATTGAGAATAGACTTGAAATGAGTGCCAGAGAATGGAGTGATGTTATTTAGGGTCTGGATGTCTAAATCTGAAAGCTCTGTGTCAACAATTTTTTTAAATATTGAAGAAGAATTTTGTGCATTTCAATGTTAATACTTTTTAAAAGGTCTTTTAAAAGCATTTTTAAAGAATGAACTTAATCTGAATTCCCACAGGGTTTACTATCATGTCTCAAATGCTCTCATGCAGTGGATTGTTTTTTTGCTTCATGACATTTTTATTTAAGTGCTTCAGAAGATCTTGCAGGTTCAATGCAAGAGCATGCATGGATATTAATATACAGAAGGACATTTTATTATTTCATGTTATGGGTTTTAATTACATGTACTAACTCACTGGAGCTGCCATGCTGCTTTTACTTGTGGAACAAAAGGAGGCATCTTCTGAAGCAGGACTCAAACCCTTTGCCTGTGCATTTTTCCTTGGACCTCAGATAAGGTGACAGCTTTTCCTTAACCAAATGGAACATAGAGAACTTTTGTATATTTAATGTTTCATATTCATAGGTTACAAAACTATTACTGAGACTGGTGTCTGGGCATGTGGTGCTATGTAAGGGAAGTGAAGCAGTTATATGGGTCCAGCAGCATGGAACATACTACTTTGGATTAAGTGTTTATTACCGAGAATATAAAGGATGTTGGCAAAGGTACTATTGGAGACAGCACAAGCAATTTATTGAAGAGACTCTCAAGACCTTCTCGCCTGTCCATGTATATTTTTTATATTATTACAGGTCAGCAGTGGGAGATAGAGTCCACAGTGAAAAGAATAACTAAGGGTCAGGCAGGACTGAGCTAAAATTCTTACTCCCTTTTATATGATATGTGACATTTGGTCAATTATTGAATCCCTCTTGATCTCTGATTCCTCTTTTATAAAATGAGTACAGTTACATAGAAGATTGAAAATAAAATGAATTGAAGTATGAGAGAGAAAGTAATTCATAGGTGAGTATCTTTTGATCTGATGGATTACACTGATTGATTTTAGAATTTGAAACAAACTGGCGTTCCTGGGATAAACATCTTTTGAACCTGATGCATTATCTTTTGTATATATTGCTGAATTTGATTTGCTAATATTTTGTTAAGGATTTTTATATCTATGTTCATAAAGAATATCAATCTGTAGTTTTCATATGTCTTTGTATGACTTGGTTAACGATGTAATATATGTAATATTATAACATTATTATATACATAGTATATTCAATGTAATATTATTTCCATAACATTCAGAAATATTTCTTCCTTATTTTTGTGGAAGTTTGATCAGTATTGGCATAATTTCTTCTCTAAATGATAGAATTCACCAGTGACGCTATCTGGACCTATATTTTTGGAAAGAGGGTTTTAAATAACCAATTTTATTTATTTAATTGATATAGTAACATTCAAATTGTCTATTTTTCTTGAGTTAATACTCATAATTTTTGTCCTTCAAGGATTTTGTTGTTTTCACATAAAGTAAAAGATTTTTTGGCCTGAAGTATTTATAATATTCTCCTATCTTTTTGATATCTGTAGGCTCTGTATTTATGTACTTTTTTTCATTCCTAATATTGGTAATGTGTATTTCACTCATTTCTTCTTCCTTTAGGTAAAGATTTAGCTAAATAAATATTGATTCTAGCTAAAGATTTTTCAGTTTTAGGGATCCCATGAAAGATTTAGCTTCTGTTTTAGGTGACTTTTCTTTTTTCTCTAATTCTTTCCCCTCTACACTTCAAATTGGATAATTTCTTTTGATATATCTTCAAGTTCACACATAATTTTTTTTTCTGTCATCTCAGTCTTGTTGTTGAACTCATCTAGTGAATTTTTACCTTTAGTTATTGTATTTTTCAGCTTTAGAATTCCTACTTGTTTTTAAGGAAATTCTTTTAATTTCTCTTGAGATCTCTATGTGTTCACTTATTATTAGCACATTTTCCTTTAACTCCTTGGACAAATTTTCCTTTAAATTTGCAACATACTTATAATAATTGCCTTGAAATCTTTGTCTATTTTATCCAGCATGTGGACTCCTTTTTTCTCTTCTGATTATGAGTCACATTTATCAGTTTATTGCATGTCTAGTAATTTTTGGTTGAAAGCCAGATACTAGATAATTCATTGCAGGGACTCTTAATCTATTTGTTCTGGGAGTTGCTGGTTTTATTTGTTTGTTTTAGTAGGTAATTAACTTTCTTGGTCCTCAAATGTGAAATCTATCTTTTCTGTGGTGTGTATCCACTGATGTCTCTGCTCGTTCTTCTTTAGCCTTAGTCCCTAGGGGTCTACTTTGTGCCTGTGTAGTTCACAAGTCAGCCAATGATTTAGACAGAGGCTACTCAGACACCAAAAGCCAATAAATCTTTTTTTTTTAAGCCAAAAAATCTTCTGTCTTCTGTTCCTTGAGCTGTGGATTGAAGAATGCATTCAAGATGCAGCAATTTTTCAAATTTCTTCAAAGCTTTAATTTTCACTGGGCTCTTTGTTTGTCCTGTTTGCATTCATAGTTTAGAAGTCATCCACGGATGTATGTAGAGCTTATATCAGCCTTTCTACGACGAATACCTTGATTCAAACCCCTCCACTTTGGTTTCTAGTTGCTGTGCTTTGCCCCTTGAACCAAATTTCTGCTCCTGGCAAGTGATGCTGTGATTTTCATCCTCTGAGTTGGAAATGAGAACAATCCATTGTGGAAAGACTAAAAATTAAACTTAATCAATGAAAGAGTAGTTTTTGATGAATAAACACTATGATGAATGAACACTTTGATGAATGAACACCTCTCAAGTTGTTGCCTATCTTTGGTCATTTCCAGTTCTCAAAATGATTATTTTGAACAATTTCAATCCATTTTAAACTTGTTTTCTGCTGAAGAGAATTACTTAGCTCCTTCATGATTCCACTGCCAGAAGTCAAGTTCTGATTCTTAGGATTTAATTTTATACCATTTTTAAAGTAACTAGGTAGTGCCAGGCATATAGCAGGGACTTGATAAATGTTAACTCCTTTAATCCTATTATAAAGCACTGAATATGGCTAGATGGTTAAAAAAAATACAACTTTAAGATAAGAAATAGAGGTATAACATTGCTATTTTGGAGATAAATAATGGCAAACTGTCTTCAAAAAACCCTTGGAGTTTTGAAGAAGGAGACTGAAAACAGTTGATTAAATATTTTCAAAATGATTACCACACTTGGGTATTGCTCAAAGTTATCTGATGAGACATCAGTGATAAAAATTCTAGGGAATTTCTCTATCATTTCATATATCCTATTCTTTGACCAACTTTATGTAATTTATGAAATGGAGCTTAGTCAACTTTTTTTGAACATTATGTCTTGTTCCTGAGAATGAAGTTGTGCTAAATTTTAGCAAGCTTTAAGAGACTTTGTTTCTGAAGGCTCTGAGTCTCTGAAACACTGTCTATTTAGTATTACACAATACTTATTATTCAGTGAGACAGCAAGAAAATTAAAGTTGAGGGGTCCTTAGGAACAAATTATGTGTACAAAGAACCTTAAGATATGACAGAAATGTCAACCAAAGAAATATAATTTGGAGATATGAATTAATAAGATTCCTTAAAAATATAAAAAGGGGCGCCTGGGTGGCTCAGTCAGTTCAGTTCAGGTCATGATCTCAGGGTTTTGGAATTGAGCCCGTGTCCGGCTCCCTGCTCAGTGTGGAGTCTGCTTCTCCCTCTACCACTGTCCCTTCTCATGTTTTCTCTCTCTCTCTCTCAAATAAAAAATATATATAAAGAGAGAAGAAGAAAGCTCATATTATGCTCATATTGTTGCCTGGAGGGGCTGCGGAAAGAAACTCTGCTTATGAAATTTAGAAACTTACATAGGTTGAAAAGTATCTTTTTCAGAGTCATCTGCCCTTAACAACTATTTTAGCAGTAGAGAGCAAAATTGATATACAAGATGACCTATATAAATAGTTAAATTTTAGAATAACATAAATACTGGCTAAAAGTCATATAGGGTGGCCAAATTTACACTTTGTCATCTATTTTTTCCAGTTGGACTTTACTTGCATCACTCTTGATATAGTACTATTAATCATTTAAAAAACTTTTTTAAAAAAGATTTTATGTATTTATTTGACAGAAAGAGAGAGCGAGAGCAGGAACACAAGCAGGGGGAGTGGGAGAGGGAGAAGCAGGCTTCCCGCCGAACAGGGAGCCCGATGTGGGACTCGATCCCAGGACCCCGGGATTATGACCTGAGCTGAAGGCCGACGCTTAACCAACTGAGCCACCCAGGCACCCCTAAAAAGTTTTTTAAAACTTTTTTTACATACCTAGTCATGTGAATGACTAATTGAACTTATTAGAAATATCTGCCTAAGTCAACTTTGAAATCAAGCAGAAAGTGACTGGTGAGAGAGAGGAGTAAAAGAGAGAGACAACAAACAAACAGAGAATGAAGAAACAAAACAAATAGACATGGGGGAAAAGAAGAGAGAGAGGCAAACCATAAAGCAGAGAACAAACTGAGGGTTGCTGTATCTGGAGGGGAGGTGGGCAGGGGGATGGGTTAAATGGGGGATGGATATTAAGGAGGGCACTTGTGATGAGCACTGGGTGTTATATGTAAGTGATGAATCACTATATTTTACACCTGAAACTAATAGTACACTGTATGTTAATGAATTGGAATTTAAATAAAAATTTGAAACTAAAAAAAAACAAAAACAAACGAACAACAAACAAACCAAAAACAGAGAATGACCAATGGGAAAGAGAGAGAAAGTGATATAAATATGGAAAAGGTTAGTATTTTATAAACAATTTTTTACCTGGCAAAAATTTTAATGAAATAATTTTTTTTCTATGCACAGTATGAAAAAAACATATTCTTAAGAAAAGTCTACTAAGAAGTTACACCTTCCAAAATGTGTTACTTATTATTTTGCAACATTTTATAACTGTATTAGTTCAAACAGAGACGGTAAGATGAGCTGGAGAACGTATTAAGAAAAAAAAAGTAATAACTATTTGTGTCATTTATCTGACAATAATTTTATAATTAAAAGGATTCCTATTACTTTCCATAGTTCTAATTAGTTCATTTTTGAACTTGCTTTCTCCATGATGTTCATACCATATCTTTTTAAGCATAATTTTATGTGCTTGCTGTCTCTTCTTCTAATTAGTGTCTCCTGAGTGGCAAAGTTATTGATGAAAAATATTATAATTCTGTGAAATTTGAGGTGTTTTGTTTTAGTTTTTCATCTTCTTTGTTTTCCCAATGCCAAACAAAGACAATGATATCTTCTAACATTGTAAATATGTTGATCCAACTGTTCCAAAGACTGGTAACGTGAGAAAGACAATTCATCTACATGTATTAATTAATCAAAATAAAATCAATTTGGCTAAGCTTTTCATTCGTTCCACTCAAGAAACAAAATTCTGAAAACAAAATAAATGGATTTGCATTCTGTCATTTACCATGTTTGTTAAGAGCTTAATGTTTGAAAAAAAATCACAATAGTCATTTTATGAAAACAGAATTCTCCACCAACATATTAAACATGAATATCTGTTTTGAATATTATGTGCTTTTTTTACAAGTAGTATATGACAGAGCACAAGTAACAAAGACAGATTTAAGAAAATAAAGAAAATCAAGAGATTTTCATTTCTGCTCATTTCCTGGTATTTGCTCCAGTGAAACCAGAATTTAGAAGCATGAAAATAAGATAGAACATTTCTCTTCAAGGTTTCAAATGCTTTTTGAATGCATCTCTTTTTATCTCTTACGTTGAATGATACATTGTTCCCTCTTCAGTCTGGCACTTGATGAGTTATACAATTAGGAGTCAGAAAATGTGCATTTTGAAGTGTAAGGCCATAGGAAAAGATGAGTAAATGAGATATAAATGTGCCATATCACTCTAGGGACTCCTATACAAATCTTGAAAATATATAATTTTCCTCCTGTATACACATTAAGGAACATCGACAAATCTAATATCATATCTACGTCAAAAATGTGCCTTTAGTGGAGAAAAGATGCTTTAATTAGATGTGTTATTACTTACATATTTACTTTGTCTTTTCCCTCACCATATTCTAAGTGGAATTGAAATTACACTGCCTAATGTTGAAAATTTAAATATATATAGCTTTAACATTTAAAATGCAGCACAAGGGTTTTAAATTTTCTGGGTTCCCACTTGGTCATTAACATGTAAATCATTGTCTTAGTTAAAATACCAACTAATGAAACATTTTTCAATGTACATTTTTAAGTTTTGGGGGGTGATAATTAAAATTATCAATTAGATTTGTGTTTCAGTTTCTGGTTGTCTGGAAAAGACCTTTTACAAACTTCCCCCTCCCCCCAGCCACATACACTTTCTCTCTTAATCCTGTAAAAGCTAAAAGAGAAACAGAATTGAGAGATAAGATCAAATGTTCTCAATGCTTAACCTATAAAAACTAACAAGAGCTATTGATGACTTTGTCTGTGGTATTGAAAACTGGATTGAATCAAACAGTGGTTTACTGCCTGGCAGGCAGAGTAATGACCAAACACAAATGGGAGGTTTCTTTGTGTAAATTACCCAGTTTAGAACCTAGCTGTCCAACTCTGACTAGTTCTGAAACTGCTTTTCATTCCTAGCTTGGATGCAAATTCAGCCCCAGGGAACTTCTGCAAACTTGCTCCCTTACTCCGACAACTGGATAGCTCTTTACCAGCAACATTTATGCTAGCTTTCCTGGGCTGGTTTTGGTACATCTCTATCCAACCTCACTCTGACTTGGCCATATTCAACCAGGACAAAGGCCCTCAAACAATAGGATATCTTAATTTCTTCCTCATGACTGATGATAATAATGATTGAGCACTTACTTGTGCCAGACAATGAGCTGGGACTGTAGAAGCTTTCTCTCATTTAATCCTCATCATGGCCCCATGTGGTAGCCATATTTACTATCGACAAGGGAACTGAGGACTGGGATACTTTCTATAAAGTCATCCAACGGGTAAATTAATCTGAATCCTAGACCAATGCTGTTGTTATTTGCCACTCCCTCCCGCCTCCATCATGGCGACAATATCAGGCAATGAGTTCTTCCATGTGATATGAAAATGAAAACAATTTAATGTATTCTACTCATGGCTTTTCAGTGTCTTTTTACAGTTACAGACTCTCCAGCATACAAGTACATCTAACGCATTTTATCACATTTCTCTGTCATTTGGTGAATCATCAACTTTCTCTTCCTTACAACTTCCTTCACTTCAAAACCCCAACTTTTTGTTCAAAAACTCTCTGCAAAATTGTTAACTCCAGACTTTCCCCCCTGCAGATCATCCATTTTTTCCCTCAAGTCTGCCTAGTCTGACATTGCTTTTCTTTGCTTCTTATCCTTGGGCTGTTTTATACCTAGAGATTAAAGATCAAAGTTACGGACTGTTCCTTGATCTTCCTCTGTAGGGTTTCTGTTTCAGCCTGTGCAGGATTATTGGTGAAAGAAAAATGGACAGTTACTTAAAGATATTTAAGGCCACTGATGAAAAGAAAAGGAGAGAGACTTGAAATACTACAGTACCAAGCTTAGTGGGTAATTATCCATCACAGACTTTTAATAGTAAAGAGGTGACAAAAGACCACATAACCTTAGCACCCTTATTTTATAGATGATGAATCTGGAGTCCGGAGTGGGTAACTAACTTGTCTAAGATTTCTAAGATTTAATGCTCATTAGTGGCAAATCTGGGATTAGCTGCCTAGATTCAATTTTTTTTATATTATAACACCCTGCTTTCTTGTGTTATTTCCATTGATCCTGTGACATTCATTCATCTATCTATCTATCCATCCACCCATTCAATCTGTAACTATAATTCATGGCCTGTTTACCAAGGACATGCTATGCTCAAGGTAATGCACTAGGAATTTGTAAGAGTCACAGATATAACAAGATTTTTATTTTTAATGACCTGCATCTCTATATGATCCAAGGCACAGACTCTTATGAGTAACTATCTTGTAAATCTTGATATATGAATTCACTGTGGGGATCAATAAGCAACTTCATTAATATGAGAAGAAAATAAAGCATTTACTTTACATAGCACAATATTTGTGACTAATTGTTCATCTAGTTTATGAAGTCTAGAGAAAGGAAAAGGTAGATGAATAATAATGAGTTCTCATGAACTCAGGCAAGGATATGGGTACTTGAACCAATGATCAGGAGATAGAAGTTTTGTTTTTTGCTTCTTATTTGTTTGTTTTTGTTTATAACCCATGCTCTGGGTAGAGATGAAAGATAGGATACTGAGAGAGAGAGTGGCTCAGAAAAGCTGATATATTTATTTCTTAGAATATTCAGTGAAAGGATGGTTTCAACATCATGGCAATTCAAGAGTTCCTAGCACCATTGCCTTTGAGTGTATTGTAGAAGAATTATCTTCAAATCTTTCTGGAAGTTGAGATAAGGACTACATTCATTGGGTGATGTGAATCAACAACCTATCAATAACTGAATACTTATTAGAAATAGTTGAAATACTAAGTTCATATAGTTGAATACTAAGAGATTCATACCATGTAAAAACTTACAAGGATGCGGGTGAGTATCCTTCTCTTAATGGTTATGCATTAACATGATAGTCTACTTCATCAAGGTGGTATGAACTATTCAAATATGGGTCCAATGATAGAACTATCTGACCATATGCCATGATCTTTTGTTACAAAATGAGTGATTTAAAGACTTTTCCCAGAGTCTGTATTTTTTATTTCATCAATGTAAATGAGATCAAAACAAGTAGTTGAAAATTTTAAGATGTAGTAATTCAGAGAGCACTTTAAATAAAATTTTGAGATGTGAGGAAATATCTGGTTAGTTTAATTAATTATCTTATATGTTCATGAGAGAGAATTAGACATGAACACAGTCTCCTGTCAGCTTTCTCAGTTGTCCTATATATTAATATTTTAAGGTCCTGCTCTATAGAAATTCTAGGTTTCACTTAATCTAGGCATTCTTATCTATTTGTGGTTCTGGACACTTAAAAATGTGATAAAAGGCTAAGGATCTGTTATTCCCATCAGAATAAATAGATGTAGAAGCCCACAGAAGACAACGGACTTAGGTCTCAAGGTGTCTGAAATATTACTTGATCCCAGTTTAAGAACTTCTTTTTTTTTTTTTCCCAGTTTAAGAACTTCTGATAGAGTTTTTCAAAGAAGGACAAATAGTTGCACATATCTTGAAGGAAATAGAAAAATAAATATGCTGTCCTGATAGCTTTTCCATTTAAGAGGAGAGCTCAAAATGGCAGATAGCAAGTAATTAGGGCTGATTTGATTAAAAGCCAATTAAATAATATAAATTTAATAATTATTTATCATATACATGATTGCATTAATAAAGATAACCTATTCTTGTGTTGAGAGAATAAACTCCAAATCTTAGTGGCTTAACAAGACAGATATTTACTTGGCATTCACACCATACAAGATAAGGAGGCTTTACTCAGAGGTCCAAGGGAATGGCAGATCTACTATCTCGTAGTCATAACACCTCACCTGAATACACAGCTTCCTGGATCACTGCAGTGAGGAAAGAGAAACTAGAGAATTGCATATAGATTTTTTTTCACTGTCTCAGTCAAGAAGTGGCAAACACTACTTCCAATCACATTATATAGGGTATACATATTCACAACAGCAGCCACACTGCATGGGGCCAAGGAAGTGGAATCCTGCAGTGTGCCGAGAAGGAGAGAGTAACTGGATATGGTTATACATTAGAAGTCCCTAGTAGTGGTGCCAGAACCAAAAAGGGACATCATTCCCTCTCTCAAGATATCTACCCTAAAGGATAAGATGGATAGTATATCTAAAAGGACACTACCAGGGTAAAACAGTTTAGTTTGGCAGTTTTGGTTGATGAGCAAAGCTGTTACTGATGGACCCTGACATCTCAAATCATAAGAAACTCTCTTCTGGAGCCAACTTTGAATTGGTGACATTATAATTCAGGCTTTTCCTGTTGTTGTACTTTGGATGTCAGGCTTTGAGGAGTCAAGAATTATAATGCCCAAGATGGCAAGCTTTTTCTGTTCTTATTTTTTCTGTTGTTGTTAATTTATTAACACAATGTTCTGACATAATATTGTTGCCTGAAAGAAGTATCGCTGCATCAAAATTCAGCAATATGCTGTAAATTTACAATTTTTGCTATTCCAACTGTTTTAGCCTCAGACTTTCTAATGAGTCAAATGAATAACAAATAAGTGCCAAAAAAGAATAATGTCTATCATTTAAGGAATAATCCACTATATTTATTTTAGCTCCCCAAATATGGCAGGAAGAAGGCTCTCCACAGACCACACACATACATATACTTTTGCAGGGATCAATAGGCACAAATACTTCCCATTGATCTAGGAATTAAGTGTCCAGAAGTTCAACCTTATTGAACATATATATGAAGTGTGCAAAAGTGAGCTCCAAGTGAGAAAATTCATTATCACAAAGCTTGCATACCATTCCATAGGCATAATATAAAGTAACAATTAGACTTTCTCCTATAATCCTAGATGTTTGGTATAAGTGAGACTTAGTTTTCAAGCTTCGCAAGTCTTTTCAATAATTTGCAGCAAGTAGAAAGCCAAGTTAGAAATTAAATGCAGGAGGGCGCCTGGGTGGCTCAGTCGGTTAAGCATCTGCCTTCAGCTCAGGTCATGATCCCAGCATCCTGAGACTTAGCCCCACATTGGGCTCCCTGCTTTTCCCTCTCCCTCTGCCATTCCCCCTGCTTGTGGTCTCTCTCTCTCTCTCTGTCAAATAAATAAATAAAATCTTAAAAAAAATAAGTGCAGGGAGAGAACGATGCTAAGACTAACATAGTGACAATCAGGACACAGAATGGAGTTATGGGTAATTGCCAGAAAGGTCTATCAGTGACTTTGAAAGTAAACAGTGAAAGTCCAGCTTAAACTAGATAAAACAATTTATTGAATTATGCAACTAGAAAAAAAACAAAACAGTGGTATGGTGGCCTTCAGTCACAGTTAAATCAGGATGTCAATTCTAGAATCCTCTTAGTTCCATGGCACTGTGTTTGGTTTCATCCTCAGGCTGCTTTTCCTAGTTTGGTGCCAATGGTGTGCTTCCTCATTCACATTAAGTGCATATAGAGAGCTTCTTTCTTATTTTGCCATGTCTGAACCAATCAATTTCTTCCGTCAGAATAGTGTCAAGTCAGCCTCATGCCTGAAACAATGATTGTGGCAAAAAGAATGGAATTACCCTGACTAGATATCCCTCTGGAACTGAGAGAAAGGTCAAAGCCAGCTCCTCACTCTGAACCACATGGCTGCTCTTCAAAAGAGGTGTTAGAATAATTTTGGGGAGAAAACCACAATATCAGCAATGGAGGACAGTATGCAAGTCTTAAAAAAAAAAAAAAGGCCTAAGAAATGATAAAAGATGGTAGAGTGGCCATTTAGTCTAGAGAAAAATCTGTTCTTCTCAGTAGCTTCTTATTTAATATACCAGCATACAAAAATTAACACTTGCAATTAAGGCTTAAGGCAACAATAGAATGTGAGCTGATATTCTGTATATTCTTTTTAGAGACTATATATTCTCCTGTCCTGGTGTTAAGAGTAAGTTTGACAACATATGGGAATAATTAATTGACTTTTTTTTTTTAACTTTTCAACTACATATTTGACTTCATTTATAAGGAAGAGAAACATGAGCAGTCTTTGAGAAGGGATGCTGCCTTTTCAGTGAGTCAAAGTGTTGGACTTGCATGGGAGATTCTTACCGAGCGGGCTGACTGGAGCACTACAGTGATTAGGCATCATGTTTCTGTATATCTGTGTGGCCCTCCCATCACTGAAAAACAGCCATCTTAATGAGACAAAGCCTCAGTTCATTGTTCCCTATAAACTTAACACTTTTTAAGAGAAGACTTAATTATAAATCCTTTTGCTTTAAGTAACAAAAGGCCATGTTAGTTTGGCCTTGGTTTAACATTTCTGCGTATATGGAAAGAACACCAGAATGCCACAATTAACAGTGTCAGTCAGGGTCCCTCTAGGAAACAGATGGTGCCCTCTAATTGATTAATTTGCAGGGAGTTAAATACAGGGAATATTCACAAAGCTATGGTTAGCATAGAGGAAATCCACAGGGATGGTGAACTCACCCTGGAGCTGATAACAGCAGTGATTATTTACACCTGTAGAACTGAAAAGACAAGTGGGGGGAACAGTTACCTGGAGGAGAAGACCTCTTGATCGGACTGTGACCTTTGTTCCAGGAACCCAGCAGGCTTATTGTGAGCTTCTAGAAGGGGAGCCAGGGACATCAACACCCCAACCTCACGCTCCTCCCTCCCACACACAGCTCCTGCCAATGACCTGCATTGCTGATTCCAACCAAAATCCTGAGGAATAGAGAGCATGAGTGAGCATACTGGACACAGAGCATGGACACCAGTATTGCTTATTTAGAGAAAAAAGAGCCCAAAACTTAAGGATAAAAGGAAACTATTGAAAATGATACCTATGAGGAGTGAGTGGAACTGGCATAAAAGGGATAAAGATAGTAGTGAGATATCATCGATTATACATTTTTAAAGAGTTTTGACCCTTGAACCATGTAAACATTTTGCATCTTTACAAATTAAATTCAAAAGAATAAAAAAATCACACACCAAAACTGAATATAAACAAAAACAAGCAAGCCTAACTGTATCAATAGAATGTAACCACTCGACAACAACAACAGCAACAATTAATTCAAATAACTTTTGAACACAGTATTTTTACCCTTTACAATTAGTGGGCTGTAGTCTAAAGACATAAAACATTACAAATAACTCCTGAAGCTTCTTTATTCGGCTTGGCGTTGGTAATGAGACTGATGTTTAATTATAAACCATTTTGTGTGTTTTGGGTAGAACAACTAAGGAAATACATTGATGTTCTTTGGAATTAGGTTTCTCACTGGGTAAAGGAAAATACAAATATGGAATAGGAGAAAGAGAGAAAGAACCCTGTGGTCTTGGATTTGGATTGATGAAATTAGTATAAACTCATTATATTATACATAAATCTAAGTCTATTTATCTATCTATCCATCCACCAGAAAGGTCTAGAAGCAATGACAACCCAGTTCTAACAAAAACACATAGCACCTAGAACTCAATTTCTAAATACCATTCTCAACTAAAAGGAATAAGGGGCACTTGGAAAAAGGCTGCTTACAGGTCTGTGGCAGGGAATGTTCACGAATAATTATTTACAAAAATAATTATTTTGTGCTGAAAATCAAGGAAATGCTCAAAGACTAACAGAAAAAAAATTTAAACACCCAACATTCAACTTGAATGGCCAAATTTGGGACAATCCGAGCATCAAAATCATTATGATGGCAAGGAATTATGAATGGATTATAACTCATAAAATTAAAAAAGAATCCATAAGTCCATCATGATACCAAAAAAGAAGGGAAGTATATGTCTCTTCTTCATAGAATAATTCCAGCCAATTCCAGCTATGGTAGGAGAAATGATAGAATTAAAAATCATTCTTTTGAAAACAACACTCTAATAATTATTTCAGGCAAGGATCCTGAACAGATATTGAAACTACTGGGTAAAAGCTGTGGGAGAGGATATTCACATGGTCTCAATGTACCAAACCATGGATTTGTAATTAATTCAAAAAAGAAAGAGGCAAATATCATCTTATTCGAGTGATCGAACTTAGCATCAATCAATGATTGTTCAAACTCACATCTAATATTTCATGATATTATGCAAACACTTTTGAACTATTCTCACCCAAACTGTTTAACTCCAATTTCCTCATGTGGAAAAATCAGATAAATTTAGATTGTAGGACATTTGGCAAGGAAATGGACCTGCGTTCTTTTTTTTTTTTTAAAGATTTTCTTTATTTATTTGAGAGAGAGTGAGACAGAGAGAGAGCACAAGATGGGGGAGCGGGAGAGGGAGAAGCAGACTCCCCGCTGAGCAAGAAGCCCGATGCGGCGCTCGATCCTGGGACTCCAGGATCATGACCTGAGCCGAAGGCAGTCGCTTAACCAACTGAGCCACCCAGGCGCCCCCCTGCGTTCTTAATGTTATATAAAAGGAAGCCTGGGGAGTGTCCTAGATTAAAGACAGCTAGAGAAACATGGTAATTTAATGCTATGCACAATTTGTGTTTGAATCCTGGACTTAAAAAAAAAAAAGAAAGAAAGCTAGAAGCCATAAAATACATTTTGGGGGCAATTAGAAAAATGTGTATATATGGTCAGTACATAATATAATGTTAGGTGTCCATATTATATTCCTTGGATGTGACAAATTATTGTGGTTATTGGGAATAATAATCTTATTTTTAGGAGATACTGAACAATTTAGGAGTGAAGTATGATATCTGAACCTTATTTTAAATGTTTTCATAATAAATGTTATTGGACAATTTAAAGGAAAAAAGAGAGAAACCCAGAAAGGAAGGAAAGAGGAGGGAAGGAAGGAAGGAAGGAAGGAAAGAAGGAAGGAAGGAAGAAAGGAAGGAGGGAACGAAGGAAGGAAGGAAGGAAGGAAAGAAGGAAGGAAGAAAGGAAGGAAGGAAGGAAATAAGGAAAACAAAAAGGATGAAAAATATTGGCATATTGCTAATATTTGGTAATCTGGGCTCTGAGAATATAGTGTTCATTGCAGGGATTCTTTAACTTTTCTTTACATTGAAAATTTATGAAAATAAATTGGGGAAAAAGGAACACACACACACACTGACTGGGGGTCTTTGTGAAGTGCTACCATCCATCTTTGTGGAGTTTTAACCTATGTTTAAAATTCGTTTTCAATGTTTCATTGACAGGAGAAGTATGGTGGAACACAGGCTCAGAGAAGCCTGGAACTTAGTGTGATCGTATCTGAGGCCTGATTCCTAGGATTGGAGCAGAGGCTCAGGATGAGGAAAATCTAGGATGCCATGTAAATTCCTTCACAGTTACTACTGCTTCCCTCAAACCCTGGTCCAAATCTCTCTGATGATATGGGGTGAATTTACTCACTCATTTTCTTACATTTCAGTGCATCTTTTTTATGTGGGTACAGAGGTTTGCACTCTTAGGGATCTTCTATTGTAGAAGGATGGATATAATAATTACAAATGATTGTTTTAGAAGATGGATTAAATGGCTACTTTTAAGGAGGTATAAGCTTCCTTTGAAATTCTAAGAGGGAGGAAGAACAGTTGTTTCCAATTAGAAGTTAGAGTGCATGAACTGAGCCTTGAGTTATGAGAAACACATAAATAAAAGGAGAGAGAGGTTTATACCAGCATTAGAGTACTGGGAACAAAGATGGGGACCAAAAAAAAAAAAAAAATGCTGTGTATTTTGAGAATGGCCAGTTACAAACTGAATTCAAAACACATAGAAAAGGGCCAGCATTACACTATGTCAAACACCTGAAACTAATGTAACATTGTCAACTATAGTTAAACAGAGGAAAAAAAGGGCGGGTCAGTGTAGTGCACCATGACTAGGTCAGCTGGAGACTTAGAAGTACGTATCTATGTCATAGTGAGAATCTCTTACGGGATAGAATATAAAATAAGAAGTTGGAGTGCTCTTCGCTCATCTTGACCGTATACAAGGCTGAGAGCCCATGGTATTGAACAGGGGTTTTTCCCCTCTATCAGGCCTGCATTGAACACTTATCTCCCAGCACAGCTGAGGACTTAGGGAGGCATGGTGAGCTAGATCTACTTACTCATTTGTGTCTTTATCTAGTTACAGTCTTTGCACTGCTGACCTTCTGATTTATAGTAAACTGAGGTGGAAATAACCTCTATTTAGGTAAAGGTCATCCTTTTCACCAACCTTTGTGGTCTGACCTATGTCAATCATTATGGGAGAGATAGAGATAAAAAGATGCACATGAGACATGGTGCCTGATCTGGCCGCGTTTTCTACTCATTGAAACTGCTGGCTAACCTCGTGTACTCTTAGTTCTATCTGCTACATTTTAGTCTCAATTTTTAAAATTCTTTTTGGGTTTTTTTCCCCTGTGTACAAAATAGTATCTTTAAATTTTTTCAGGTTAGAAGACTAATAAAACAGAGGCATAAGTATACTTTTTATAGAATGAAAATATGTGTATCTAGATAGCCCTCCTTTCTCAGGATAAAACTCTGCTAAACTCAAGAGTTTGAGTTGACCCTTCTCTTCTTTACTCCAAAAAAAAAAAAAAAAGTGGATACCTGGTCTGGGAGTTGGAGTGCGGATTGGTTTCAAATAGGCACAGGAAAACACTTTGAAGTAAAAAAAAAAAAGAAAAAAAAACCCGAAAATACTTTCGAGTGATGGAAATATTCTAAAACTGAATTGTGATTGTTGGATTGTTGGAGGAAGGTATGAGAGAACGTGACCTCCAGTTGACCCGCACCCTGGGTCAGGGTAATTGGAGGCTCCTCACCCCTCCCCTGTTCTTGAAATGTACATTCTGCTTACCTTTCCGGCAGCCCGCTGTTCTTCAAGGATGCAGCCTTGAGAAAGCAATGTGCTGTCGAGACCATCCCAACAGTCTGCGTGGGGGCTAAACCCAGGTACGGCCTTCATATCAATTTCTAAGATTCTGGCGGGAGTGTGGAGATCTGCTCATCTTGCGGGTGCCCAAGACAAGTGTCATAGGTAAGTTCCCTTGCTTATGAAACCTGCCATTTAGCAATCTGGAGTGGCCTGCCTCTTTCTTCATGTCTCTTTGCCTTCTGAGAGTGCGGCCAGTTTCAGATTTCATCTAGGAAGCTCCGAGTTTGCAAACCAAGAGTGCCGATGATTGCATAATTATAAATTTACTAAAAATCATTTAACTGGGTGAATTTTATAGTATGAAAATGGTTCTTCAATAAAGCTGTTAAATTTTTAAAATTTCAGAAGTCCTAAAGTCATCTGAACCATCAATGCAATATTAATTATTCTTTGTTTCTTTTAATCCGAATTCCTAGTGGTTTAGCTAAATAAATATTCCAGAATCCCCAAGGTGGGATGTAGCTTAGGTCTCCACAGTGTCCCTACAGACGAAATACATAAATTCAAAGTGTAAACCAAGCAGGATTGGGTTGAGCCTGTAGGACTTGACTGAGGCTTGAGTACTCCTGGAAAAACATGATCCTATGTAAATTAGGTAATTTTTACTTGATTCCTGTTGGCTGGGAGGATTTGTATAAATTAGAATGAAATATTCCTTATAAGTTCAGCTTTCCCTGATGTATTTTTTGAGGGAACATTTTATACTATAAATTTTAAACTATAAACTATAGATTTATTTTTTTTTTAATGTCATTACTCAGGTTTTCTGTCTTGGTTTTGTTTAGTTTTGGTATGTTAATTTATCCATTTTGTTTACATTTAAAACTTTTCAGCAAAAAGTCACTTACCATATTGCTCTTCCTTTAAAATAGTTGCTGATTGTAGCTTTATGCCTCATTTAAAAAATTATTTTTGATCTTGTTCCTTTGGATATTCTCTAGTTGTTCTTGGTGAATATTGCCCAATTTTATTAATATATAAAAGAGCCAACTTTGATTTCTACTATCTCTTTGTTTTTATGTTCTTTGATTTTTGCTTGTTAGTTTCTCTTCCCTTCTACCTTTGAGTTACTTTGGTATTAATTCTTTAATTTTTAAATTTTGCTACTTACTAAATTTTCTAATCAAAACATCCCTTTTTTTTTTTTTTAAAGATTTTATTTATTTGAGAGAGAAAGTGTGAGCAAGGGGCAGAGGGAGAGGGAAAAGGGTAGAAGGAGAAGCGCAGAGGGAGAAGCATACTCTCTGGTGAGTAGGGAGCCCTTTGTGGGGCTCCATCCTTCCTAGGATCATGACCTGAGCCAAAGGCAGAGGCTTACCTGACTGAGCCCCCCCAGGCACCCTTCAAAACATCCCTTTAAATACTGTTGTAAGTGTAGTCCCTAAGCTTTGTTTTGGCTTGTAGGAACTGGTGCTTACTTATGAATATTTTTAAATTTTCTGTATCATTTGATCTTTGATCCTTGGTTATTAAAAGTGTGATTGTTAATTTCCATTCTTATATTTGTATTTTTAAATTCATATTCTTTTAATTGATATTTAACTTAACTGCACCATGGTAAGAGAAGACAGTTTGTGGGATACAGATTTTAGGAAATTAATTGAGACTTGTTTTATGATATAGTAAATGTTTTTATGGTCATGTTTTACAAATAGCACATGTGTGCTTGAAGAGAAAATGTACTCTCTAATTATTGGATGCATGATATTATTTATATATATATGTACATTTAAATGAAGCTTTTAGGAGCACCTGGGTGGCTCAGTTGGTTAAGCGACTGCCTTCAGCTCAGGTCATGATCCTGGAGTCCTGGGATTGAGTCCCACATCTGGCTTCCTGCTCAGCGGGGAGTCTGCTTCTCCCTCTGATCCTCCCCTCCCCTCATGTGCTCTCTCTCTCATTCTCTCTCTCTCAAATAAATAAAATCTTTAAAAAAAATAAATGAAGCTTTTAAATTGTGTTGCGTAGGTACATATATTTATAAATTTACTGCCTATTTGATCTATTGATAGTTGAGAAACTAATTTAGAAATTTTTCCCTATATTTACAGATTTTCCCATTTGTACCCATGATGCTGTAGATTTTTCTGCTTCATATATTTTGAGGACTCTCAATTCGATGCATACAAGTTTAGAATTTATTTATTTGAGCCATCTCTTTTTTTTTCCCCTCTTCCTGAACCTAGCTAAAGGTTTGTCAATTTTGTTTATCTTTTCAAAGAATCAGCTTTTAGTTACATTGATATTTTCTAGTGTCTTTCTAGTCTCTATTTCATTCATTTCCACTCTGATCTTTTGTTATTTCCTTCCTTTTTCTAACTTTGGGCTTCATTTGTTCTTCTTTTTCTAGTTCCTTGAGGTGTAAAGTTAGGTTTATTTTGAGATTTTTCTTGTTTCTTGATGTTGTTATTTATCTCTGTGAACTTCCCTCTTAAAACTGTGTTTGCTGCGTCCTGTAAATTTTCCATTTAAGTTGTATTTCCATTTTCATTTGTCTCAAGGTATTTTGGTCATTTCTCTTGATTTCTTCATTGATTATTGGTTGTTCAGTAGCATGTTATTTAATCTCCACATTTTTGTAAAGTTTCCAGTTTATTTTCATGTAATAGATTTCTAGTTTTATACCACATGGTTAGAAAAGTGTTTGGCCCCGCATCGGGCTCCCTGCTCAGCGGGAAGCCTGCTTGTTCCTCTCCCACTCCCCCTGCTTGTGTTCCTGCTCTTGCTAACTCTCTCAAATAAAAAAATAAAATCTTTAAAAAAAAAAAAAAAGAAAAGTGTTTGATAGGATTTCAAGTGTCTTAAATATATTAGGACTAATTTTGTGGCTTAACATGTGATCTATCCTGGAGAATGTTCCTTATGCACTTGAGAAGAATGTGTATTCTGTTGCTTTTGGATGGAATGTTCTGCATATATTCATTAAGTCCATCTGGTCTAAGGTGTTATTAAAAGCTGACATCTCCTTATTGATTTACTGCCTGAATGATCTATCCATTGATGTAAATGGGGCATTGAAGTCTCCTTCTATTATTATTATTATTGTAGTGCTGTCTAGTTCAACCTTTTCGTATGTTAATATTTGCTTTATATATTTATGTGCTTCTACGTTGGTGGCATAAATCATTACAAGTGTTATACCCTTTTCTTGGATTGACCCCGTTATTATTATGTAGTGCCCTTCTTTGTCTCTTACCAGTCTGTTTTAAAGTCTTTTTTGTCTCATATAAATATAGCTATCCAAGGTTTCTTTTGGGTTCCACTTGCATAGAATATCTTTTTCCATTCCTTCACTTTCAGTCTGTTTGGGTTCTTACATCTGAAGTGAGTCTCTTGTAGGCAGCAAATTGGTCTTGTTTTTTTTTAATCCATTCAGCCACTCTTTGTCTTAACTGGAGAATTTTAGTCCATCCCCCTCACCTCCCTTTCCACAACCCTCAATTTGTTTCCCAGAGTCAAGAGACTCTCATGGTTTGTCTACCTCTCTGATTTCTTCCCATTCAGTTTTCCCTCCCCTCTCTTATGATCCTCTGCACTATTTCTTATATTCCACATATGAATGAAACCATATGATAATTGTCTTTCTCTGATTGACTTATTTCACTTAGCATAATACCTCTCTGTTCCAACCATGTCGATGTAAGTGGTAGTTATTCATCCTTTCTAATGGCTGAGTAATATTCCATTGTATATATGAACCACATCTTCTTTATCCATTCATCTGTTGAAGGACAGATGAATTGCTGTAGGAGTTCTAGCAATTTTGGGGTAGAGTCTTTGGGTTTTCCACATAAAGTATCATGTCATCTGAGAAGACTGAGAGTTTGACTTCTTCTTTGCCAATTTGAATGGCTTTTATTTCTTTCTTTTTATTTTTTATTTTTTTATTTTTTAAATTTTTTTAAAAAAGATTTTATTTATTTATTTGACAGAGAGGGAGCACAAGTAGGCAGAGTGGTAGACAGAGGGAGAAGGAGAAGCAGGCTCCCTGCTGAGCAGGGAGCCCGATGTGGGGCTCGATCCCAGCACCCTGGGATCATGACCTGAGCTGAAGGCAGATGCTTAACAACTGAGCCACCCAGGCGCCCCAAATGCCTTTTATTTCTTTTTGTTGTCTGATTGCTGAGGCTAGGACTTCTAGTACTATGTTGAACAATAGTAGTGAGAGTGGGCATCCCTGTCGTTAAACCCAAAATTCTTAATTACTATTTTATTTTATTTGGACTGGATATTTCTCTTCCTACTAGATTAACAATAATTTAAGTATATATCTTATCCAGGAGATAAGTATTTTAGAGTGTCTGTTTTATTTTATTTTATATATATATATGAAATTTGGATTTTTTATTTTATTTTTATTATTATAATAAATTATATAATAATAATTATTATTTTTTATTTGGATATATTTTATAAAATATATATTATATATATTATATATATATATATATTTGGAAGGGAGAGTTAAAAGCTTTGGGGTGCAGAATGATATATACATGACATGATGAATCACATGAGTCTTCCTTATAGACTTGTGGTATAATGCGTGCTATTTGCAAATAACCTAAATAACAACAACAACCCCTTCTCCCTTTTTAATATCTGTATTCTTTTGTACCTATAAGCTCGTTTTGACCGCATGGTAACTAACTACATATTCTTGTAAGGCATTGAACTTTTGCTTTATGATTTCCAAGGGGTTTCATTAAAATGCAAATATCATTCATGGCCTGATTGGGGAAAACATATTGGACAATTTATTACAAGTTGCTTTTACTTTAATGAGTATGATAGAATAAACAGCTGGTTTTAACAAAAGATGGACAAACCTCAGAATCTTGGATACAGTTTATTGAATAATTTTGCCTAGGGTATGGCAGTTCCGGAAAAGATATACCATGAAAAGTTAAATTTCTTTTTCAGGAATTGATAGTATGATTAAACATGCTTTGTGGAGTTCTAGTTTGAGTTTTACAAAGGGCTTAAGTATTTCCAATGATATGATTTCTATAATGATATCAGATGGAGCTACACTTTTGGTTAAGTTCTGGGATGTTAGTCATGATATGAATATATTAATTAATCCTGAGCTATTAATGTATTTGCTGCCATGAGTGCTTAATCATTATCCTAGGAAAATGAAGGTAAGACTAAAAGGAATTGGGGAGCTGGACAACTCATCTAACTTCTCCCAGTTTGGTTCCTTATGCCTAACTGAGCTCAACCACTCTGTACACCATGAAGAATGGAATTCAGGTAACTCAGTAATATCACCGTTGCGTTAGAAAACCTCTAGGGCATACTACACATCAGTCACCAAAAATGGAAGTCTTTGGAACTGTAGTGGTAGAGTTACAGCAATTATAGAAGTGATAGATGATCACCTTGGAGGAACAGCAAAAAACTGGAAAAGCTAGAAAGATCTAGGCGAATTTTGCTGTTCCCTGGTGTTACTTCTATCACTTCAGTAGCCCCTTGTTATGTTTCAAATATAATTTTAATATATAGAATATATATTTTATATATATTATTTTATATATATATTATTTAATATATAGAATATTTGTCATCAATTTTATCAATTGGTGTTTAGATCTCTCTGTCCTTGGAATCATGTACAGAAGAAAATTAAATAAATAATTAAATAAAATAATTTTAGGAAAAATGTACATTTTATTTAGATAAATGTATATTTATCTACATTTTAAACAAATGTATATTATAATAATAATTATTTATTTTTTATTATTCTAAAATGTACATTACATTTTAGAAAAAATGTACCATTATTAATACATATTATTACTTTAATAATTTACTAAGCATTATTCAAATAACTTGTAACTAGTAACATATTAAAGCCTAAATGGATCAAACTGTGAATCATGATGATAATTTCTTACCTGTTCTTTATTAGAATCATCTAAACACTTTACATGATTATTGCTATAATAGAGTTTAAATAAATATGCCGTTGTGGTTATGGTTACTGTTTTCCCAACAGAAGTACATCTTGGAGCAGCCCCTGGGAATGTTCCATCTGCTTTAACTAAACATTTTATACTCAAGGGTCTTACAACTGGTTAATCACTTTACTTATATATCAACTCAGTGTAATGCTCTTAATCGTTATGGCACAGTATAAATTAAAAGAGAAAAGATTCACTAAGTAAGATTAGTCTTGAATTAAAATAAAGATAGTAAATACAGAATTAGCAATTAGTTCCTGGCATGTTGCTGGCTGAATACTTGGTTACTGAAGTTTAAAAAGGCACTTAGACCTCAGAAACAGACTTCGTCTTGAGCCTAGTTTCTTTTTTTTTTTTTTTTTTTTTTAAAGATTTTATTTATTTATTTGACAGAGAGATAGAGAGAGCGCACAGATAGTCAGAGTGGCAGGCAGAGGGAGAGGGAGAAGCAGGCTCCCCACCGAGCAGGGAGCCCGATGCGGGGCTCGATCCCAGGACCCTGGGATCATGACCTGAGCCGAAGGCAGACACTTAACCGACTGAGCCACTCAGGTGCCCCGAGCCTAGTTTCTTAATAAACAAAGTGGACTGGAACAAAAGCTCTCATCTGCTTTTTTGCTGGGACACTATTAACTGACTGATTGTGTTCACATGAATGTAGAACTGGACTGAGTCCATGGACTCCTCATGTAGACCAGTGATTGCTGATGTTTCAAAAGGACATTCTTAAATATCTGTTCAACACTGATTTAGAGGAAAGACCATGTGGGTAAACTATAGAGAAGGAGGACTTTTGGTGACATGGCATCAGCTTGCCAACCCATTTAACATGATAGGACCCTTGCTGTTAACCAGGTCTGTGCTTCTTAGAAGAGAGTTGAGAATCCTGTCTTCCTATTTCACCATGTTACCCAGTGGTCTCGGCAGCCTTCCTCAGTGACTTATCAAAGTATTTCTTCTAAGCACAAAAGTTTCCAAAAAGAAATTATGGCATATAAATTTTTTCCATCTCATTATGTTCCTGGAAGGTGGGTTTCAAAGCCCACTAATGTTTGTGAAAATCTAGTATTATTTCCATATCCCCTATAGATGCCAAGTTGACCAGCTGTTCAATCAGGATCCACATCAAGGTTAAATTTCCATACGCCTATGTGCTTGATGGTCAACTTAGTACCCTCACGTTCCCCTGGTTTAGGATCTCCTAAGCCAGAATCCCCCTCCCTGTTTAGTTCTGAATTAAATTTTGTTCATGAGAGGCTCCTGGAAGGAAGGCAAGAGGGAGAAACTATTATTCTTTAGAGGATGGGGTAGTCAGCGTTGTAGGTGGGGAGGAGGTATGAGGTATGAGAACCACCCGCCTCACTGTTGCACACTGAGAGTTGATGGGACCTGACCAGAGCTTCTTGAGATTTGTAGTGGTTTCTGGGCATGCTTTTGAGAACCATCTGCTTTGATGCTGTGGGAAGATGTTATTAGTGATTATTTTCTTACTTACACTTTTAGTTCTTCCAACAGCTGTAGAAGATTTTCATTCCTTGTATTAAATTCTTTCATAAGTGTTTCATTTCATACATTTCACTTAGCCTCCAAGGGGCTGTGAAATTGCTTCTAAAGGGATTCTTTGGGCAGGATAATGTGTGAAAAACTTACACACAGCTTCCATCTTCCACTAGTCAAAGGCTTTCCCACAGGGCATCAACTACTTCCACACTTCTGGGTAGCTCAGTTGTCTCAACACCAATATTAACCCCAGTGGCAGGAGGTGAGGGGTGTGCAGTGTGTGTATGAGATGTGGCCTCGTCAGCGTGTCCCTCATGGATTTGGTCAGCTTGAACACAAAGTTGGTTGCAATAGTGGTGGTTGGAGTAGGTGAAGTGGCCAAAGACCTCAGAAGCAGATGAAGCTAAAAGGATCTGATTGTGAAGTATTAAAAGTTTTTGCTGTATGAGATTTGGGGCCAGTTGGTCCTGGGTTCAAATCTTGATTTATACTTAGCCATAAAACTAGCTGATTTTGCTTATCCTGCCTGCATTTCCTCAATATTGTCAATCATAGAACAATAAAGCTACATTATTTAACATTGTGGGATCTTTCTAAAGATTCAGTGAGGTAAAGCATGTAGTGTGTTTAACATGGTACCTGGCACATAAAAATGCTGACTAGATGTTTCCTGATGTAATAATTATTATTTGCGGTTTTCCAGGGGATTACTAGTTCAAGTAGGGGGAAATATGAGTAACCCCGTGGGACCTGCTGCTCTTTCTCTCAGGGATTGCTTTTTTGAAGGATGTGACTTCTGGAAAAGTAGCCTTATACTTCCAAAGGGATGGTAGAAAGTTATGAAAACACAATTAAGTCTTGAAAATCATGATTTTTCTGGACAAGCTCCGCCTTTCCTGAGATATAATAGAAAGCAAGGATCAGAAGCCAAGATGTTATGAACAAAGTCTCATGATGTTGGTTTCACAGGTTTTAATTATAGAAGCCTGTAAAAATAACTATATAAGGGAAAACACTAGCTAAGAAGGAAGCAAAGTGATAAAAGACTATAAAGATCTACATAAGAAGATATTAAAATTGAGAGAAACACACACTTTAAAGATCTTTTTCTGTTTCTCATCTGTAAAATTAAATTTGGGAGCTGGTAATAGTTACAATGACCTCAGTTTAGTTGCTGATCATTAACTGTGGGTATTTCACACCAGAGATTTGGTATATTAAAGTAAATTGAAATTGCACTAATCAATTAGCTCTGTTATACATTGCCTGTACGTAGAGTGTTAAACTGCAATGGGAATCTATAAATTTAAAGGAAAGCTATTTATTGAACAATAGTAGTTTAAAATTAAAATAAAACAAAATAAAATAGTCAATATTTATGGTTTTTTTTTTAAGTTCCTGGAAGAAAAAAAAGCAGTCAATTTTCTTCTTCATATGCAGGTGAAAGCACACTTTCCATCACTTTATCTTTTCTAACCCCCTTCTAGAAAAAGGAAGACAGATCTCGAAGTTCGTGAGGCTCTGCTCACTTGAAGGCCTGGTAGTCATCCATCATATTCTGAACACCAGAACAAAGCCTTCTCAACAAATGGAAATTTTCTCCCCACTAAACTTTACTAACAGTTTCCTTTCTGAAAATGTTGGTTTTAGTGAAATCTTTTGGCATGCCTAACTTGGCATTTTGGAGCATCTGATATATCTGTGAAATCTGGGTAAATTTTTCAGAATAAAATAGGAGATAATTCCCCCTCTAAGATTTTATTTGGCTGATCATTTGATTATGTTTGTACAACAGGTTGCAGTTGGCTCCTTATGTCCTAGAGCATATTGAATACTACACTCTGGCTCACACAGGCTCTATCCATGACACCCTGTAATTTAAGAGAAAAATCACACAAACTAGTCACTTGCTGTCACAAAGAAAAAGCAAATTGTTGATTGCTAAGTTCTAATTTTTCAGTTGGTTGCTTTGATTTCATTTATCGGCAGTCATGGTATATCATCCACTTAGGTCACCAGCTTTTCTTGATATTGAAGAGTTATGATCAGACAGCATAATGAAGAAAGGGATATAAGATCTTCATTTGAAACGGTTGAAAATAGTTGCAATTGCTGCTTCCATGCATAACTTTCATGTTTAGAAAGAAAGGTCAATCTTACTACATTTCACTCATTACGAATTTAGAGATTCTGCAGAAAGATTGATGTGAAATAGAATGTTTAAGAGCTTGTATTCCCTCATTTGGTTTATACTGGAGTAAAAGGTGAGTTGACTGTTGATTCTAGAACATGAGATTCTCCCTTTGGTGGCTAGGCCTAGGGTGATAAAGTCTGCCAGCCTATAAGCCTCCTCCTACTTTATACATCATTATACTTTTATATTTTCATCTTTCCTTCTTTGCTTTTTATTATATGATATCTTGACATAAAGTTCCATGATATCTGGAAGATGTGCAGGTAGAGTTCATTACCAGACATTCATCACCAAAAATTCATACTACTAACTTACCATGAACACAAGACAAATTTTCAGTTACTTGCCTTGCATTCCAAGTACTGTCAATCCTTGAATGTGTTTCCAGTTTAGTTTTTCTGCTCTTTCTTTCTTTCATTTTCTCCTCTCTCCTCTCTGTAGGGTTCATGTTTTATCCTGCTTTTACCCCATGGTCCAAGTATGGAAGATAACCCTTCTTGCTTCCATTTTAGAATGGTGGCACTTTACTGAATACTTGTTAGATGTTAAGTCTTTTAGATTCTTCAAAGGGGACAAACTACAAATTTGATAGATATTTAAAATACGCATTCTTCTCTGAAGTGATTCTGTGAAGTTTCCAGAGATCCTTCCTCCTGTCCTCCATTGATGGGAAGATTTTAAATGTATTTCCCTTGATGTGGTTAAGCGTATCTCTTCTGGTTGATGATTTATTACTTTTCCTCAGATTCAAGACATTCTTTTGGCTGAGACACCTTCCCAATCCAGGCAACTGTCTTGGACAGAATCAAACAATTATTTATCATTTCTCTGACTATACCCTGACAATTCTAGGAATAGAGCCTATACCCAAATCCCAAACTTCTTTTTCTCCACTATTTTTTCTCCATTATCAGAGAAGCTAGGCAGCCATGCTCTCTCTCCCTTTAGGTTTCTCACACATTTCTTTCTTTTTTTTTTTTTTTTAAGATTTTATTTATTTATTTGACACAGAGAGAGTGAGAGAGAGAGAGCATAAGCAGGGGGAGTGGCAGGCAGGCAGAGGGAGAAGCAGGCTCTCTGCTGAGCAAGGAGCCTGATGTGGGACTCGATCCCAGGACCCTGGGATCATGACCTGAGCCGAAGGCAGACGCTTAACGACTGAGCCACCCAGGCGCCCCTCTCACACATTTCTACTGTAGCTCCATGATACATAGAAAATAGATAAAGCTCTCTAAGACATACCACTGAAGACCCTTTCCCAGGCTTTGAGAAGGTAAAGCCCTTTCAGCTTCCTCCCCATGGCTGGGGCAGAAGTCATAGCACCCTATCAGCTCTTCCAGAGTACTCTCTAAGTTCATTTGCTGCTTTTTCAGAATCTTTAAAGTGTGGATGTGAATGTTCAGGGAAGGGTTGAGAGCTGGCTTTGTACTGTTTCTTTTGCTTGAAGGCCTTGTGTTTTGGATTTGATGGTAGTAATACCTATGATCTTAGGAACTCAGTTGAAACTTATACTAAATAAGTCCACGTTTACATCCCATAGAACCTAGAAAATAAAACAAGAGCAATTCAGGCAAGACTGTACTATAGTTGATTCTTTTAGATACACTTATTCTAAAACTTTAATCCTCCATGATAAGACTTGGTAATAGAGTAAACTTTTATATATTTGTATTTTTTTTCACACAATGACTCTTAAATTAACAGAACCTAAATTGAATTTAGAGGATTTATCTATATATTGGTCTAGATCTATTGTGTGGGTGCAGCCACTTTGATTTAATCATGTTCTTTGCTTTAGAAAGCCCTAAGTAATAAGCATCTGAATTGGGTAAAATACAACGGACTTGAATATCACCTCCTCAAGGGCAGGGATTGTATCAGATATCTCTTGCGTTCCACCTTATATCTTTTTGGCATTGATTTTCATTTGAGCCGTGGCTGTGGCATACAGGTGTATGCGGCAGATGCAGTATGATAGCACCTTGTCTCAGCTACACTCCACATCTCTTGTGTTTGGCCCTGGATTTTCTCTGCTACTTCCAAATGTGTTGCCTGTGGGAATCTGCTCAGCCATGGGGCACAGGCAGAAGAATTAGGTTGCCATGGGGCAATCTCAGTCACTGGGAATTAAATTGCTCTTCTGTGTCTCAGGTGGACAATTCTGAGGTGCTCAGACATGGCTCCTCAGAAGATCCTCAGTGGAATGGTGCTCTAGTTATTCACTGAGGTAATCAGTTCAATGGTGCAATTTTAAATGAACTTTCCCTCCTTCCATGTGTTCCTCTTCCAGCTCCCTACTCCAGTTACTTGGGTTCATTTCCCAAATTTGACTTCAGGAATTCCAGCCCTTATCTCAGATCCTTTTGTAGAGAAACCTGGGCCAAGACCATAATTTTTGTTTCTCTGTTTTACTAGAGAATTCTGAACAATTACAATAGTATCTGGAACATAGTAAGCACTCAACAAAATGCTGTCAAATGAATGACTTAATGGTGTCCAGAGGGTGGACAAGATAAGTGGCATTCTTGCAGACTGCAGGCTTAGGAAAGTTTACTCCTCTGTGGGTCGTGCTGCATCTTAAGACTGATCGTTATGAATGGGTGCTGTCACTGTCTTTCTGATGTATTATCTGAAACATGCTGCATGGCTCTTCTCAAAAAGAGGGAGTTGCCTCGGCACTCTAACATCAGAATCTACAGGAAAGTAATGTTTTACCAGGTGAATTATAGCAGTCTAACATGGAGTCTAGCATGATGCATTGTTCTTTGCTCATAAATAATGCAAACAGGATACCAGGCAAAGATAAAGGCCAGTGATTTATTCCACATAACCTTTATGTAAACCTCATAAATTGTGCACAGTGGTGTCTGGGAATGTGACAATGGCTGTGGTACCAGATTGTGTTGATAATGGCAAGCATTTCATGTATTGAGAACAAGAAATGAAGAGGACACTCCTTCTCACTCCTCATGCAGGAAACAGTGATATTTCAAGAATAAAGCAGAAGACAAGAATTAACAGCAATAAAATTGATATGAAGAGAAAACAGTACTACAAAATCACATTATATAAGATCTCATTGTGAATCAGTTCATTTGCACAGGTTTTATTGTTTTTTATCTGCAATGTTAGAGAAATTATCCCCCGACAAACAAACACACACACACTTATATATTAGCACAATATCCTAATGACATAGAAAAAGCTTATTAGCATCCACCAGAATAAATTTCCAAGGGTGGGATTTACAAACGTTTTAGGATTATTTATTTTCTGTTGTCTTTTTAGTATAGAAAGACACATTAGCAAGGAGTTTTGGATCAGGACCTGGGTTGTAATAATTCAGTCTTCACTCTGTTGCACTCACCATGGGAAGTCACAGTGTATAGTAAAAACAAGGCTCAGAGAAATCATAAAATGTCTTATCATGTTAGGAGAAGAAACCTCCAAAAATAATGAATTGTTAAATAATTCAGTGAAATAAATCTGAATGCGAACTAGAACATGAACAGCTGATTCTAAAAGAGGGAGGGTCAAAGAGAAAACCAAAATCAAAACCATAATAAAACACTTGGACTGGGCATTGGTCCAATATGGTGGAGTGGATTGCACTCTTCAAGTACTGAGATATCATAGCGCATAAAGTCATATGTCACCATGAAATATACAGGACTGATTCTACTGAAGTCATTCAGTCTTTCACCTTGATTCCGTTTGGCAGTTTCCTCCTATGAAAACTCCTTTTGCATTTTCTGAGGTTCCAAAATCCTTGAAGAAATCAAAGATGATCATAGAGATGCAACATAAAACTTCATTAGCTAACTTGACTAAGATACTATTGTTTATTATTTCTATCATTATTTGGCAAAGGTTAACTTCTAAACTTAAAGAAGAGATGCTGTCATTTTCTTCTAAATAAAAGGACTGACTCTAGTAGGTAAAGCAACCACAAAAAACACTGCAGTTTTATCCAACACATTGACCTTAAAAGAGAGATTGTTCACACAGTGAGCATTGAGTGTTTTGTTTCCTCCTTTGATGGGTACCTGGAATCAGTTTTGCTTTAGGCATTTTCCTATAACAAACATCATTTTGCTAATTAATTAAAAGAAAACTTGACTGCACCATTAAGAGTGGGAAGCATTAATATTAGAAATTCAATGTCTAGCAATGGTCCTGTGCAATTAGAAAGCAGCTACACAGTAGCTACCATTTAATATAAAAACACAAGTCATAAAAAAGTACAGCTTCCAAGTCCTTGATAAAAAAGAGAGCATTGCTACACACTTGAAGCTTGACTGTCTTATAAGCTGACTTTTTAGAGGTATGGGCCAAAACAGCTTAGATGATGCTCTTTATAAGTATAATGTAACTTGCTTATGAAGAAAATTTCCCAAAAGGAAGTAGCATTAAAGAGATGATTGCTTTCTTGGAGAATGAGCTGTGTAATGAAGAAGTGTGGGCAAATTCAGGTCTTCTATGCTGTGCTACTGTGGCTAGTCATTAAAAGCTGTATCCACTGTTCTTAGCAACCCCCAGATTCAAATTCATAAATCATTGTATCAGCAAGGGTATTGTGTGCCTACTTCACACTCATTCCTGTGATAGTGATGTGGGAAATGGTTAGCTCATATAATATATAGTCTGGATCCCAAAGGGAACCAACTTCTAGTTAGGAAGTTAAGAAAATATGGGTCATATAATGAATGGCATTTAAATATACCTCTTACCTGGATTAATGAAATGTCACTTTTTCAACCAATTTTCAAACTTCAGTGATGTTATGAACTATATGTTTGTGTCCCTCTAAAATTTATGTGTTGAAACCCTAACTCCCAATGGGATGGTATTGAGGTGGGGCCTTTGGGAAGTAATTAGATCATGAGGGTAGAGCCCTCATGATGGCATTAGTGCCTCCCTTGTAAGAAGAGACATGAGAAAGAGAGAGAGAGAGGGAGAGAGAGAGAAAGAAAGAGAACAAATGAGCTAGCTTCCTCTCTCTCTGATCTCTGCCATGTGAGGCTACAGCAACCTGGTCTGAAAATCAGAAAAAGTGCCTTTACCAGACATTGACTGGATCTGCTGGTACCTGGATCTTGGACTTCCCAGTATCCAGAGCTCTGAGAATTAAATCTTTGTTGTTAAGCCACCCAGTCTATGGTATCTTGATATAACAGCCCAAACCGACTAAGACAAGTATTACTCTTTATGTTTTTTAAAAAATAACTTTTCTTCTCAAATGTTTTTAATAACCCTCATTTCTGAGGTAAATGATAACCTTAATCATATGTGATAAGGTAAGTAATTAGGGGGAGAGGCTCACAGCCTTGTGTTGGGAGATAATTCTCCATAGGTCTCTCATTTTTCTGCACATCTTTTGAGCAGACTGTCTTTGTTCCAAACTATCTTTCCAAGAATGTTTGTGGAGTGAACAGCATTGGGAAGTAGAGATAGGGTTTCTCTTCAGAGCCAACAGAAGCTTTGTTTACTGGATAATGTAAGGGAACCAAAGATAGTAAAGATGGCAAAGATAATAACTTCTTTTGGGGGCAAAAGGCAGGCATGCTTACTCTCCAGTATAAAAGATGGGAGTTCCATAAGTTTGGGGTTAGGAAATGCAATTGGTAATGCTACCTGGCCCTCTTTTTGTTGCTCTGTTGGGATTTGGGCCTGGGAAAGCAGTAAAAATGCTGATCCTGTAGCTACTGCTGTTGCTGTGAGTAGTAAAGTCCTTGTTCTTTGGCCCAGAGGTCTCATGTCTTCTCCCACTACCCAAGAAACAGGGCCATGCTAGCTTGTTAGCTCAGACTCTTCCCAGCTCCTTGTACCTTGCTCCTCTTACTTGTCTTTATTTTTTTGTTTTGTTTTGTTTTGTTTTTTAAATGCTTCACTTGACTGCCTGTTTATCTGATGAAGGAAAGGACAAAAAAATGATTGGGTGGATTCTTGGAAGAAAGATAATTGGAGTAGCAGAAAGATTACCTTCCCAAGAGGCTGTCTGTGACAGGGAGGAATGAGGATTTGGAAACGAAGGACATCATTTGAAACACTTACATTTGGAATTTTCCACAACTTGGCCCATCTTTCTGGTCTTCATTGTCATTATTTATGTGAATTCTTGATTATTTTCAAACAGATTTGTGTGGCAGGGTTCTGTTTCACTGAGACTAATCCCAAATATAACTTCATTATTCTATAATTCATCTTTTCTTCCTTGCATTTACCCCACACCTTTCCCCAGCCCCTATGGCACCTCTGAATGTACCTAGCCATGTGATCACATACAAACCTTCTGCTGGGGGAGACTACGTTTAATCCTACTGGTCCCAAAATTCAAGGTACTTTTTTTGATGACCATAAACCTCACACAAGTGCTTGTTCTCTCCTTTCCATTCCTTTTGGTGGCATTGGGTTTAAAGTCTTTATTGCAGTCTTGTTCTGGTGACTGAGGTATGAATCCACAGTTTGTTGATATCTATACAATATCTCTTGGTCTTGCTTTTTCTGCTGTTTGGTGGCTAGCTTGGTCTTTTCCCTAAATGAGGCCGTCCTAAATTAAGCTTGTCCTGTCAGGTCTTTTGCAAGTGTTTTGCTGGTACATGCTCTTGAGTCTGTGTCCTAGTCATTGGCCATCAGTCTGCAATGCCCTACATAGTGAAGACCTCTGCAGAACACTCCATGTACCATCACAGTCTCCAGGATCTTCTGGGCTTCCAAGCACTGTACTCAGACCTCGAGATGCCAAAGCTCACAGTCACAGTTATCTACTTGTCAGCTTTTGTCCCATCACACTCATTCTGTGCTCTGAGCTGAAGTTAGGTGTTCAGCTTGTCCCTTGTTATACCCAGCAACAACTATCACCTCTGATCAGTTTTGGTCTACCAAAACTCATCTGGACATTTTGTATTCTTTTTCTACCCAACAGGCAAACAGTGCCCCCTCCAGCATGGGGAAAAGCCATATCCTCCTCTAAGAAAGGCAGACACACACACACACACACACACACACACACACACACACACCAGCACCCCCCCAAACTCTATGATCGAACTGTACCTTTTATATGTTAATGATTATTAAGGCCACTTAATTATTTTTTCTTCTCAAAGTTTAGCTTTCAAGACTATTATCTCATTTCATAATGAATCTTTTGATATTAAAAACCTGAAAGACTCTTTCTGTGTTTCTGCCCTAAAAGTTTTAATTTTCTACTTCTGTGTCCCTCCATCCTCACTCAACCACTCAAGACAGAGAAGTAATCCCAAATGACTAAAGACAAAGCCTCATGCATTAAAATGGAAAAAGAAAGATAATACATTTCACAAAGTATTTCTCTCATTATAATTGTTTCTATTTCCAAATCTCCTTGCAATGGCCCCTCAATGCTTCCCTCATGCTCTTTCCATTAACCTGTGAGGCTTCCATAGGGTTATCTTAATCTACCCAACATCCATGCATCTTTTTAAAATCTGGGTTCAGTTTCACTGTTCTAGGAAGACTCATTATCCAGCTTGTGTTTCTTTTTATGTATTCAGTGTCAAACCCTGTTGCCCTGTGGTTTTAAAATCATTTTCTTTAGAGTGTTAAATTTATAAGGATGTGTTTTGGGATCCACATAGAGAGTAGACATAGATTTCCTATCCTTACTTCAACCATACCATTTCTAACTTTATTGGATATGTATTTGGTAAGTTACTTTATTTGTAAAAGTAAAAATGTTCAAGGGTAAAAAAAATATTAAAAATTTATGGATGACTTATTATTCATTTTATAATTAACAATAGGTAACCTTAAAATGATTAAGTAATTTTTGCATCTAACATATTCCCTTAAGTTGTATGTGCTTATGTTTTATGTTAATTATAGGTTCTTTGAAAGCAGTGGTTATGTCTTACCCTTCTATGTTTCCTCTATATCTTCTAATCTGTACACAAACATACCAGTTGATAAATATTTGTGGTTCTGATTAGCATTGCTATGATTAAATTCTACAGTGACTTAGGAAATACAAACTTTGGACTATTCATGGCAGAGCCTTATTGATCAGATGGACTCCTTCTTTAAGGATGGATAAGGTTTGAAAAGATAACCACGAAGGGGAGTAAATTTTATGAAGTGTGACACCCTGAAAAAAGTTTTGGAGCTGGAAAAAAAAAAATCAGTGGTCTCAGCTTTTGCATTTTATAACCAGCTCCTGGTTAGGATTCATCCCAGAGTCTAAATGAATATTCTAGTAAGAGCTATATAATAAACAGGTTAAAAGACAAGCCACGTGTCTTATAGAATGAACCGTCTTAAGTATTTGCTGTTTAATGACCAAACATGCTATTTTGTTCCAAATGGTTATGCCTGGATGAACTAATGTTCCTGAAATTAGCAAAGCACCTTTTCATTGTATAAAAAATGACACTGTGTATTTTTACTAGTGCTCAGGACCCATTAGTGATACCTCTAAAAAATACAACACTTTAGAACAGAAAAGATCTTTGGATATATAGTTCAGTCCTTTATTGAAATAGATGCTGGAAGCCTAGGTCCAGAGAAGGTAAGTGAATTTTCCAAGGTCACATGACTGACAAACAGCAATGCAGGGACTCAGCTTGGATCCCTTGGCCCTCCAAACCTCATGCCTCTAAAAGAAATCTGCCTTTCCAACGGAGCTGAATTATGAAATAAAATGAGAGCGTTTAGCATTTTGAAACACGTGATTCTCTACACACACTACAGCAACGCTGCTGTCCTCAGGAAATTAAAAAGCAATTCAGAGAAATGAAATGGGTCAAATGAGCTGTCACTGAAACAAAAGGCTGCGGATCAACCAGTAAATCAGTAACTGCTTCCTGGGCTTGAGATTTTCAACCCATCAGGGTGGGAGGTAAACCACCAAATAAATTTAAAAGGATTTTCACTGAGTGTTTCTTGTGAAACTCTGAAGACATTTATATTACACACTCTGCACCCTTAATTTCCGGTGCAAAAACAGAATGGCATTCAGTGGTCTTGTTTTAAGAGGGTTATTTTCCATCGTATTTTTAAAAATACCATAAAGCACTTTAGCAGGAGGTTGTCCAATTCTCTCGGCAAAATTGAGAGGCTCAGATACTTTTATAATGAACATTAAAATTTCCCTGTTCTGCCTCATCTTATTGATGATTGACTGCCATTGCTTTCTTTCCTCTCAGGATTCCAGGGAAGAAAAAGATATAGTAGCTTCGTTTTAACTTGTGCTTCATATGTAATTTTAATGACAGTTTTACATACATTACTCAACCCCCAGTACACTTAGAGGTCAAATCAGCATTTAAACAGACATTCTAAATGGAAATGAGTGTCCAGTCATTTATTCATGATTGGTTTGATAGAACAGCAACTCTCCAAATCATCTCAGAGTGTTAGAAGTCTGGAAAATCAAGAGCAAGCATTGATTTCTTCGCCCACTTGATTTTAGCAATTGGACTTCAATGGCATGAAAACTCAGGACGGAAAGGCCTTTTGTGCTATTTTAGTTGGTCTCATCTGCACTGGTCAATGTGAATTGCTCATGTCAATGGATATTATTTTGACTCTGGCTGACCACGTCTCCAATTCAGTTGTGGGTTCCTGAAAAGATTATTTTGAGTCTTCACTGAGCCCAGTTAAGTGCTATAAACCTTGAATTCAAAAGTAGTAAACCTTGAATTTCAAATAGCTGACTGATGGTGATGGTGAGATTCCTGTTGAATCTGTGCTCTCTGATTTCCAGAGTTCACATTGTGTAGTATATAAATAAGGAAGCGTTGCATTATTACCCACCACTATAGTGAGCAGATCTTAGATCATGATGAAGAATCAGAGTGCAATGAATCATCAGTTGTTGGAGGAATATGTCAGACACAAATATGGCCCCCCAAAGATGTTCACTTCCTTTTCCCCAGAACCTGTGAATATGGTTTAATATGGAAGAAAGAATTAAGATTACGGATGGAATTAAGGTTAGTAATCAGCTGATCTTAAATAGGGAGATTTTCCTGGATTATCTAAGTAGGCCCAATGTAATCACGAAGGTCTTCCAAGAGATGGAAGGAGGAGGCAGAAGAGCCAGTGTTGGAGGGAGGCATGCAGAGAAGACTTGGCCAGTCAGTGCTGACTTTGGAGAAGGAGGAAGGAGCCACAAGCCAAGGAAAGTAGATAGCCTCGAAGCTGGAGAAGGGGATAAATCAGATTCTTGCCTAGAGCCTCCAGAAGGAGGTAGCCTTTTGGCACCTTGATTTTAGCCCAATGAGACCCTTTTCAGACTTTGACCTCCAGAACTATAAAATAATACATTTTTATTGTTTTAAGCCACTAAGTTTGTGGTAATTAGTTACAGCAATAATAGGAATACAGGATATTTGGACTCCATTTACCCGGATTGACTTAATTATTGATTGATTTATGTGTGTGTGTGTGTGTGCCATAAGGTGATCTTTTACTTACTCATTTTGACTGTGAATAATATTTTGTGAATATACCACAATGTATTTATCTACTTTTTTTGTTTATGGAGACTTAGATGCGGTCTATGGTTTGCTATTACAAACATCCTGTAACAATCTCCTATACTTGCTTCCTTGTGCTTTTATATGAGTGTTTCCCTTGTGTATAAACTTGGATCTAGAATTACTGGGATGTATGTAATGCCCATTTTCAACACAGATTGATACTGATTAATTGCTATCTGAAATGCCTGACCAATTTACACAATGACCAACAGTATAGAAGTTTGAATTTCTTCACATTTTTGTCAAAACTAATTACAGACTTTTTATCAATTTGATGGTATGGTTTTATATTGTAAGTTAATATAGGTTTTATCAATTATATAAAAAACTGAGTTAACTTCTGATAGGCCGTGATATTTTTAAAGCTTTACTTAGAATTCTCCAGTGGCTTCTTATTGCTTTCAGGATGAGATGTAAGATTGCTAATATGATGTGTATACTTGACCCCACCTATTTCTCCAGCCTCACTTCTGTCCACATTCCATCTTGCCCATCATGGCTCAGTTACACTATGTGACTTCTACCTCTGTGCGCATACAATGCTGATTCATGAATTTAAAATTGTCTTCGTCTTACCTTCTACCTGGAGATCTGTCACCCCCACCCTTCCTGGCTTATCCCATTTTTTAGCCTAAAACTCATATAAAAATATATATTCACCAAAAAAAAAATCTTCTCTTAACAACTTTCCTTTGGGTTCTGTGCCCTTCTTTTGGTTCTCATCACAATGCATTATTATGTTAAAATATTTTTAAAAATAGATCATTTAACCACATGATTCAAATATCCAAAGTATAAAAAGATATAAAATAAAAAATTCTCCCCCCATAATTGTGTCTCAACAGCTCAGTTTCCTTTTTTTTTTTTTTTTTTTTTGAAGATAACAATTATTAAGTTCTTGCTTAACCTTCCAGAAAATTTTTAGGTACATATACAAGTCAATACTATGTATATACTATTGAGAAAATCTCTCTCAGGAATGGAACCTAAAGACCTAGAGAATACAAATCTTTATCGGAAGATCCCATGGAAAGCAAAAGAAATAGTGAAGTACAAAGGCCTTGAAGCAGTAGAAGGAGATATGACATGTTTCATAACAGCAAGGAAGCCAGGGGTAGATGGAGTAAATACAAATAAAAAATAAGCCAGATCATTAATATGCTTCTATTTTCATTAATTGAAATCTTAATGCATTCTATAATCCAATCTTTTTTATTTTTAATAAAATAATGATATATATTTGTATTAAGTATGTGAAAACAGTTTATGATTTTTTTATTCATAACTGTGTGTGTGTGTTTCACTAGGTGTTTCATTTTCTTCATTTTTCTGTGTGCTTATCTGTGGAATTCTGATGTTTAGGCAAGGTTGCATTCCTTTAAAATTATAAAGGAGTAAATCTCTTAAAAAATGAATCTCTGTTCTATGAGAGATGATGCAATTAGCATGTTTCCACTCTCTTTCACCTCTCCTCTATCCTCTCCTCTTCAATTTTAGTCAGTTTAAAAGTCTTTTTTAATTATTGTCATTGTAGAGGGAAATGCTCTTATACTTCTAATATTTGATCTGTCAGCTTTAAATGATATCCTTTAACTCTCAGAGATTAACCATTCAACACTCCGCCTCCCTGCCTGCCCTGCTGCTCAGGGCCCTCCTGTCATTTTTGGAGGCTGAACTCTGTCCTCTAGTAATTTCCCCAGAAAGACTCATGGGAACAATTTTTACTCAGTTCTCATTTATTCAACACTGTTTGCCTGTAGTTTTTTTAGAGATAAAAAATTATTTGACTTGATATAATTTCCTTGGTTTATATTTTCTTTATTTAAGTTAATTTTATATTTTGGTTAACAATCCTGTAGGTTTGGATGTTCCTGCAGATTTTCCCATCATTTCGTGTTTTCATCTGTTTTTCTGGCTGTGAAAAGGATTCTGTATTTTTCAATCCCTACATCTTGGTATCCACTATTCTGGGTCCATTTCTCTAGCAAAGATGTGCCTTTTCAGATTCAAGTTTATTTTTATTTCAGAAAATATTTCTTGAATTAGGACTCCATTTTTTTCCAGTAACTTGATTCCTTCTTTAGAGACCCTACGTAGGTGTATGCTGGATTTCCCTTTGTTTGCTTCTCCGTCATTTTCTTGCTCCTTTATATTTATCCTTTCTTCCATTTCTTTTGTACATTTGCTGTATTTCTCTCCTCTCTGCCTTGGTGTTTTCTTCTGTGTTTTGTTTTGTTTCACTTTTATGTTCCTCCCATATCTATCTTTCCTACTGTGTTGATTTTATTTTTGTTTCTTTTTTTCAAAGATCTTTCAGCTTTTATTTCATCTCTGCCACTTTCCTCACCATTTATTTCCAGAGGACTTTGATTTCTACTTTGTGATATTATTCCTGAGAGGCAATAGACGTTCAGCTTTTCAAATTCTTGATAAAATGTTTGCTCACAGTGTTCAGCTGATGCATGGGTTTGTTGTCAATAAATTTGCTGCCCTTTGGGTTTTACATCATTTTGGGTTTAATGGCAGCTAAAATTGATAAATGACATGTGCTACTGCACATCTTGGTTGTCTCTTGTTTATGTAGTTGATTTTTAAAAATCTGAATATATCTGTTTACACTTTTTCTTTCCAGATTTATCTTTTGGCTATAGCCTGCCAAGATTTGACCTTATCAATTTAACTTCATCCTCCTAACTGATAAACATTGTCTTCTATGTTGAGGTTATGTATGAATATATTATCTAGAGCGAATCGAAAGACAGAATTCTGTGACAATTCACTACATCCCTCTCCTAGATGATATCTGTCCACAACTACTTATCCATTCAGGTTTAATGGTTCCACATATTACTAAGTTCTTTAATCATCCTTTTATCCATCCCAGTCTCTTCAACTCTTCCAAAAGTATTTGAGTCTTTATCTGCCAGTAGTGCAATTACCTCTTTCAGTAGAAAAGCCTCTCATTTGATTATAGTGGACTAGTTAACTAAATTTGACTTTGAAATTGCTGTGAGTATCAGAGAGCACATTGGAGATTCCTGGACTAATTCTTGTCACATAACAAAAATGATGAATTTAGATCATCATCATCATCGTATTATTATATTAATATTAGTTAGCATTTACTAATTATTTACCATCTGACTTGTAACTGTACAAACCATTTTATACAAAATATTTCATTTAATCTTTAAAGTAATCTCAATATAGTAGAAACTATGACCCCCATTTATACATAGGAAATCTGACATGCAGAAAGTTTAAGTAACCCACTCACACTTACACAGCCAGTGATCAGTGGGGCCAGCATTTATACCAAGGGAGTCTGATGCTAGAATACCCTTGTAAAGCCACTACTCTATACTACCTTTCTTTATTAGCTCAGTAATCTTGGTGCTGTCCTCTAATTTTTCTAGAAGTTTGCTCCTTGTCTCTAAAATAAGGAGATTAAAATAGATGATCCCCAGGATCTTTTCCATGTCCAGTATTTTATAATTCTAGGAGAGACTTTTTTTTCTGTATTTTATATAAAACACATTTGCTTTTCTCATGTTGAGTCACCAAGAATCCACTCCCAACATTGCTCTGGAAGTTATGCTGCCTTTCCTATTTCTCAAGGGATTATACCCAAGTTGCTCTTGAGGGCGTGCCAAGTCAGGATTTGATATGTGACAAATCACTTCACTCTGCAAATGGAAGCTCCCATCCTAAGTGAGTTAATATTGCAAGCATATTCCTCGGAATGCATGCCCTTAGGAACTTAGGTAAGAGGAACCTACCTGCTTGGGGAATCGCTAACCTTCTGTCAGTTTCATTTCAATCATTCATCCCATGTGCTAAATTTACGGGCTAAGTCCATACAGCTAGTGACAACTAAAAACAAGTTCAAGGCCATTTTACAATCCCAGCCAGTCCTCCTTATACAAATGGCCCAAGAGTCACAACTGACAGGCAGTCCTAAATTAATCCTATTTGGGCTGATTCTCTGTTGTTATAGATTTCTGTGCCTCTGGCTTGCTGCTCAGTAACACCAGCTCTGGCTCCCAATGCTGATGCCTCCTTGGTGTGCCATTGTCAGATCTACTTCAAATCAAACATGCAAAGCATTTGGTCTCATTTAACCCAGCTCTTTTCCCCAAAGAGCAACTCAGAAAGTGATTTCTGTGGAGGAAAAGACTTTGGCTCATCTTCCTGTGCCTTGTGAGTTCTGTACTTCATGAAAATTTACAAGTGGGTGGGATGATGATTCAAACCGAATTCAAACCCGATGTTTAATATTTCAAATTCCTGGATGGTGTTCTCTTTGCTATGACTTTCTGCCTCTTTTATTTCTATCTTTAGATCAACCAGTTTCTTTAGGAAGATAACATATTAATGGTTCCAGAATAGGCACTGGGTTCTGGAAAAGGTGGCAGGTTCTGTGAATGTGTCTGACCCAGGAGAGTCTCCTCTCTAAATACGATAAGGCACAGGGAAGCTCCTATTCTTCTACCTTTTCTTCCTTTCATTACCACCATTTCCTACCTTTATCTTAAGTCTTTCAAGGAAATCTGGAAATGCACTTCGGTATTCACAGTCCTAGACTCAGTACCTCATTATAGAGGAAAGCTCACTCTTACGGACTTCATGTGTGTATCCTTCCAAACTTCACATGTTGAAATCCTAACCTCTAATGTGATGGTGTCAGGAGGTGCGGCCTTTGGGAGGTGATGAGGTCATGTGGGTGGAGTTGTAATGAATAGGATTAGTGCCCTTATAAGAAGAGTTGTGAGAGAGAAGCTTCTCTCTACCATGTGAGGATGCAGTAATGTGGCCATGTGCAAGCCAGGAAGAGGGCGTTTACCAGACACAGGATCTGCCAGCACCTTGATCTTGGACTTCCCAGACTCCAGAACTGAGAGAAATAAATGTTATTTAAGCCACCCATTCTATGGTAAATTGTTATAGCAGCCCAAACTGATTAAGACTTCCACTTAGCTAGAAAGGAGACCTGAGTTCCGGCCCAATCTCTCTTCTTAGGACCTAACTAACTAACTAAATCACTTGAATTTCTGTTTTTTTTTTTTTTTTTTTTTCAAATATACCTTCCACCACAATGATTTTGATCATTTTTAAAGTCCCTACCAACTTAAAATTGCTGTGATTATACTTATCATGAAGAACTACCACCTTAATTTTAGTGGCATAATAATCTGAATAATGAAAACCATAGTTTCTCAGTAACTACCTGTCATTCAGACTTTTTTTCCCAAATGTAGCAATTCTGGATAGATAGCTAATTTTCCATTCTTGCTTTGGAGAGCTCCCCTAGGTGGAAAATAGAATAGAATACAGATTTAGAAGTTTAAATCTTTATTTTAAAGCTGTTTAGTCTTACTGTCTTTTGTAGGTAGAGCTTTGGTCAGAGGATCTTAGGTGGGTTGTATCATTTGCAAGAACAATTCAAGGCTTTTTCATATAAAGATATTGATCGATTACCCAAATAAAAGTTATGGGTACATTTTTTCTATTAAATAGACTCAAGGACTACGTACCTATCCTGTGAGTGGCAAAAAACCCAGCTAGTTCCATACAATAAAGCAACAGTGTACACGCATAGAAGCCAGGAAAATAGAGAAGAAAATGGGGAAAGAGAAAAAAGAAACTTAGAGCTTGTTTGGAGGTTCTAGCAGGGGAGCGCAGCTACTCGTATACCCTTGACCGAAGAGCGGTCCTCCTCTATCGGGGAAGGTTGTCCTCTTTGACTGAGCGTGCAGCTTCGGGAGGGACGCACATGGAGCCGTGAGGGAGGAAAGGGACACCCGCTTAGCCAGCCAGATCAGCCGAATCAACCCTGGCGATCAATGGGGTGACAGATGTCGCAACCAGATCGCCCTCATATCCAAAAAGAAACTTAGAGAAAAAAGAAATTTAAAAAATTCCCAATGCAAAATTCCCCTGAGCCACTGTCATAGCACATCAGCCACTGATTATCAGATATTCTTGGACATAACTCATTCTGCTTTTAACCGAAGGCTGCGGCTCCTACATTCAGGGAGTGGTCTTCTTTTCTGTTACCAAAGCCATCACTTAAGCATCTTGCCCTTAGACTTGCACAGCAGGACTTCTTTCCCAGCCTCTGGGTTTCACAGGACCCTATTCTAGCTTCCCTTGGCTGAAACCAGAGGAGCATAAGACCAAGGGGATGTCCTCATTATTGACAGCACCTCCCCTTCTAGACTGTCCTCTGAGTACCCAGTATTCCATCGATGCCACGTGGCCACGAGTCCGCTTCCAGAGCCTGTACAAGCCTTCTCCTTGATCCTTTCCACCTGAAAGTAGACCAAGCCACCAGTCTGCTCACCCTCATGCCCAAGGGGCTTGTGAGGGGCTTCTTTTGAAGATGGTGGAAGGCAGCAAGACCTTCACTACGAAGACCTAAGCTGGGCCAGACGAGGGTTTGGAGACAGCTTTCCCTGTAGCATCACATTCCAGCAGGAAACCCCAAAGTGTCCAAGAATAGTAAATTCAAACCTGACTTTCCTACTTATATGCAGGTAAATTTGTAAGGTCAGAGAATAGACCATATTTTATGTAAGGGTCTGATAGCTTTATTTGTAACATTTTGATATTTAGACATAAGATACATGGGCTTCCATTTGTAGTGTTGGCCTGGGTCCCACAGGTGTTGGGGCTGGCCTGTCTGTAAGTTCTCTTGTCACCATGTGCCTAGCGTTTACCTTGTAGCAGCAGAGTTGGCAAAAGGCAACAGGTCTGGGTTTGTCACCACAACACTCAGAGTCTGTCAGGGGAGCAAGGCCCATAGTTCTCCTCACTTCATGACTGGAATCACCACCATTTAGGGTCAAACCGATTCAGTCCTTCTGGCAGTCTCCTAGGTCACTTCTAGGGCTATGCCCACTTCTCTAACCTACTTTTTTTTTTTTGAGTGAACTGCAGTTAGTTCTTATACGAAAAGAGAAAATGAAATGTAGTTAATATCTGTTAGGCACCTAGTAAACCAGGCACTGTAACGGGCCCTTTATGTGCTTGCTCATTCACCACTTAAACCTTACAGCAAAGCAGATAATATCTCTATTAGAGGAGGAAACTGAAGTTTAGAGAGTTAAGAAGAAATTGGCTAAGGAACTCAAGGTTCTTGGACTGCCCAAATTATTTGTGATAACCTCGTAACTGCCACAAAAGGGCTTTTCAACCTGAAACTCTGCCACTACTCTTCTACCTTTCAAAGACAACCCCAGAAATCTGGCTCACATGTCTGTCCACGTCTCAAACCAGCCATGTGTGGACCCTAATCCTCATACTTTGGTTTAGCCTCTTGCATGGTGGCTGCTTCCTGGTGAAGCTGAGTGTGGGCACTTGCCCTTGCTGAAGCAAGTTCAACGTGCTTTGAACTTAGAACAAATGGTGGAAAGAGTTTAAGTTCTGGTATAAAAATAAGAGCAGGTGTCAGCAACTGAAGCTTCCCAGCCAGTCTAAGTACTCAAGTTCCTGAGTAGGGCTGGGATTTCAGCAAAGGGAATGGGTAGGAAGCTAAGCCCCAGAAAATGCCTCCTTCATTTATACATCTCTATCACCAGGCTCAGCCTAATGCCCCCTGGGGAGACAGAAATTCTCATGAAGGAACAGTGTGGCGGAGGACTCACGAATGGCCTATACAAAGTGACGGAGTAAGAGAGGGTGCCTCTTGGAAGATACTGGCATTCACTGCAAGGGCTGGACTGCCCACAAATTCGAGAGAAGCCCTTTATGGGTGCAGGGTCAGTCAGGGTCTGAGTGGGGCTGAGGTTTAAGGCAGTTTACATATAGTTGAAAGGCGTTATGGAGATCAGGAATGGGCAAACTAACCTTTTCCTCTGCAGAATCTATATAGTTATTCAACTTAATTCATTAAGATTTTATTGAACATCTACTACCAGTGGGGAACTATTTAAATGTTGTGCAGAACAGTGTTAAATGAGATATGATGGCCACTGTTTTCCAGGTCCCCACTACCTCTAATGAAGGAGAGACCAGTGTCCATCCGTAATGCTAATACATTTTTCACATTAATTATTGTAGTGTGAAAAACTATGCTAATGATAAACTATTACAGAAGTACAAAATGCAGTGAAAGGAAAAGGGAAAGAGGAATTAACTTCAGTGTCTTCTGAACAGGGAGAGGTTGTTACCAATTTGTTAAGTCTCATTGGTCCAGATATTATTCATGTTCCCCTTAGGGCTGTCTACTGAATTGTCTAGAAGTAAAATATTAATTATGTAGTACATCCTGGTTTCTTTGTTTGTTTCTTTCTTTCTTTGTTTTCAGTTAAAGAAGCGATCACTAAGCTCTTCCATTTTTCTTATGTGAACTGATCTAGCATTTTCCTCTTAAAAGGAGAAGAGGTGGTTTGTAGGTATGTTTCTTCCTCTTCATTTTTAGACATATAATTTTAACCATGAGTTGCTGATTTTCTAGCTCAAGGAAAGAGTTTTTCTCTGCATTATAAACCTGATTCTGAATCCTATTAACCTTTTAAATTATGTTTTCTAGTTGATGAGACAGATTTCCAGACAATGGAATTCCTGGATAATTATTGTATTTACATAGGTATGATTTCTTGGTCAGAGAACAAACTTAAAGATAAATTAGTAGAAATGTAAAGTGATGTATGGAAAATCCTATGCCTTTTTTTCTCCCTTTGGAACATCAACTTGTGGAAATTTCTGCAGTAAGGTGGTTAGAAAGCAGTTTATTGAGAAATGATATGGTAACTGTCATTTGCAGGCTCCCTACATCTATCAGGTAAAGTGATTAAACCTGTATCCATCATTCAGCATAATTAATCAGTAAGACACAGCAGCTCATGCTCCCGTGTTGATTAATCTGTGGTTCAGGTACATACATTTCAGGTTTCAAGTTCACGTGAGAAATACATCCATCAGGGCTGCCACATGCACTGCTGTGCCCTGTTGCAATTATAAAATGAGTAGATATTTTTTAAAGAAGAGTGGAAAGAGGTTTTTTCCTAACTGGAAGCGAAGAAGTACAGGGCAAACAGAAAGCAAAAATCCAGTAAAATAGGTCTCTTTGTTATTTATTTATTTATTTATTTTTCTTTTAAATTATGCCAAGCGGTTCTCCAGTTCATGAAATAGATCTCTTATCTGAGTATAAGAGGCTTCGATTTAAGAGCCTTATCAGTCATGCAACAAATATATATTGGGCCTCTAACCCACCCTAGGGATACAACAATGTCCAACAAGCTCCTTGCTCTCAGCAAGCAGACAGCCTGGAATTCAAAGGCCAGCAATGTTAGAGAGGGACACTGCTGTCCCCTTGGACCTCATCAGCACCGATCTGAGGTTTACTGTTTTACAGGACAGATCTTTTTTATAGAGGTAGCTAACGCAGTGTCTTTTTTTTTTTTTTTTTAAAGATTTTATTTATTTATTTGACAGAGAGAGACACAGCGAGAGAGAGAACACAAGCAGGGGGAGTGGGAGAGGGAGAAGCAGGCTTCCTGCGGAGCAGGGAGCCCGATGCGGGGCTCGATCCCAGGACTCTGGGATCATGACCTGAGCCGAAGGCAGACGCTTAACGACTGAGCCACCCAGGCGCCACCCGCAGTGTCTTAATAATGGTTTGGATACATGAAATAACCTTAAATGTCTCAGTAAAATTTTTAATTTTGCTTATGCAAGACCCAAATCTGTTTTGATAGTGGCAAAGAACATTCTGGTTACTGGCTCAATTCAATCATTTCACAAATGAGCAAAGCTCAGGGGGAGTTACTCACTCAAGTTCACCCAGCTGGTGATTAGCAACATTCAAATGCAAATGTATGCACTTAACCAGATTTCTGCTCCTACTCTACCATGCTACCTTTAGACAAAAATTTTTGAAAAATAAATCTGAAGTGATTTGATGTAGCTTTTAATTTAAAAAAATTCGATATTTCGATATATATTATTTTAAGCACTTAATTGTTTTATCGTAGCGATTGTTTTAGCAATTCACATGATTTAGCGGTGTGCTCCTTCCATATGTTTTCCTACATGTATAGAAACGTACAAATACATAGACACACAATATGAATATGGTTTTCAAAGTAAGTGATTATGTTTTGTGTATTGTTTAGCTTGTAAGGGTCTCCTTAAAGATTCTACTTCTGATCCTTTTCTTTATGTCCCATTTTAATCAGTCACCTGCAGGATGAGTCTGGGTTTCCCATCATAGACATTAGGGTCCAACTAACCTACCAGTTTTAGGTTGAGCAAAAAAGAAGTTCCTTTTCTTGGCTGCTATTATAACTGCCGTCTCATGACCTTGAGTGAGTTCTTCAGTCTCAACTTTAATAACTTCAGATATATCCTCTGGATATTCAGAAATCGGGCTGGGAGATGAAGGAAGAGACTAGAGAGAGAAAGCATGTGGAAGAGTGGGTACACTGGCATTTCGGAGAAACTCACAGTGGAGTTTTTCTTAGCAACTTAGAATATGTGCATATTCGTACTCATCATTTTGAATACATTTTAGGCAATGGATATTGATGGCAAAAAAACCCTCAGAAATGTATATGCAGCTATGTCTCAGCTAAGAAATGAGAAAGGGCTTTGTTTAGACAAACACAAAGTCAGGTTTTCCAATAATTTCTATAGCCAATCAGAGTTTCACAGTGTGTACTACACTCATCTAACAACTAGGTAAAATTGAAAAGGGGTTGATATTCTGGATGAGAGTTGAAATGGGTCCTGTTGCCTGAGTTCCTCCCATTATGTAAAATAAATCAGGGATTTTAACTGCTTAAGTGTTTCAGGAAGTCTGACCACTTTAAATTAGAGCTTTTGCTGACTGAAGGATATTTGTGATGAAATTAGTTTTCCTTTTAAATTTTGGCGTTTGAAGCCTGATAAAGTCACTTCCACAAAGTTGTCCATTTTTTGAATTAGTTTCTCTTGATAATCACATAAATTAAGCTGCAAAGTCTTAACTCTTGAAAAATTACAAAATCTATAAAATGGATTTTAAAAGAGCAGAATGGAAAGAAACCTACACACAACAAAAACAGCCCCTAATGTTTATTTTCTCCTTGAAATATTCTTTGTGTTTTTAAAAAACCTTAACCCAGGATATGCTCCCCTCATCTTTTCTGCTAAGCATCTCAGTCTAATAAACAAATATCTCATGTGAGGATAGCACCAAATCTTAAGCTTCTCATAAGCTCACACTGCACTGTCTGGGTTAATAAAATTGCCTTTCTCATTTACAGGTTTTTAAAGAGCTAAGCATTTAAAAAAATATATTTTATTTATTTATTTGAGAGAGAGAGAGAGAGAGCGCACATGAGTGGGGGTGGGGAGAGAAGAGCAGAGGGAGAGGGACAAGCAGACTTCCCGCTGAGTGCAGAGCCTGATGTGAGGCTTGAACCCAGGACCTTGAGATCATGACCCAAGCAGAAATAAAGAGCTGGATGCTCAACCGACTGAGCCACCCACAAAGATGTAGAAGTATTTTGATAATATTTTTACAATGAACTTCCCCTTGTTTTTTTACGTCTTAATTTTCTTTGCTACATTTACTGTAGATTGCACAAGAACTTTTACTCTCTTGTAATTGTGCCTCAGACTTCTTGAAAGTCCACCTTCTAAATTGCCCAGATGATCTTCTAGAGTCTACATGTTACCATTGGTTTATTCTTGTGCTTTGTGTATTTGAAACTTTGGCTGTACTAAGCAAATGCAAGGTTATAAATTTAGCTAATAGTTTACAGACAATTCAGATGATTATGATTTCATTTGGTTTAACTAAGCCGTACTAGTTCATTTCATGAGGAAATGATGCTGTAGACAAATGTAAATAAAGCTGTGAGTGAAGCATCAAGTGGCATTTGTGAGAAATAAATTAGAATTAAAAAAAAATTAGGAGTTGGAAAGCTCGTGAGATAATTCACATCCTGGGTTCCCTTCCTCTGGAGCCTGGATGTTTATGGGGGGGGAGTGTTGCCATAAGGTGGCTTCTGTGAAGAAAGCAAAGTGCCATGATTCTGAGGGTGTGCCTACAATTATAAGAGACAACTGCCAACATGAGCCTTAGTGTGGTTTTCTTAATCTATTCTGGAATTGGCAAACCTTGATTAGATTTTGATCTAATTAGATGCAATTTGTAGTTACTTGATTTGAAAAATAATCTATGACTTTGTTGAAGTTTGCTTATGAATGTCTCATGTCACTCTGAGGAGTCTGTTAATCATATTAAACATAGATCTATCTCAATTTAAGTGAAACTGAAGGGAAAAAAACACACAACAATCTGGGTTCTAGACTGATGGAGCCTAGGGTTCTAGGTGAATTTTATTATTTTTTTCTTTTTCTTTTATTTTTTTAATTAAATTTTATTTTATTATGTTATGTTAGTCACCATACAATACATCATTAGTTTTTGATGTAGTGATCCATGATTCATTGTTTTCATATAATACCCAGTGCTCCATGCAGTACGTGCCCTCCTTAATAACCCATCACTGGACTAACGCATCCCCCCTCCTCCCCTCTAAAACCCTCAGTTTGTTTCTCGGAGTCCATAGTCTCTCATTGGCTCATCTCCCCTTCCGATTTCCGCCCCCCTTCATTTTTCCCCTCCTTCTCCTAATGTCCTCCATGCTAGGTGAATTTTAAATAAGTGAATACCATTTTTACTGATGTGTTTAGCAGTAGGTAGGCATATGTGATTGTGATAAAGGCAAGGAGCAGGGTCATGAAATGCAACAGAGCTAGATTGAATCACAACTTTGTCATTTATTATCTACTCTGGCTTATAAATAGTTATTATAAGTTATTACATGATAATCCCTTCCTTCCTTTCTTTTCTTCTTTCTTCCTCTCCTCAGCTTTTTCATTCTCTCTTCTTTCTCCATTTTTATTTCTATACATGAAAGATGTATATGCAATCTATGATTATATTATATAATGTATATTATATATCCATCAGGAGTTTTATTTGTGGGAAAATTTTAGTTACAAATTTAATTTCTTTAATTGACTTAAGGCTATTAAGATTTACTATTTCTTCCCGAATCCATTTTTGTAATTCTGTCTTCCAAACAATTTTTTGTATCTAAATTCTCCAATTTACTGCCATAAAGTCATTCAAACTATTCCCTTAATTATTTAATGTCTGTAGGAACTCTAGTTGTGTCCACTCTTTCATTACTAATATTTATTGATAATTTGTGCTTTTAGTTTTCTAGTTCAATGATTTCTGCTCTTTATTATTTCCTTCCTTCTATCTTAATTTGGTCTAGTTTTCCTAATTTTGTGAAATGGAAATTTCAATCATTGATTTAGATCATTCTTCTTTTCTAATATATAAATTGAAAGTCATAAATTTCCCTCTAAACACTGCATTAGCTGCATTCCACAAATTTTGATATGCTATATATTTAAACATTTTTATATAATTGACAAGTTATATATATTTAAAGTCTTTTTATATATGTATATTATTTACATTATACACACACACACATACACACACACACACACACACACCAATAACACAATTAAGGTACTGAACATATCCATCACTCCCAAGAGTTATTACCTCATAACCATTTGCCCCTTTGCAATCCGTCCATTTGGCTTCTCTTCCCCACACCCATGTAACCTCCTTTCTTATACTGTAGATTACTTTGCATATTCTAGAGTTTTATATAAATGATTCATAAAGTATGCGTTCTTTTTAATCTGGCTTCTTTCACCAGGTGTAATTATTTTGAGATTTTTCTATGTCCTAACAAATGTGAGTAGTTCATTTTATTTTTATTTTATTCTATTTTTATTTTATTTAAAAAAAAGATTTATTTTAGTGAGAGAGAGAGAGAGAGAGAGAGCACAGAGGCATGCTTATGCAAGTGGGGGGCAGGGCAGAGGGAGAGGGAGAGAGAGAATCTCAAGCAGACAGCCTCCCTCCCTGGCCCTGCTGAGTGTGGAGCCCAGTGTGGGGCTTGCTCTTATGACCCTGAGATCATGAGCTGAGCTGAAATTAAGAGTTGGAAGCTTAACTGACTGAGCCACCCAGGCTCCCCTCATTTTATTTTTAAATGGTATTATTCAATGAAACAATACAATTATATTTACTCATCCACCCTTTCATGGAAACTCTTTCTAGTTTTTGGTTATTACAAATTAAGGTTGTATGAATGTCTTTGTGTGGACATGATTTTCTTATCTGTTGGTAAATACCTAGAATTGAATGGCTGGATTTTAGGCATATACTTAACCTTTTAAGAAGCTACCATAATGTGGGGTGCCTGGGTGCCTCAGTCAGTTAAGCATCTGCCTTTGGCTCAGGTCTTGATCCTGGGGTCCTGGGATCAAGCCCCGTGTCAGGCTCCCTGCTCTCTCCTTCTCCCTCTGCCCCTAATCCCCGACTTGCTCTCTCTCTCTCTCTCTCTGCTCTATGTCTCCTGACATAGTAGAATTTGTTATAAATTAGAGGAGAGTAGGTTGTCTCAGAGACATTCTTATATCCATAAAGAGTATGACCTTAATCATATAAATTTTGTTAACAAAGTTTTGTTGTTTTCAATTTTTATTTAATTACTTCCAGGTTCATATTCTTGTCATATTTTTTTAAATTAGAAACTCATGATATTAAATTTGAAAAAGCAAGATGTTTTCCTTCTACATGTACAGACTTTCACATAGAGTTACTAACATGCTTTTAAAAGTTTGAGCCAAGGGGCGCCTGGGTGGCTCAGACGTTAAGCGTCTGCCTTCGGCTCAGGTCGTGATCCCAGGGTCCTGAGATCGAGCCCCGCATCGGGCTCCCTGCTCGGTGGGAAGCCTGCTTCTCCCTCTCCCACTGCCCCCGCTTGTGTTCCCTCTCTCGCTGTGTCTCTCTCTGTCAAATAAATAAATAAAATCTTAAAAAAAAAATAAAAATAAAAAAAAAAATAAAAGTTTGAGCCAATTTATCCAGAATCTTTCAGCTGCTTTAGAGAAATGTGTGCAAAAATGTAAAAGCCTCATGTATTTATCTTTATTAATTAGAAAAAGAACATAATGATTTATACATATTGGTTAGGCTGAGTCTGTAGGTTGAAAACGAAAATTCTTTTTCAACTATTGATAACCCAAGGTAGGTTTTTGATTCAGGATTTATTGCTAATCTTGCAACAATATTTTTTATAAAATGAAGCATTTGCTATTTTCTTTTTTTAAAGTTGTCCATAAGATGCCCTCGTAAGCGAAAGGCTTAATAGGTTTTATGGCTGTGAATTACTTTCACCAATACTTGAGTACATAACATAATATATACTAAAAGTGCTGAGTCTATTCTTTGAATTGGTACAAGTTTACATTATTAAAACTTTGCTCAGTTTCTCAATTTTTCTGTTCAAATTTGATTTCAGAACATTCTGTGTTTTTTTTTCCAACTGAGCTAAACTTGAAGCTTATGGATTTATCAATACACTATGCACTTTTGAACTCTGACATCTGATCCTAAGAAATAAATGTCCTTTTTGTTCCTGTGCATAAGAGTATATTATTTGGTAAATGTTTTTATCTTAGTCTTATCTAAGCAACTGATCCATGTAGATGGAACCACCATTCCACCACACGTATTTTTATATTTCTCAAGCCAGTTATTTTCCATTCTGCCTAATCAGGCTAAATTTAAAAAGTAGCGAAACCAAATCTCCATTTCCCCTTTGGATTCCCATTAGTTAAGTTGGATGTGACTCAAATAGGAAGGTTTTCTTTTCCTGCTGGTCTCAAAAATAACTGGCCCTTAAAGACCAAACGGAAGAAATGTATTTGGAATATGAAAATAAATGCAGTCAAGTTTTGATTGAGTTGGAGGGATCATCTTTCACACATTAAGATATAACACTGTTATCAAAGAACAGAGCTAGGAGAATTAACATGTGGCGAAAGTGAGTGAAAGCCATCCATTAATCCTCAAATGGATTAGAAATATTATGGCAAAAAAATTCTTTGAGGGTGAACTAAAAGGATTTTAGTAATAGAATAAATGCTAACTTAAAGAAAATGTAGACTATTACAGAGGTCTACAGATGACTGTCTTCAGCAGGAAAAAATAGGAATTTTGGGGGAAAGATTCTGAGAAGCATATTCTCATCCAGATGCCAGACAAAATTTTCTAATAGAGCTGAGCATCTTTATTTCTTATTTCTGAGTCATTACAATGATTAGAATATGCTATAGTGATGACTGGGGATATCTACACAGGGGACAGTGTTTTTAAACCATGAACAAGTGGTTCATAGCCTCGACCTTTGTGGGTTGTGGTAAAGCTATTAAATGACCACAAGTTATAGTCACTAGCAACTGAGATCAAAAATCACATTTGTGACTTAGGAACAGTGCTTGCCAGTCATATCAAGACTTCTAAGCCATCCATTTGTTTTTGTTTTGCTTAGTTTTTTGGCATGGCTATTCTTAGCAGACATTTAGCATTAGATCTGTAAGATGGCAAGTGTTTAAGGTAACCCTAGAGGGAGGAAAGGAACTGAAGGGCTGGGCGAGCACAGGAACTTTTAGAGGACTGACAGTGACCTAAGCATCTGAATGGGAAGATGCGATGACTTTCCAGTCAGTCCACAAAAAGAAGGGAAATGATGAGGCGCCTGGATTGGCTCAGTCCGTTAAGTGACCGACTTCTGATTTCAGCTCTGGTCGTGATCTCATGGGTCTTGGGATCAAGCCCCGGCTTGGCTCCCCACTGATCAGGGAGTCTGCTTGAGATCCGCTCTCTCCCTCTACCTCTGTCCCCACCCCCGGCTGTGTGAGCTCCCTCTCTCCCTTTCTCTCTCTCAAATAAATAAATAAATCTTTAAAAAAAAAAAAAAGAGGGGAAATGGTGGCAAGTACAAAATCACAAATTAATCTTTTCTCCATGGAATTGACAAACATTACAAAAGCTGACTGAGCAGCAGTTTATGAGGGCAAGACTCCTGTAATCTTAGAAGATGACAATCTTAGCTGATTGTAGCAGAAGCAGCCAAGGGCTGGTGGCCGACAACAAGCAGAGGGGCAGTGTTTCAGAGAGATGTTCTATCTGCTCTCAGGGTTCAGAGCAGCCTTCCTGCTGTGAGTGAAGGGAAGGAATCCCAGACCCTGGTGGCATTACATTCAGTATAGTCCATCAGAAAACCCAACACTGACACATCGCATGGAACTCTGTTACGGAACAGCACACACATTCAGGTTGCTCTTGTGGGCAAGGTAAATGGATTTTATAGATATGCAAAGTACACATTTTAATGCTTTATAAGCGTGTACAGAGATTTATATTTTAGCTAAAACTCTTAATATTGCTGCATGAGATAGTTTTCCTCCCGTTTTTTAAGAATTCTATGTTTCTGGAAGAGGGAACAGACTACATAAAGTATCCCATAAAGGAGTTTACCTAGAGAAATTCTTGAAAGACTGTATGAATTGTGGCATTACCTATACTTTTTTGTACATGAAAAGCAAGTGTAATATTCTGAGACTTGAGTGCTATTTAAAAAAAATAGGTTGGAAAGAAAGGGAGGAAGGTGTTTGAAATTGGTAGAAGATCATCGTTGAGAGTAGGATGACCTACAGTCAGGAATGATGTTCTGAGGGCAGGGCAGGTATAATGATTGTACTAGAATTCTGAGCCATCTTAGCAGAGCCCTGCAAGATGGGCAGTGTGTAGACATGGGAAACAGATCATACAGAATGAGGAATGGGGGTGATTACGTGGGTGAGTTCTTTCCACATGTAACTGGTCCCTGGGCTCTGGACCAGGATAATAGCAAGTACGTTTTCTCTGGAAACAGGTTCATGGTGACTAGAACTTTGGTTTAGAGAAAAAATGGAATTCTAGCAGTACCATTGCCCTAGGTTGGAGGAGGCTTACTATTAAATAGCACTTATTTTACCTCTGAGAATGTCAGGAAAGTAGAGCAAAGCCAAAAATTCCAGCTATGCAGAACTGTAGATGGAAGTGAAAGTGGGAAACCGAGAATCAGATAGACCTCAACAAAAAGAAGTCCAAGTTCACTTAGACCTTGTTTCACTTCTCTTCCACTCTGGACATCCATACACACAACAAAGCAGTTATGCTCTTATATTGCAAAATGCAATTGTGTTCTGATGCAAATATATGCAAATATATGATCTTGACACATCCAAATTATCTTTCCCCAGCCATATTTCATTTATATAATTCACCACCACTGTTTACTATTTGTAATTTTTTCTTTATACGGAGTTTTGTCATTGTTGTTTGTTGATTTGTTTATTGCTCTTAAGGGAAAAGTGCCACCTGCTCTCTGTAGAGGCAGGTACAGAGGTCTCTTTGGAGGAGGTCTTAATTGTCCTAGAAAGGTCATGTAGCCCTTTGGTTATTTGGGAATGTCATGACTAAGCATTCATCTGCCTAGGAAATGGGTTGATAGGACTTTATATGCTTTATTCTTAGCTTTGTTTCTTCTTACTGTTGTTTTCTTTTTTCTTTTTTATTGATCCAGTTAGTAATGGCATGTCACCCAAACTCCTAAGGCTTTGATAATTAAATTACAGATCATACTATAAGATGAAATTATGCCCATGTGCTTATGGCTCTTTGGGAATGAAAAATTAGCACAAGGTTTGAAACATTTACATTTTAAATATCTACATGCTAATAAAATTCAAGATGTAGGGGTCATTTTCTTATTTGAAATATTTTTTATGTTTACCTGATAAGCATGAACAACTTCTAAATGCCTCTCCATTTGTATAATCACCTCCCTTTTGAGTGTGAGTAGAATCCATGAAAATGATATTATGACCCTCAAGATTATTTGTTAAATCATATGGCAAAAGGGGGATACCTGGGTGGGCCTAATTTAGTTACACGAGCCCTTTAAAATGAAGAGACTTTTTTTTAGCAGGTGGTAGAAAGGGAAGACAGAGAGATTCAAAGCATAAGGATTTGGCACACCATAGCTGACTTGTGGATACAAGGGGGCCACATGACAAAAAAATGCAGGGGGCCTCTGGAAGCTCAAAGTGGCTCCCTGCTGATAGGCAGCAAGAAAATGAAGACCCATCAGTCCTACTAATGCAAGGTTGCTGACAACAACTTGAACCAGCTTGGAAGCAGACCCATCCAGAAGAGTCATCCAGAAATTGTGGGTCAGAGCTTGGCCTGACTGACCCCTTGATTTTGGCTTGTGAGACCATAAACAAAGAGCCTAGTCAGACCCACCTGGACCTGTGACCCACAGAAAGTACAAGACAATAAATGGGTATTGCTTTAAGCCACCAAGTTTGTGGTAACTAGCTACACAGCAATAGAAAATCAATAGAGTCTACTATATGCTCTGTGTGAAGTGTTGAAATCACAGATGGATAGATCACTGTCACTTCTTTTGAGATGTTTACAGCAGAGTAAACAAGACAGATGCAGAAACACCAAATATAATAATGTATTGAATAAAATGATAGAAGTTGGCTATAAGATACTATGGAAATGCAGATATGTGGTACAAATTCTGTCTAGGGAAATCAGGAGACTTTCAACAGACTGTGGTTGTTAGGTTCTATAATGAGAAAATAGTATATAACAGGGATAAACAATATTACCAGGAAAAGAGACATGGATTCTTAATGTGTGAATATTCACAACCTTGCAAAACCGATTGAAGGCACAATGAAAGTCAGTTTCTGTTTTATAAGAAATTAACTGGTGTAAGTGTGAGTGTACCTTCGTGTTTGGAGAAACAGTTCTATCTGAGAATATCCATTTTATCATGTTGCAGAGAGATTTCCTCCAAGCACATTCTGATTAAGCAGTACTGATCATCAATGAGTAACTTAATTGAATTTCTATGATGTATTTAATAGCTTCCCTAGCTCAGAAAAGTAAGTTTTAAGCCTTGAAAACTGCTCTATGAGGTAAAATTAGATTCAGCTGGGGGTGACTCAAACCTCAAATAACAATAACTCAAAACCTCAAATAAGGCAGGCATTTATTTCTCTGTCATGTAAAAGTCTTGGTTGGCAGCTGGGTGGGAGTGGTCATGGCAAGTTCAGGTGTCAGGGATCTGGGCTTCTATGACTTTGAAGCATGCATGCATTATATTTCCAAGGTTGTCTCAAGATCCATTTGTCTTTTAGAACTCTGGGATTTATATTATATTCCATTCAGTGGGAAAGAGTAAGGATGATTATGCTAACTCTCCTTTCACATCTCAGTAAGGTTATTACCCAGAAATTACACATATCACTTCCATTTATAAGTTCTTGATCAAATCTTTTCCACAAAATCACTACTTGCAAGGAAGGCTAAGGAATGTGGTTCTATTTCAGATGGCCATATGCACTACTAAAAGTCAGAGATTCTATCACTGTATGTCATTCAAGTTACACACTTTGTATAGGTAACAACTAAAAGTAAGCACCCATATATTTTCTTTAAGTTTTAAATTTAAGTTGACTTTAAGAAAAGCTGAGTTATTTTTAACATTATAGTGGGGTTTTAGAAAATGCTATCAAGACACCATTTCCCAAAGTTCTTAACTTCAGGTGATAGTAGGTCATTCAGCAATGAAATTGGAAGAAAATATAGGTGTACAAAGAACTACACGTAAAAATAGACTAAATGATAGTTATTCATCTTTAAAAGGAGAGCATAAAATATACAATTTTCTAGGATATAGGGTTATTTCTTCACCTTTAAGCACTGGACATTCAGAAAAACCAGGTTAAAGTCTAAAGGTGCATTACTGACATAGTAATTAGAGTGCATGCTGTTAAGACTATGGACAAGAATTTATAAAGAATTTATATAGCTTATAGAAAAAAATTGAATTTAGCAAGTCTAACTTGGCTGAAAATGGCAAAGGCTCTTTCATGGGAGCTTGAGTGAGCATGCTATATAAACAAATAGATTTTTTTTTTCAGGTAATTAATCTTTCTTTCTGCAGAAAAGTTTTATTTCTTTTAAGGTCAAACAAACTATATCCAAGGCCTTAACTTAAAGACATAAACCAAAGTAGCCATTATTCCTTATTTAGAACTTGACGAGTGTATGTCACTAACTAGCAACTTGAATGAGTGTTGGTCAAGTCTACCCCAGAAAAGAAGTGGGTTAGAAGTAAAAAGCTATCTCATGATGGTCTTGAATATAGCAACTTATAGAACCATAATAGGTGTGAAAATCAGCAGCTTAACAGTCACTGGAGGGAGCAGAATGGATTTGGAGTGCCTCAAAAAGCTTCATTCCCAGAGAATTTTAGTACTTGACCTGTTTGGCAGCTTCCTGATCTTGTCTTTATTGGCAGAATCTGTCTTTTTTCAATATGACTCAGAGCTCACTTGATGAGGAAAGCTCTGTCCCCAGGACATTTGTCACACACACAAACACACACACATACACACACACACAATGGCAGTTGTTTAACACTGTAGATGCCTGAAGTGGCTAAGGCAATTGAGGCAAATAAGATTGCCAAAAATCTTCAAAGGAAAATTTGGGGAATGAGAAACAAAAGGCAGAGTTGATGGAATTATATTAAAACAAACATGATTCAACAATATGCTATCTATAAAACCATACTTTAAGCTTGAGGACAAAATGAGATTGAAATTACAAGGATGGAGGGGCATTTGGGTGGCTCAGTCGGTTAAGCGTTCAACTCTTAATTTTGACTCAGGTCATGATCTCAGGGTTGTGAGAATGAGCTCTGTGTTGGGCTCCACACTGAGCTTAGAGCCTGCTTAAGATTCTCCCTCCCTGTCCTTCTCCCCTCCCCCACCCCTCCCCCCACTTATTCATACATGCTCTCTCTCTCTCTCTCTCCCCCCCTAAAAAACAAAAAGAAATACAAGGATGCAAAAAGATACACTATGCAAACAGTAAACAAAAGAGAACAAAAGTGGCTTACTAATATTAGATTAAAAAGACTTTAAGGTAAAAATTATTCTTGGAGATAAAAAAATGACATTTATAATGACAAAAAGGGTCAATCCATCAAGGAGACATAACATTATAAATATATATGCACCTAATAATGAAGCCCCAGAATACATGAAGTAAAAAGTGATAAAATTGAAGGGAAAATAGATAATTCAACAATATTAGTTGTAGAACTCAAAACACCATTTCCAACAATTGATGGAACAACCAGACAGAAGACCATCAATGAAATAAAAGATGTGAACAACACCGCAAGCCAATTAAATTTAACAGACATACATAGAACACTCCATCCAACCACAGAATACACATTCTTCTCAAGTGCACATGGAACATTCTCCAGGATAGACCATATATTATGCCAAAGAACAAGCCAGAATAAATTTAAAAGGCATGAAATCATACAAAGTGTGTTCTCTGACCAGAATGGGCTGAATTTAGAAATTAAAAATAAAATTATTAAATTTTTTAAAATTCATAAATATGTGGAAATTAACAGACTTGTAAAATAACAATGGGTCAAAGGAGAAATTTATGTAAAGAGTAAATAGAAAATTTATTTATTTAAAAATTAGTACATTAACACCTTCCTACCAGGAAAAGTCTAGAATTCATTGATGAATTCTGCCAAATATTTAAAGAATAAATAATGCCAATCCTTCACAACCTCTTCCAAAAAATATCAGAGAACAATTATTAACAGATATTACAGAAAAAAGAAAACTAAAGACCAATATCCGTTACAAATATCAACACGAAACCAGGGAATTCTAGATTGCTTTAACATGTGAAAACCAGTGAGTGTAATTACCATATTAATAGAATAAAGGACACAAACTACATGGTAATCACAATAAATGTAGAAAAATAATTTGACAGAATCAAACACTGTTTCATGACAAAAACACTCATTGACCTAGGAATAGAACTTCCAGGAAAACCCACAGTTAACATCATATTTAATGGTGAAAGACTGAATATTTTCTCCACATCAGATCAGAAGTAAGACAAGATGCCTGCTCTCACTACTTGTATTTAATATTACACTGCATATTCTAACCAGACAATTAGACAAGAAAAATAAGTAAATAACATACAGGTTGGAAATGGACCATTAAAAACTATTTTCATCTCAGATGCCAATTAGGCAAAAAAAAAAAAAAAAAAGAGAGAAAGAAAGAAAGAAAAAGAAAGAAAAGGCATCTAGATTGGAAATGAAGATCATCTGTTCTCAAATGATGATTTTGTATGTAGAAGATCCTCAAGAATCCATGAAAAACTACCAGAATTAATAAAAAATTTCAACAAGGTTTCAGGATACAAGATCCATACACAAAAATGTTTAGTATTTCCATACACTAACCATGAACATTCTAAAAATGAAATTAAGAGAACGATTTTATTTACAACAGCATCAAATGGAATAAACTATGAATAAATTAAATACAAGTCTGTGAAACTTTTACATTAAAATCCACAAGACATTATTGAATGAAATTTAAAAAGAAGTAAATGAATGGAAAGACATCCATGTTCATAGAGTAAAAGATAATATCTTAAAGATGACGTTATTCCCCAAATTGATCTACAGATTCAAAGCACTCTCTTTTTTGCAGAATTTGAAAAGCTGATCTTCAAATTCATATGGAAATGCAGGGGACACAAATAGGTTTAATGGGTAGCACAACGATATTTTATAAATAGAAACAATCATATTTTGGAGAATTCTGCTCTACCCTGACCTTTTTCCAACTTGAAGAGGCTTTAAGGTTGAGTCTATTGTTCAAGGGAGAATAAATACAAAATGGCCATGTTCGCCCTCCCTTCCTTACTGAATAGAAACCATGGGTTTGGTTCATAGACAAAACAGCAAGTGCTGGTATAAAATAGAACAGAAATATTTAAATTAGGACCCAGGGGCCACTGGAGGGTGTTTACAAAACTTCTGCCCCAGGAGGTCTCCCTGAGATGAATTGACATGCCTTTCTCAACGTGGGAGAATGCAGCGTAGTATTTTGATTTTTAAAATGTCTCCTCGTGCTCTACAGTTCTTCTTAGCAGCCCGGTGAGAGAAATGCAGACTGCTGTCTTGAATTTACCCGACAGAAATGAATAAAGCTCATTCAGAGAAATGACCTGCATTTTGTCAGATGCCATGCTCTGCACGGCCTCCTCTCCATGGGATAGCCAGACAGCGTGCAGTGCCACGGTACACAGGTTAGCAGCTGGAAAAGAAATCATGGCAAGCCAAGGCTGAGTTGCAATCCGGTGAGGAGAGCTGGATATGAAGATTCACAGTCTGGAGAAACCGTAAGGGAAACAAGTACTCTAATAGGCACTGACTTGATGCTGTTCATTACAGGTCAGTTTCTGAGGTTAGCATCTGTCTTTATCCGTGTACTCCCGGTTGTTAAAGCCAGATGTGGCTTAGGTGTGGCTAAGAGAAGTTGCTGTGGTTAAGAGAATGGGCTTTGAGGCAAAGTAACATGGCCAAGATCCCAGTTACTATGATACAGTTTCATCAACTGCAAGATGCTGAAAACAATAGAGTTTTCTTCATAGGATGGCTGTAAGGATTAAATTATCTAAGGCAGATAATGTGTTTTTTGCAAGTGACAATTATTAATATTAGCTTTTATTAAAGATGAAGCTGATTTTTTCTTATGTCATTGTTTTATCCAGCCTTCATAGATTTCCAGACTCTTGAGCCCAGTTCTCTTAAATAAATAAGAGATTGGGTTGGCAGAGCTGTGAAGAATTATTCCCCAGAAATTATCCCAGACCTGGACTATGACTACCATTCCAAGCCCATATTTTTTATGGAAAATGGATTTTAATGGGTTGTACAGGAGGAGGCCTCAGTACCCAGTGGGATCATGGGAAGCTCCAAGGTGGGTTTTTCCTCTCCTCCACCAGAGGTGCTCTGATGCAGGGTCATGTGGGAAAGTCCCCACATCCAAATCCCCTTGATGGTTCTGTGCCCTTAAAGGCAAACTGCCTCATGGCAGCCAGCTCAGCTCAGAGGTTCATTACTGCTCCTTGGCTCTACTAGCCCTCTCCTTCTCCTTTTGCAGTAGACCACCTGCCCAGGTTGCTGTGGTGCTAGCCCTCTCCCGTCAGCCTCCAGGAGATTCCTGGTTACCAGGGAGCAGGATAGGGCCCCTAGGGAAAGAAAGGAGAGCTGGTGTAGGTTTCAGGGTGAGAAAACAGATGTTCCCCAGGCCCTTCACCAAGATTTCTCCCAACTCTGCTGTGTTTTATGGCTTGGGACTTCCCTGGGGGTGGATTTTTCCTGGTAGCTTTCAAGCAGGAATTCTGAGGACTGTCACCATCATAGACCCCTCTTCACTGAATCAGAGAAGGCCCTAGCTGCTCTTGTGGCCTTTTCTCCCCCCATTGCCTTTCCCTTTGTCTGTAAAATGCCTTTACATACTGTGTATGGGTGTGTGTTCACATGTTTATGCTCTGTCTCTTGGTCACTGAAGCATCTAAATAAAGAATTTCTCTCATAAACCAGACTGCAACTTAACAAACCTGGGATTTGGGACTATATTGCCATTGGATCTAGACTATGTGTGTCTTGACCCCTCACCAAATAGCGAATAATTTTTCAATGGTCCATCTTGAAGCAAGGTCTTCTGATTCTCAGCTTATTGAATTTTACTTGAGGCTGCATAGGAGCAAGAAAAGAAACCTTGAGCATTGACCATGATAGCCTCCAAAGGAAAGTAGAACCTTAACAAACCCCATGGTGGTAAGTAGAGGAAGACTAGGAAAGCTCCTTTTTTCATCTACCCAATTAAGGCAAGAGTTCTCATTCTTTCATCTTACTATCTGCCAGTGTGCATGTAGTATAGCTGGATAAAGTCATCCTGGAGAGAACTTGCTCTCTACTTGTTCCAAAGGAAGATATAAATTGAGCCATTGGGGAAGAAATGAAGCCATCAGACACAACTGTGATGGCTTTTTAATGAGATTGTTTGTACTAGGCCAGCAGGTAACCTTGGTGCTGAGTCAAACCCAAGAAAGAGGTGGTGAGAGATCAAGGGAGGAGGGAAGGAGAGAGGCGTGCTGGAGCTGGAGTTGGCAGCTGGCCAGCAGGCTACAGAAAAGGAACTAAATTATGCATCTTATTTAGTACATTTATTAAAAGAACATTTCTAGGCAAACATCCCAAAACAAATGTGACTATCAGTTAAGTGCCCCACAGTCCTGAGCAGATTTAGTGCATGACAATTTTCTCATAATGGCTTTGTGGTGTTTGCTGAGTTTCATCTCTTTATAGCATTTTATGAATTGTCATTCCATGGGGATTTTAAATAGGCTGAATTTGCCCTTCATTTGTGGTTGTTCAACAAAGTCAAAAATGGATAAATGCAGAGTGAACATGGTGTAGGAATCGGAAGAACATATTTAAGTTCAAATGATATTCACCCTAAGTTTTTGATTGACATTTACCAACAGAGCAGTGCTTACTCCTATTGTTCATTAATTTATGAACTTTTTGAACATTTCTTTTGTACTGGGGTTTGAACTTTAGATCCTGGGGACACAAAGATGAGTAAGACAGGGTTTCTAACATTAAGAAGTGCTATTTTTAGGAGGAGGAGAAAAACACATAAAAGATGAAGGCAGAATTATATAGAGGGAATGACCACACAGCATGACATAAAAAGAAGAGTGTGATTCTTCTACTTGGAAAGTGATGGAAGAGCAAGAGAGGTTTTCAGAAAGGAAATGATGATTCTTGATTGAGGAATAGAATGATCAAAAACATTAGGCAAGGCATAGATTACCCTGGTGGTTTGGAGAAATGGAAGCAGCTCAGAATAATTGGAACATAAAGGGAAGGAAAAATGAGTGAATATAGCCAGAGTAAAGAGTGGTTAGATGAAACCAGAGGCTGGATAACTTTATACACCATATTAAGGAGTTCAACATTTTTTTTTCAGGAAAATAGGAAACCACTGAAATATTATAAAGTGGGAGAATAACACAATCTTTGATGCACTAAAAATAATAATTTGGTAAGTAATGTGAAAGATGAGTTGAAATGTAAAACTAAGAGTAGTGATCTAAATTAGGTTTAGTTCCATAGCCAAGATGAGCGATGAAACAGCTTGAGTTAAGGCAGTAGCATTGTGGCTAAAGAGGGAAAAAAATAGAGCTATAATAGAGTGAAAGCAATATAATCTGCAGTATTTGATGACATATTGAATGTGGGTGGTATGTAAGGAAAAGTGAAGAATCTAGAATGGGTCTCAAATCTCTAGGTTGGGTGGCTGGGTAATTTTATCATGTAAAAAGGATTGTGGGGGCACCTAGGTGGCTCAGTGGGTTGAGTGTCAGACTCTTGATTTCAGCTCAGGTTATGACCTCAGAGTCATGAGGTCGAACCCCACGTCAGGCTGCGTGTTCAGCGAGGAGTCTGCTTGAGATTCTTTCTCTCCCTCTCTCTCTGCCCCTCCCCCCCAATAAATAAATAAATAAAATCTTAAAAAACAAAAAAAGGATTGTGAACCTCCAAGTTGGTGAAGTACAACATACCAATTAAATATATATGTAAAAAGATACACTGTAAGGAAGTATAACAAATATTGACAGTAATCAGTAAGTGATGCAATTATAGATTGTATTATTTATTTCATTAGATTGTATAGTATTTTCCAAATTAAAAAAGTTAAACATGAATTACTTTTTTTTTTTGAAGATTTTATTTATTTATTTGACAGAGAGAGACACAGTGGGAGAGGGAACACAAGCAGGGGGAGTGGGAGAGGGGGAAGCAGGCTTCCTGTGAAGCAGGGAGCCTGATGTGGGGCTCGATCCCAGGACCCTGGGATCATGACCTGAGCCGAAGGCAGACGCTTAACTGACTGAGCCACCCAGGCGCCCCAACATGAATTACTTTTAGAACAGGAAGAAAAAAATGCCAGAAATGTTCCTTTAACTATTTTAAGTATAAAAAGAACTGCCTATAAAACATTTTTCCTTTGACCTTACTTTGATAATATAGTCTTATCAACTGGAAAAACAGAACTCCAAGTATATGTTGAAATATATGGATTCTCTTTTGGATAATAACACAGTTCCTTCTTTTTTCTAGCTTTGTACACTTATGTTGTACTTCCCAAAGTATATTCACCTAAAAAGCAAATACCATAGTAGGAAAAAACACTTAAGACTTACTCTATTTAGAAAACTAGTGTTTAGAAAGGAGATTTGCTAAAGTAGAAAGCAGATTCCACTTATTTTCATGGTCCATGATACCTACTGGATGTGTGGCTTGGAACGAGTAACACTGGAGCTTCTTGAATCATGGTTTGCTGAGAATTTCAGAAATGCTTCAGGAGTGAATAACACTGTCAAAAGAGTTTATATTCATAAAGTTTCTTGGATAGCATTCGTATCCATCAATCTTTCATTTCCACATTGAATATATTTATATACATAAGCCTCGAGGCCTTTTGCCAGCTTTGGTGTTCTCCAATATTCTTTAGAGTGGCAGTTATTGATTGATATCTTAAGTGTGATTTGTCAATGGATGCCCCAAAACACTTTAAATTTCAAGACATTTGTCTATCGTCCCTTGGATCTGGGTTGAATTTTTTTTCTGGGTTGAATTCTTATTTTTCAAAGTCCTGAGAATTAATAAGAATCCTTAGCACTGGAGGTTAAACATTTACTGCTATTTGAAGATACCTCCAGGCGGGAAAGAAAAAAAAAAAACATCAACAACTGACATTTAATATGTTCTTATTTCAGAGAGGCCATTGACTTTTCTTTTCCACCACTCATTTGTGAGTCTTTATCACCCTAGTGGGTTTTGATTAGAAATTCACTTTGTGTTTCTGTTTATCTGTGGTCCTTAGTGTGGCTTTCATCTGTAAGTAAAGTAATCCATTCTCTAGAATGTTGCAACGTGAGTTACTGAATACTTGAAGCAGAACTGAAAATTTGACTGGATCACACTATTGCATTCCCTCTTGATGCTTTAACACTTTTTCATGTTGATGTCAGTTTCCTTTAGTTATGAGAGGCCCAACCCTTCCTGTTCTTTTACCACTCCATGAAAGTAAGCAGAAGAATCACTGATGGACTTAAATTCCCATAGAAACACTAAAAGGTTCAGATATGGGCTGCACATCATTAAGTGGCCCTTCCCATCTTGTCTCTTTCCCCTAGTACCTCACCTGCTTTTTTGCCTTGGTTCAATGCCTATTTCAGTGTTGGTATTCCTGAGTTCTCCTGGTACTCAGAGATTGTAGAATATGATCACACTCTAGGGGCAAGTGGTCAGATAAAACTACCCACTTACAAATTTGCTGGGAAGGATTAGAAGGAAGGATACACTTGGAGAATGCATTTTACCCAGAGGAATCATAATGATAAGCCATAGCCAGCAATAGATGACTTAAGGATGAAACATTTATCTCTGTAGAAGGCATTTCGATGTGATGAGGACAGTAGCTAAGAGACCAATTGAACTTTTGAAACAGTGAAGAGCATGCATCTGGGCCTTACATTCCATATTCTTATTTTATTATCCCCACCCCAAATTAAAGCATAGGACACATATTTTATTTCAAAGAGATTGAGGCTTAGACCATAATAATTTCTTTTGAGTTGTGTTAGAAAATGAACAGAGGAAACAAAGAGCGAAAAGCATCCCTTTATATCTCACTCAAACAGCACATTTCAGTAACATCCTGAAGATTCGGGAGGTTCTTCTTTGCCTATAAATTGTGTTGTACTTATATTTTGATTGATAACTTGACATCTCCAAATTATAGATCAAGAAGATAAGCACTTTGGCATAAAGTAGAAATTGTCTGCATGGTAAGAATGGGCCACAACTTAGGTTTTAGAAGCTTGGCTTTGAATTTTGTTCTGCCACTTACTGGCTGTATATTCCTAGCCAATTCACTTAGCCTGAGTGACACTGTAAAATGGGGATAAGATAGGGATAATGGCTTCATAAGGTTTAAATAAAGTACTTTAAAATATGTTAAAACTGAAGATAAAATTTTATACCCTAGGATTTAAGATATGACATAAATGACATTAGTCAGCGTGAGTCTTGGTGTGGTTATGGTTATGACATCATGAAGAAATAAATGTGATCTTAATAAGTCATGTATCATATGATCTCACTGATATGAGGCATTCTTAATCTCAGGAAACAAACTGAGAGTTGCTGGAGGGGGGGGGGGGGGGGGGGGGGGGTGGCTGGGTGATGGACATTGGGGAGGGTATGTGCTATGGTGAGTGCTGTGAATTGTGTAAGACTGTTGAATCACAGACCTGTACCTCTGAAACAAATAATACATTATATGTTAAAAAAAAAAAAAGAAGAAGATAGCAGGAAGGGAAAAATGAAGGGGGTGGAAATCGGAGGGGGAGACGAACCATGAGAGACTATGGACTCTGAGAAACAAACTGAGGGTTCTAGAGGGGAGGGGGGTGGGGGGTTGGGTTAGCCTGGTGATGGGTATTAAAGAGGGCACGTACTGCATGGAGCACTGGGTGTTATACGCAAACAATGAATCATGGAACACTACATCAAAAACGAATGATGTATGTGATTAACATAACATAATAAAATTTAAAAAAGTAATAAAAAAAATAAGTCAAATTCAGTAAACTCCAGTTTTCCAACTTCAACCAATCTGAGACTGTATTGCCTCTATTTGTCCAAATGATGACTTGTTACTGATATTTTAACAGAGTTTTGAACTATTAGGGTGCCTTAAAAGATTCCTCAGAGATATCTAGTCCATGACTGATCATGAAGCTGTTTCTATTATGGTTAGAACAAAACACCTCCAGACATGCCCTGCCCCCACACACCCCATGAAAATCATTGCCCATACAAAGCAGTCTCAACGTTTACACACTTGTCACATAAATTCGCTTTTCTTAAAACTTCTCCAGACACAAGTTGTTTCAATTAAGATGTGGAAATAGTAAATTAGCGAGTGTTTGGCTCCTGCCTATGGTGTGGCTAGCACAGTTGTGTAAGGATGAAAGTGCAAAACTTTTCCTTGTTCACCTGGCAGAATCCCACTGAGTCATGGAAGGGAAAAGGTAGAAGACAGTTGTGTCTCTGGATGGAGAAAACATCTGGTTAAATATAAAATATATGGACTGTGTAATAAAGAAATAATTATAAACATATCAAAGAATATGTTAAGAATTGCTGAATTTGCAGGGCAAAATTTAAAATCTGCACCCTGGAGGACAGTGAATATCCCTTGACTTGGCCATCATTTTCATAACATTTCCTCTACTTCTTGGTGATTTATAGGGCAATCCCCTAGTTCCCATATTTTTTGCTAACTCAAACTACACATCTCACACATTCCAACTTGCACCTCAACAAGCCCTTGTAAGCCTTCACCTTCTGGCCACAACATTCCTATGAATAACTCCCCAGAGTGCTCTTAAGAGAGTGCTTGTGTGTAATGAATGGCATGTGATTTCCATTAAATAATCTAAGGAGATTGTGGATCATTATGTACATAAATTTTCATTAATCCTTTCACTGTATGATTGTAGTGGCACTTGAGAAAAGTGAAGACTTTTCCCCTTCTGTTTTAGAAAATAAAAGATAAAGCATAGGATCCCAGGACGAGGAAGAATGATTGAGAATTTCACTTCTGGTTTACACATGGTACGGCACTACTCATGAAGACTTATCTAGAATCTAATAGTGTCTATGGCTTTAGACCTTAATTAAGCAAATTATACAGCTTCATAAAGAGTGGCTTCTCAAGTTTCCACAAGTCTGTTTTCATTTCCCATGGGCAGAGTATTTCTTTTTCCTTCTCTCAATGAAGCGTATCTCTGGAGTATTGGTTTGTCAGTCAGGCAGGGTCCTAGTAGGAAACTGATGATTATGCCTCAAACTGGGTCTTTTGGTGAGAGTTTACTGAAGGGACCATCTACAAAGATGTTGACAGAATATAGGGAAGCAACCCTGGATGAGCAGTACTCAGGAGAGAGTAACAGGGCAACACCCATACTACCTGTGGAGACGTAGTTAGCCTGCTGAGAGAGAGAGAGAGGGTGGTTGCTTTATACAAGGAGCAGAAGCCCCATTGGAGTGGATGCAGAAGAGAAAGAGGGGGAGCTAGGGTAATATATATGCCCTGAATTCACCCTCCTCTCTCTCCCTCCAACTCCTCTATGGGTGCTGCTCATCCGCAGAACCAACCAGAAGCCAGTGACAAGTAGGTCATCAATTTCCCAGGGCAGAGCAGGATGAAGAAGTGCAGGGTGGAGGTGAAGGGGCAAATGGAAACATTCAGCACGTTGGGTGAGTGTACTTGAATCTCCTCAGCCACTGCCAGCCAGGTTAGGAGCACTGGCAGTGTCTTGAATACTGGACTCTGTGGAGATGAGTTCCTCCACCAGAACTTCAACAGTAGATAGTTTGGCTTGGATAAACTATTCTTTGGAGTCAAACAGAAGGAGTTTGAAGTAGAGCACAGTATTCGTTGTGTAGCGCATGTTTTATGGTAGAGTGCTGGTTATTCTTAGAGACTCCTCTCCCTCCCCAGGCTCATTCTCCACAGAGCTCTGCCCTGCCCCATGTCTTGGAGGCTAGCCTCTGATTGCATCTCAGGAGTCCCTGATCTCTAGCTTCTGGTTGAAGTTTGGTAATGGGAAGCTCTGGCCATGCACAGGAGTTTTGTTTATTTACTTGTTTGTTTCTTTTGTACAAACTAGTAAACCCAAAAGGGTAGGGATTGTATTTCTCTGCCTTTGTTTCTTTCACAAAGCCCAGCAGGAAAAGGCTGTGTATATTACAATGGTAAGTACTAAATAATTGATTGGCTAGAGGTTCATAAATATCCCTGAGCTTGTATCCCAAAGCAAATTCCCAAGTCAGTTATGAATGGTACTGTAAGGAGAGATTTATTTTCCACTGTTTTTCATTTATTCAACAAATGTTAGTTGCCCCCCCCCCCCCCACCTACTCAGCTCCGTTCCTAGTACTAGGAACCGCAGGTGCAGTGGAGAATGACGTGGACAGAGCACCTGCCTTGTGCTTGCCTCTCAGTGCCTAATACTTAGAGAATGACATGGTAACAAGAGCTTGGACTTTGGAGCCCAGCAGAAGTGGGCCCTGGTTCAATGCCTGGTTTTGCACGGTGCTAGAAAACTTAAATAATTTTCTAAAACTTAGTTTTCTCATCTGTAAAAATGGAGGCATGAACATTTTAGAAGTTTTTATTTGTGGGGATTAAATGAAATAAACCAAATAAATCACTTGTGACAGTGCTGGGTCCATAGCAAGAGGTCAATAAATTCCTGTAGTAATTCCTATAGTGAACCGAATGGCAGTGAAGAGAGGGGGGGTGGTCAAGGGGCAGGAGAGGGTGTTGGTGACACTGATCCAGGAGCACTGGCCTTAGAGCTGAGTGATTTCAAGGGTCAAGGAGTCGTTTGGAAGAGGATTATACCAAGAGAAGGGACAAACATAAAAGCTTCTTGGCCCAGTAGGAAAACCTCAGTTCTCAGAGTGCAGGGCAGTATTGAGTATGTTATGATGTTTGCCGTGAGATTTGCCTGTCAGCCCAAACTTCATAGACCCATGTCTGAATCCCGTGGTGTCTGTAGGTGGGGGGAGGGAGGAGGGTAGTGGAGCTCTTGCTATCTCTCTGAGAGAATAAAACTCAAAGGACAGAGAGAGACATCCTTCTTAACTCCCACACTTTCCAGTTTGGAGACTTCAGTTTGGGGCTCCGAGGGAGAAGATGGGATACAGCAAATTGCAGAGACAGCTGTGCATCTGGGGAAAATTCTAGTGGAACTGTCAGTCACCATTGCTTGGAAGAAACAATGGTCATGACCCAAGACGTTCAGCTGAAGGGGAGAAGAGGGAATAAAAACCAGTCATTCAGAGCACGTAGCAGACTGGCCTATCAATGCAGAAAAGCCCGTAGACGTGCATAGAATCTCCAAAGGGGAGGAAATTACTGGAAGATTGGCATCAGGACCTCTCAGAGGCAAGAGAGGCCCATTCCATTTTCCCTTTGGTGGTTCCTGGTCATCCTAAAAAAAAGGTTTTTTTTAATGCCAAAACATAGTTGTAGAGTATAAATAATACTTTTGGTATATTAATAGGAATGTAAACATAATTCTGGTATCCACTCTTGATTTTTATAAAAAGCAATAATTCATCCTGTGCCATGATAATGGGGTCCAGTATTGGAATCCAGTTTTAAAGCATCTTCTTCCTTTCAGTCCTGTTAGTACCTCTACATTTACTTGTTTGTATTGTAGTACATTTTCATTCAGAGGTAACATTAAAATTCCAACTTGGGGGTCCGTTGTGAATATGAAATGCATACCGAGGGGTTCTCCTCCCATTCTCTCTCTGCTCCTGCCCCCAGTGCCAGGAATGGGCCTGGGCTGTGGTGCTACAAGAGATGGTGGGAGGAAGAGTGGCCACAGACATGGGTGACTGTTGTGTTTACCCACAGACCATGGCAGCCTGTGTGATTGCACACCACCCCTGTGGTAGCCGGTGACAGAAGTGTTCAGTAGTTCTACTCTCTTGACTCCCATTTACTTCCCAGCCCAGCATTGGCTTCTTTCCCCTCACTCTCCTGAAACCTTTTCATCAGTGTCATGAGTGACCCATTCGTTGGCAAACCAATGACATATACTACTTGACCATTTTAGTCGACTTTTTGGAATTCTTTTCTTAGGCTTCCTGGATGTTTTTCTATGTCCCTAACCACTGACCTTTCTATTTCATTTGTTCTAGCTCATCCTCTGCTCTCTTACTATACATCTGCATTCCCTAGGAGTCCATCCTGGGTTCGATACTGTTCCAAATCTCTATTTCCCTGACGCACAGCATTTAAATCAATGGTTATAACTCCTTTTCATATGACACACAAATCCACATGATATTTCCAAACCCAAATTTTCTCCTGAGCCCCATGCTCACATTTCCAATTATCTCTGCCTAGTGTTTTATTTTTTTGTTTTTTTTTATTTTTGTTTTGTTTTGCTGGAATGTAGCACACTCTATAAATACTGGACTCCTTGTATTTTCTTTCTCCTTCATATACACGGAGGCACTTTTGAGTCTTTGCTCTCACATCCCACAGTATGGTGCAATCACAGGAACTCTGTTTCACAATACCTTTCAAAGAAGGCATTCTCATAGCTCTTGTCTAACTTTTGAAATGTCGCACAGGCTTCTATCTTGTTCCTCCCAATACTCACCATACTGTCAGTGGAATAATCTTCTAATAAACAAATAGGATCCTGGAATTTTCCAGCTTCAAAACCATTATTGACTGTTGACTCAGAGTTGTCTTCAAAATTACATTGCACTTCCTTGCATGGGGACATAAGGACCTTGGCATGTTGTTCCCTCTAGCTATAGTGCCCTTTATTCATCTAAAAAAATACCCAAATGTTCTTGAGTAGACAGATCAATTGCCAAATTTTGATGAAAACTTTCTAAACTACTCCAGAAATGACTGTTTTATCTTTTTTTATATTCCCACATATTTCTTTATACCATCACTTTAAAATTTCCCAGACTGGGAAGCCTGGGTGGCTCAGTCAGCTAAGTGTCTGCCTTCAGCTCAGGTCATGATCCCAGGGTCCCGGGATCGAGCCCCACATCTGGCTCCCTGTTCAGCGGGGAAACTGCTTCTCCCTCTGCCCCTCTCCCCTGCTCGTGTTTTCTCCCTCTCTCAAATAACTAAATACAATCTTTAAAAATAAAGTAAAATTTCCCTGAGTATAACTTGTTGGTGTTTATTTTTGAATTGCCTATTTGTTTGAGTCTAGCACAATGCCTGGTCCTTCAAAGAGGCTCAGGATGCAGTTGAATAATGGGTGGATAAATAGTGAAATATAAGTTCTGGTAATAATTTGCTGCTCTTATGCCAGTTTTATGGACTGATGGGCTTGGTATGTGACACTCCATAGCTTCGGTTTCTCCTGACAGAAAATGTAGGAAACAAGGATTTATAAGGAAAGAACACCTTTGCTGGGGCAAGAGATGGCATTTATCAGGGAGGCAGCACGGTGCAGTAAATTTTTATGTCAGACAGGAAGTGTGCCCAATCAGGCAGTCAACAATGGTTTAGTCGATACCCCCAGAATTTAGGGTCACTTCTCAGTTAGGTCCTCAATCCTCTTTGACCAGGGGACTGTTGCTCATTTTCATGATATTTCCGATTTGGTTAAAGTGTTAAGAATGATTGAGTCATCACTTTGTTATGCCTTCTATTTATAATAACAAATGGAGGCAGTTAATCTGCACTATAAATTATCATCTCTTTGTGATGTTTGGTTTGTTTTCCAAAGACAGTGTGCTCTTAAAAGAAAGGCATTCCTGTGTACACACAAGCATTCCAGGCTAACTAGGTTTTTGTGGATGGATGACAAATGATTGTAAACAAAGGCAGTTCCCTCCACTGTAACCTTGACCCATGAAGGCCAAGAAATGCATTGTTCATTTAAATGAAATTCATTTCGCTGTCATATTAGTTATGCTTGAAAGTTTTATATCCCACAAAGATTTTCAGGGACATGCTGTTCCTGGAACAGTGAACATGCTAATGCAGACAGATATTAGAACTGTAGAACAAACTTAAACTGGCATAGGAAATTTAGTGCAAAGAGAGGAAGGAGGAGTATGGGAGACGGGAGAAAGGAAAGAAAAAGAAAGAAGAAAGAGGGATGGAAGGTGAGAGGGAGAGAGAGAGATTTTCACACTGATTTTTTTTTTTTTTTAAGAATAGTTTTAAGATGTCAACCTTTATGGAAGATTGCATTACTTTTTATTTTTGCTAAATATCCATTCCTTGTCCTGTAAGAGTATCATACATCCACATCCTGTCAAGCACTATGAAAGGTCTGAGACTTTACCCTGGTAACAAACTGTTGCTCTGCATAATTTCATGAATTCTGGCAGAAGACACAAGTTTCCTGGGTCAGAGACAGAGGACTTTATTACTCACAGCACATGAGGCAGTGTGAGCTTCATGTTCACATCAGTCTTCCTTCCCACCCCCTCCAAGTTCAACAGAGGTAACAAGGAGGTGGTCCTAAGTTGGTGGTGCACACACAGTAGGCTCATATTCTCAATAAGGAGCCCTGAGGTTAGTGAGCCCCAGTTTTATAAGGGACTGCTAGCAAATATGCCCAATTTTTGCCTAGGGGGAGACATCTCTACTACCCTGGATAGCAAAGAAATCCGCCCACTACCCTAGAGGGAGACACTCTCTCTGTCTTCCAAGACTGTTTACTGTACAAATGTCCTCGAAAAGATAGTCCTTACCTATACAGAGGTTTTCACAATTGTTTTTTTTTCCCAAAGCTTTAAAGCTTCAAAATTGTAAAACTTTGCTCAATCAATAAAGTTTTAGTGCCTACTCATTGAATATAAGAGTAATGTATATCATGTGATGCCTTTCAGCTTACAAAATACTTTCATATGCATTATTGTGCTCAATCATGTATAAGGTCAATGATAATGAAGCTAAATTCATCCAGGTTTGTAGGTAATGATCCATGTTGGGAAGAAGGGAGCCTACAATTATTATGACAATCATATATTAAAGAGGTACAGCTGGTAATAGAGGTTGTGGGAGTTGTAATAAATTGTGTGTGTGTGTGTGTGTGTGTGTTCCCTACCAGGTCATTGTAAAACAAATGTTATAAATTATCTACATACACACATGGTTCACTTTCTAGCACTATTCTTAATTAGCATTATTAAAACTGCATCACAAGAGGGTAGGGATGCGGATATAACTTAGAAATTAAAAATAGATGTGCTAGATTTAAAAACAAATATAAAATATCAGAAAGAGAAAATAAGTTCACAAAAGACTGAAATCCTGTCTCTACGGATGAAATTCCAGAATGAACTTCTGCAAACTGGAGGCATTTCATAGAGACGCTGCTAAGCAGCTCATAGTTACCCCTGAGATCTCCCTTTCTTTGCAATGGAATCATAATCAATCATGAATCAAAAATGCAGAGTTCATTAGCATTGGAAGGGCCCTAAAGAATCCTATACAGCCCAGTGAATCTCAAACATTAGTGTGTGCCATGGGAATCAATTGAGAATCATTGGAATCAGTAAAATACAGAAGCTCAGGACCTCACTAATTGAGGATCCAATTTGTTAGGTCTGATAATTCTGACACAAACAAGTTCTCAGAACCACTGATCTCAAACCATTTTATAGACGAAGAAAACCTTCACTTAGAAAATCTCCAGTCATTATTTCTTTCTATCCATTTCCATTTCTGCTACCCTGATCTCAACTTTTGTTACCTCAGAATCTAAAACAGTGCCTGGCAATATGTGCTATTGGATAAGTATTTGTTAAATTAATGAGTGTATCTTTTGCTCTGACATAATTTTCTATGCTGATAATGATCAGGCCTCCAACCAATCTATTATTTGCTGTTGATTAATATTGCTTAAAGAACTTTTAAAAATATTTAGTAACTAAATAAATAAAATAAAAAAAAAAAAAAAGGAGGCACCTGGATGGCTCAGTTGGTTGGGCGACCGACTCTGGATTTCAGCTTGGGTCCTGATCTCGGGGTCCTGAGATCGAGCCCTGTGTTGGACTCTGTGTTCTGCTCTCAGTGGAGTCTGCTTGTCCCTCCCTCCCCTCACTTGCACTCTCTCTCTCTCTCAAATAAATAAATAAATAAATAAAATCAATCTCTTTTAAAAATTAAGTAAGGAAGGTATTATTTATCTATTTGACAGGTGAGAAAACTGAGGCAAGGAGAGGTGAGTGACCTTTATTTCTTTTACAGGGCACAGTGAAAGAGCTATTGCTTGAATTAAGAAACAGCATGTTTATGAAGACATGATTCATGAACACTTTGTATAATTTAGGTATATCACAACTGTTATGCATCAAGAAATACGCTATAACGGAGAGAATGGAAGAGAGAGGGGATGGGAGGTAATATATTGTGGTGGTTAAGTAACAGAAATTAGAGCTTGCCTGCTGGGTTCAAGTTCCACATCTAACATGTGTGACCTTTAGTTGTATGACCTCAATATGTTTATTAATCTTTCTAAACCACATTTTTCTTATCCATAAAATGATGATGGTAATATATTATTTCAGGGTTATCATCAGGATTAAATGAAGATTAAGTATAAAAGCTTGATACGTCATCTGGCAAATAGTAAATATCAATAATTTTTTTAAACTATTAAACTCATCATCATCATCATCATCACACCATCATCACCATTATCATTAATATGGGAATATTTTAGGAAGTCAGGTTTTGCCAAGTTCAGGGTCAAAGAATGACAGTGTATTTATTAATAGGACCGTGAGCCCTTCCTTCTAAGGGGTTATAATTTTAAATAAAAATTAGGAAAAGAGGTATTACTCAGGTATATATAGAAAAGAATAGGGGGACAATTTCAAGCTACCTAAAAATATTTGAACAAATGGTTTCCCTTCTGCAAAGGTAGTTTTTTATATGCCTAAGCTTGGTTCCCTTGCCCAGGAGTATCTCAAATGTATGAGGGAATATCGGACAATGGTTGTTCTTAAGTCCATATGTGTAAATACCTGTCCTTTTTTGAAAGTATATAAACGTGGGCGCCTGGGTGGCTCAGTTGGTTAAGCGAGTGCCTTCGGCTCAGGTCATGATCCCGGAGTGCTGGGATCGAGTCCCACATCGGGCTCCCGGCTCAGCGGGGAGCCTGCTTCTCCCTCTGACCCTCTCCCCTCTCATGCTGTTTCTCTCTCTCTCTCTCAAATAAATAAATAAAATCTTTAAAAAAAAAAAAAGAAAGTATATAAATGTGGTAATATGTGTACACAGACTCTGAGATTCTTAGAGTTCGAAATCAGGATGCATCTCTTTTTCATATGAGTATAATTGCATGCAGTGCAGTATAGAGTTTAAGAAAATGTTATATTCATAAGCTCTTATTAGATTAGCCTTATGGCCACTTGAATTGTTTTGTTGTTGCTGCTGCTGTTGTTGTTTTTGCCCTTGCTGCCATTTCATTTGACACAAATACACAAATTAAGAGGCATCGGTAAAATTGTACAATGTTTTACTGAGGTTGTAAATTGGCAGTGCTGTTGTCTATAAAACTTCATTGTCGTTAGAAGGATCTCGCCATTTATCTAGTGCATTGCATGGCTGACCAGGTAAGGTCTCTAGTCAGACACTGTCAGAAGAGTTCAGGGCGCAGGAAAAGAAACATCCCTCTCTTGCCTGACTGTCCATCTCAGCTATCCTGTAGAGAGCCTATTGAAAGGAACACTGAAACATTTTAGCCAATTGTATAAATAATTTAAATTTGGAAAGCATGCTGCTTTCTAGTTCTACCCCTTACTAGTTCTAGCCCTGCATAACAATAATAGTAAATATTTATCAATAGGGCTTCCTATGTGCTGGGGACTATGGTAGATTCTTTCCAGGAAATAGTTCATTTAGTCTTTATGGAAATATATGAGGTATATAGTGATAATATCCCCACTTTACAGATAAGGATATTGAGGTACAGGGAGGTTAAGCAATTTGCCCAGGATCATCCACCTAATAAAAGACTGAGTCAGATTTTGAATTTAGGCCATTTGTCCTCAGAATCCTAGCTTGAAATATTAACTCTATATAATATTTTCATTCATATTAACTATGTGTAGTTGATATCAGTAGTGTTTTTTTATTTTTTATTTTTATTTCTTAAGATTTTATTTATTTGAGAGAGAGAATGAGCGAGAGAGCACAAGCAGGGGGAGTAGCAAAGGGAGATGGGGCGTTTGGGGGTAGGGAAGAGAGAAGCAGCCCCCTGAGCAGGGAGCCTGATGCAGGACGCGGGGCTCGATCCCAAGACCCTGAGATTATGACCTGAGCTGAAGGCAGACACTTAACTGGCTGACCCACCCAGGTGCCCTGTAGTGTTGTTATTTTTTAAGATTTTATTTATTTATTTGTCAGAGAGAGAGAGAGAGAGAGAGAGCACAAAGGGGGAGTGGCAGGCAGAGGGAGAAGCAGGCTCCCTGCTGAGGGACTTGATCCCAGGACCCTGGCTGGAATCACGACCTGAGCTGAAGTCAGAAGCTTAACCAACTGAGACACCCAGGCGTCCCAAGATATCAGTAGTTTTTTGATATTACGTCTTCATTTCACTTAGGAGGAAAAGTATTGGTGGATCAGTTTCTTATAACATTGTGTCAGTTAAGATAGGTTAACTGTTCTGTGACAACAAATAAATCTCCATTATTTCAGTGGTTTATCAGGAAAATGACTCATGGGTCAGGTGGTCCTCCTTGGCTGTTCTTAAATCATGACTCAGGGTCTGAGCTACTTCTGCCCTGTAATTCGACTGTGCAAGCTGTTTGTTTCCAGTGCACAGATAGGAGAGGGATGCCAAGAAGGACACATACCAACTCTTTTTTTTAACTGCCTTTTTTTGGGCTCATATACCCACCGATGAAATGCCAGTCACACAGTGTCAGACTAACTCCAAGAAGGCTGGCAGTAGGGTTTTCCTTTGTGAGGGGAGACACTGCGGCCAGGGCATTGCATGCTTCTCCATCAGCATCAGACCACAGGTCTCTCTTAGCACTTTAATTCATTTTCTGCAAGCCCACCTCAACGCACAGAAGAAGATCATAGAAAAATGTGAGATTTCTGGAGGTACTCGTCAATGAAATTTTGAAACCAATAGGCTTCTTGAATTATGCTGGGCCATAAATGGATATGGCAGTTTGTACACATAAATCATAGAATGTGAAGGATTCTCAGTAACATCATATGTATTAAAACTTCTGTGTATGTTTCAGATACGAAGATGGGAAATCATCTAGTTAACTGAAGGCTTGGTTAGGAAAGGAGTGGCTTGGTTTCAATTACTAGTTTTTATTGAACTAGAAACATGCGTGTATGTATTATGTGCATACCTTCATCTCACTAGTGGTTCATTGAAGCTGGCAAATGTACTCTTTTTTCATTTATCCCCAAAATAATTTTCTCTTATTAAGGCAGTTGTGGTTATTGGAGCATGGGGGTTGGAAGATCAGCTGTTTACGAAGAAACCTTTTCTTCCTAACTGTCCTTCCTCCCCACCTGCACTGCAGATCAGGTAGAATTTACCATTCTCTTCTTCCTGTCTCCTGTGTATCCTGTTCATTCTTCTATCAGGGCAGCTCATAGTTTCTGTAGGAAAGCAAGAAGAGCTGTGTATATCAGTACAGTGTAGGTAGCTATATATTTAAGTGTGGATGGCAGTGCTAGATTCACAGATTTCAGAGTTGTTTTGTCTACGATGGTTGAAGCCGTGTGTGGGTGAACTCAGGCAGGAGTAGTGCATGGACAGCAATGTGTGTGTGTATATATCACAAGTTCAAGATCAAGAGAAGACTGGTCTAGGTTTCTACTGAAAACGAAGCAGCTGAAATGAAGAAGTAAAGCTATATAAAAATGACAGTTTGAAGGAAGAGTAACGTGTGAATGTTAACACAGAATGACACAAGAACAGACAGCTGTTTAAATTAAAAAAAAAAAAAATCCTTATCTGCATTGAGGAAAAACAGTCTTAGGGAATTAGTAAGATTGTTTTCTCCTCCACAGCAATACTGAACTATTGAGACAGATTTTACGAATTCTATTTTCTTTGGGAATCTGTCTTCCTTTAAAAAAAGTAACAATTTAAAGAGACTTTCCCGTGCTTGAAATTCATCTTTGTTGCTTTTCATTATAACTTTTTCTTCTCCAGTGTTGTGCCAGAAATGCAGATACTTAAATGTATCGCTTCTGCCTAGGAGACCTAATTTTTCAATTTACATAAAAAAAAATAACCTGCCAAAACTAATTACTTCTCTTCAAAATCTAAATACATTATTTCTCCTCTTTTTCCAGTCTGTCTTGTTTTAATTATTTTCACATCAGTTGTCATTTTAGAAGCTGGTTTAGACTAAAAAGGGATAATCGGATGTGTCTTACTGTTTTAATTTGGCTAATTAAGATTGCTGCTTTTCTCTGGGTGTCTGGAGGCATACATTTACAGCCTGTTCAGTTTGAGATGCTAGGGGGATGTGCAATCAAGAAAAAATAGTCATAGACATTTATTTATATTTATATGTACATATTAAGTAACCATGATCTCTATCTTCCTTGGCTCCCCAACCTTGTTCTCCAGTGCCCTAAGGACTTCACCAGCAAGTCAAGGGTGGTAAAAATTTTCATCTTTGTAGTTCATTATTCCAGAATAAATAATGCCTCAAATATTGCACCTGAGATTTCTACATCCTTCTCATGGTTTGAATCAAGAAAATTGTGAACCCAGCACATGACTGCTCCTAGAAAGCAGATGGTTAGCTGACTAACCACACAATTCAGGGGATGTAATTGCCTGGTTGTGAGAAAAATTATACAGCAGCACCTGGAAAGGGTATAGGAAGAAAGAGCAGGTGGGAAAATAGAGTCTTTTTTGTATCAAATATCTAGTTACTGCATCTGCAGTGCTTAAATTGTGCTCTTCAGAGTAGTGCCAACTTGGATTTATATAGTACATTATCTTCCAAATTGATCACAGATTTTTTTTTCATACTTTGTCTCATTTATCTTTACTGTGTGATTGTATAAAAAGAATTGACCATCTTAGAATTCTTATTACCAATGGGGCAACTAAAATTGAGTGAATTTGTTACTGACCACAAATCGTGCAGTTGGTTAGACCCTGTGTCTTATCTGTAAAACTCCGCTATTCCTTGAATTTTTTAATGACTCAAAGAGGCAGATGTTCTGCTTCCAATGGTGGTTATATACATACATACATATAAATATACATACATGTATGTATATATACACACATATGTATGTATATATTTATAATATATAAAATTAAATATATATATATTTCTCATATAAAACTTAAGTATTTATTTACTTACATATTTATTTTTAAGTGTAATTAGGAATTTCAACTGAATAGAGAGGACACATTACTTTTGAACCAAAGGTTTAGGAAGAGAAGGTTATATTTTGCCTGATTTCCAAGGAAAGTCTACTGTTTGGGTGAGATCTTAATTATCAGAGTAGTTGTTACAGAAGTCCACAATTATAGCCGGTTTACATTTTGCCTGACAGGAAGTTTGTGACACAAAGTATTTTAATTAATTTATTTTTTTGTCTTAGATGCTTTATTTCTTGATTTTATGTGTATAAAACATCTTCTTTGTGTTCTTGTAGGTTACATGATAGGACTTCCTTTACATTAGGTGATTTTGAAATCCGGTGGGCGATGTTGATGTTTAGGAACAAATTAAAACAACTCTTTGGGAGCACATCAAAGAAGGATAATAATAATAATGTTTACTGAGTGACTACCACACGACGGGCCTTGTTTTTGGAGCTTCCTAGGTAGTTTCTCATTTAAACCTCAGATTATTCTATAAATTAATATCATTATTATTGTAAGTATCATAGTTTTATACATGAACTACCTGAAGCTTAGAGGAATTACGTGACTTGACTAGACTCACACATAATTCGTGGAGCCAGAATTCGAACTCTCACTGTCTGGGGTTGGAGATCTTGACCTCTGTCAGTGCTGCCTTCCATACCCTATAGTGACCAGGATCCCAAGACAGAACCTGTGTTCATCACATTCAACTAGGATTCAGTAAGGAGTTAGAGGAACTGAATGGAAAGCTCTTGTTTGAAAAGCTATAGATTTAGGGACATTCCTATATCTAGCCTTTCTTTCTAAATACAATCAGGAGGGAAAGTTCTTTGGCTATTTCTTTTACCTTTTTTTTCTTTTTCTTTTAATTCTTGAGGGTCAGAGAATATAAAAAGGAAGAAAAGAAAAGGGAAGACAGAATTGAGTAATTTATTTTCATTGTTTTAATGTTTCAATCTTTTACATTTTAACTTCTTTAATTGACAACATCTTGAGTTATTGGCACTCTGGGCACTTTGTAAATTATATATAAAATTTTTAAAAGGGTTTTCAGTCGTTTTCATGAACATAGACCAAAGGTAATAAATTTTAGGTAAGTGTACTCTTCCTCATGTCTTCATAGTCTATGGCTGCAAGTTACACAGTGTTGGTTGGCTTGTGAATCCTAGTGTTAAGGAATTATTTTTCAAAAAATGTGAAACTTGAATCTCAAACAGACATAAACACAAGTTAAATATTTTATTTAGCCCATTATTAATGAGGGAATCAGACAGATGTTCAAAAAAGTCAAAGATGCACAAATTTATATGAAGTAAGTCAATGCTGAGATAAATTTATAAAGAGATAACGGGGCTTTTCCACAGGGGCATACAGAGAAGTCAGTTGAACTTCCCCAGACAGACTTTATTTGCATTTCTATAGACAAGGATTATTTTGCCATTGCTATCTGTTATCTACAATTTATAGAGTTGTAAAACAGCTCAAAGGCAATGAAAAGCTACTATCAGATAACGGGGAAAGGTGTGCTCTAACCAATTCCTAGTTTTACCTACACTGGATAAACCTAAAAGAGAGATACCTGAAGCTGTCTACATGCAAATGGCAGAGATGAGATTATTGGTACACAAAATCATCCAGCAGAGACATCTGCCTGAGCAATTTTTGTTTTACATATTGTATTATAAACATGGTTTTAAATGCATGACAAGATTTATCAGTTGTGCTATTGCTTCAATATGGAAATAATCATATGGAAGGAAAAATTTAATGAGTTAGAGATTTGTAAGGAGTACTTCCACTAGAGAGGGGAAAAGGCGGATATAAAGCGATTGCTAGAAAATAAGGGAGTTCTCACGATAAAGAATTTAGGATGAGTATGAAAACTGCAAGAGAAAGAAAACTGTGAAAAGGCAGTTTGGATGATAGATATTGTCAAGACCTACGTGATACCTAATTGCATCCACAGGATTTTGAGGTCATTCATTCAAGTACAAATGACGTTGGTCATGATTAGAAGTTCACCTTTATCATTTTTTGGTACACAGTTACTTGTTGGAAGATTAGTAGGTAGAAAGGTCATTAGAGAATGTCTGGCAAATAGGTGGGACCAGGGGAGTAATTTATGAGGCAGAATGTAGAATCATGCTTTGCTGATGCCTCTCCTTTGAGATATGACATTAATAAATGACATCTGGGAAGTATCCACAACATGACATTAGTAAATACAAAACAGTGATTGCTGTGCTGTCCTTTCTGAATATGTCACATGAGGCAGAAGAGTGGCAAAGCTTGAAATCTTTTTACTTGTCTACAGACAGCTTCAATGGAAAGTGAATGTGCAAGAGGGTCAGGATGAGGGCAGCTCTGTCTGAGAATCCCACATGGATCAAATCTGATTTTCTGGACCTGTTACTCTGCACACAAGATTGGCTAGTGTCTCACTCATGGACACAATCAATTTTCTAGAGAGTGAGACAGAATTCTGGCCTTATAACTCCTTTTATTTAGAAAAGAATGAGTGTCTTTCTTTTAAGGGCATGGAAATAAAAGTAAGATATATATGTATACAAATATAATCACTAAAAGTAGATATTTATTAGTAATTCTACTTAGAGCAGCTGCTAATAAATATATTGGTTCAATGGCTTAATGAACAGTCAGATCATCTTAAGCTCATTTGAAGAATCAATATACTTTTGCTATTTAATTTGAGGCTTATAGAACCAAGCGATTTTTTTTAGTGTCCTTGCATGGCAGTTTGGCTTTATTTATGAGATATTACTTCCTGATGACACTGTAACAGTAGCAAAGGAAATTTTCTGTATCAAGAGCCACACCAAGTCTCTTTTTTTTTATGTAGTTTGGGCTGAGGAGAGATGACTTTTGATTACCTCATTCCACCTCACTCCTCTTTCAGAGTTATCCTCAGGGGTAGCCTCTGGAAATTGTAATCATCTGTATTAGTGTGCTTCCAGAATATTCTCTTCTTCTCTGGGGACAGTGGCAAAAGGAGAAAAATCTGTCTACATGCACTTAAAGATGTAAATATTTTAGCAGTTTTCCAGTTTGCAAACAACACCTTAGTTAAAAAGTGGAAACTCTTACACCATTTATTTCTCTCTATGGTTTTCAGTGAAAAACAGCATTATTTTTTAATTGCTTCCATTTCCAGATTGCTTCTTACCTTCTCAGTCTCCCACTTCAGAGTCTCCCTTGGCATATAAATGTCTCATAGATGCATCTCACCCATTGCACTTCTGCATCTGTCCTGGCACTGTCGAAGAATGGGGTTGAACTGGGGAGGGGATGTTAGAGTGGTGAATTCCAAACTTGGCCATGAAGAGATGTGGCAAGGTCAAGTTGGCTAAATTGGAAAGTCTCCAATGCACGCTGTTTGCAGTGTATCACATCTCAGATTTTTCTATCAAATAAGCTCGTTCACCTTTCACTAGCTACACATGTCTCCTTGGAGTCACATCTGAAACCAGTTTTGCTTGCTTCTGCTTTTTTTAAAAAATAGATTTTATTGTACTTGTCATGTTTGAAAATGTATAGTTATTGTTCAGAGCTTTAGACTATGTACAAAAAAGGTTTGCAAAATGAAGTTGTAGCTGTTTTGGAGGTATTCAATCTTTGGGATTTCATTCTGGCTTTTAGAAATCTGGCTATTGACTAGCCTCCTTAGATTAAATATTCACTTAAACTCACTTGCAAAACACAATTCTCACAACATAAGTATGGCTACTGAGGCTTGAGGATATTTCTTAATGTTTCATAAAATCTCTAGCCATGTCAAAATATTCCTCAATATTTTTCTGATTTTTGACTTGTGAGATAATGAGTTCAATGATAATATCAGTCTTGGTAGGTAAGTATGAATAGTCACAAACATTGCTATTACAGTTACCCTGTTTCTCCAAGTTAAAAGATATTTTAAACTCTTTGCATACATTAACATTAGGTAAAATGGCATTTTTGTAAACAGAAACCTTTCTGAGGTATTTAAGAAAATAGTAAAGTAAAAGAGATGGAGTATGGATCTATTTGTCTTACCTGTGTTCTTCCTCATGTGAGTGCACAGTAGCAAGGAAATGCCATTTAGATTCAGGAAAAAATGGGTAATAATTCTTGTAACCATTTGTTACAAACTTTGTAATGCTTATTGATAAAATTACTTGAACTTTAACAGTTTACTATATAACTTCACTTTTTAAAACACTTCTTTCTGTATAAAATGGGAAGCATTGTACAGTTTTCTATGTTCTTGAGGTCATAAGAGGTAAAGTGATTATGCATATTGGCTCAATACCCAGGGTAAAGTAAGTACGCAAAGGAAGAATGGTTAGTTTGAGCCCCGTGAATATGTAGAAGTGAGGGGGCAGGAGCTGGGTGTAAGGATGGCCTCAAGACCTCTTGTAGCACAGAGTAAATCTTCCCACTTTTCTCATCATAATAAAATTTACCGGATATTATTCTGAGGAAGAAGTTTTCAGAAATGTTATAGGATGGCATTACTACATATGGTTGTCATGATTTTTACATTATGAACATTCTTCTACTTCTTACCTAATTATTATATTAGAACCTGTCCCATAAAAAGAGCCAATGAGTGCATTCATGCCACCAAGTAGTAAACCCACTTGGTAACTTGAAGACTAGCTGGTTGAACACTTGAAGAGCCTAAACAACATCCGGGTTTTATAAGTGGTCCTGAGGATAGAAAGAGGTGAGCTGAAGAGAGTGTAGGCAATGAGCCTCAAAATTTATCCTGGTTAAGAAAATGATTTATGAGGGAGGGCGGGGATTTCATGGTGAGATTGGGTAGGGGCCTGAAGAGAGAGATGTTTTCTCACCCTGGAGATCCTGTGGCTGAGCTGTTGCCTCCTCAACAGCCTTTCATCTTCGCACACAGAATCTCAGCTCCCACATGCAGGAGCCAGAGGGAGATTTCCTAGCAGATGCATCTAGTGATGCACGTGTGACACTAGCGTGATCAGTGAGACCTAATCCAACACATCTGCTAGAGGAGTGACAGGGAAGCCTTTTGCTTTTTTAGCAGGGTTAGGGGCTGGCCCTGCTCCTTTCCCCTTTACCTCCTGCCTTCAATAGTGATGTGACTTTTGTAGCTTTTTTGCTGCCTTCCTTCACAAGCATAAGCCCAGAAGCCAGCCTGTGGAGAGGGGCAGGGTATAGAGAAATAGTCTCAGTCCTACATGGCCTCACTGTGAAACACCAGCAGCCGCCTACTCATGGGCTGGTGATGTATGAGGACAAGAAAACTCGGTTTTGTAAGCTCTTGTTAGTTGGCTTTTCTACTATGTGCATAAAAGTAATCCTAAGCGATATAGATTTCTCTAATGTTTTTCTGACTTTTTAAATAAAAATTTTAAAAAATGAAGAGACTTTATAATCAGATGAAAATTCACAAAGTATGTTTGTACCCAGGAACTTCTTTGATCCTCACCATAAACCTAGGGGATAGGCTGTTCTAACAATTTTTTTTTAAATAGGGAATGTAAAATTAGTTATATTTAGGAAATAGCTCAAAGTTCCAAAACTGACTATGGCAGAGATGGGCTGAAATCTGGATTTTCTGAGTTTAAGACCAATGTTCTTTCTCTAATGTTCTATTGAGTGCCATAGTGATTTCTTACCATTACTGGGATAGCATGGTAATATAAAGAAGACAATCTTATGTCTAACTGCTGATTTTTATTCATTCATTTATATTTTTATTTATATATGTGGGGAATGAAAAGCTACCTCCAGCTTTCTGAATGCCTTCACATGTAATATATTAAAGGAAAACAGAAATCTATTTTGTTAGGTCATCAGCAACATTTTTAAGATTATTTCTATCTTGTACATTTAGAAGTCAAGGGAACATAAGGGAAATAAGGAAGTGCAGCTGAGTAATCTAAAAAAATGAGAAGAATCTCATGGTTTCTTTCATTCAAAGAATATGCACCGAAGTAGGCAGTGCAGACTCCATGACCAAATTAAATATTTATAGCATAAAAGATAGTAGAATAGACCTCTTGATCAAAAACAAAGGTTTGAGGAAAGACATCCCAGGAACCCTGCGATCACTTAGAGCAAACCCATTTAAGATTGGAAACAACTTAAACCTGAAGGAGAATGTTAAATCAATTATGGTACATTAAAAATTAATAAGATGTGTTGATGGCCATTTACTATGTAGAAGACAGTGTGCGAGGTTATGGTAGAAATGGTCATTATAGAGTTTACAGTTCATGAATTTTGTGTTATTAGGTGCATGGTCTCTGTTATAGGATTTTATCTTATTAGGTGCATACATATTTAGGGTTATTGTAATTTATTATCCCTTTTACCATTTTAAAAGTTACTCTTTATCTTGTTATTCCCTATCTTGAAGTCCACTTTGTTTGATATTAATATAACCGCTCCCACTTTCCTATGCTGACTGTTTGCATGGGGTATCTTTTTTCCACTGTTTTATTTTAAAATTATTTGGGTTTTTATATTTGAAGTGCATTTCATGTAGAAACCATACAGTTGGGTCTTGATTTTTTTCAATATAAATATGACAATTTCTGTTGTGCTATTTTACTTATATTTTATTTAATTATTGATATTTTAATTTAAATATAGCATCTTGCTACTTATTATCAATTTCCCTTTTATTTTCTGCCTATTGCTTCTTTCCAGACTATGTTGGAGTTATTGAATATTTTTTAATAGTCCATATTTGTATATGGGTTCTATACCTCTAATGATTGCTATAGGGCCGTGGTTCTTTTTTTTTTTTTTAAAGATTTTATTTATTTATTTGACAGAGAGAGACACAGTGAGAGAGGGAACACAAGCAGGGGGAGTGGGAGAGGGAGAAGCAGGCTTCCCGTGGAGCAGGGAGCCCGATGCGGGGCTCAATCACAGCACCCTGGGATCAGGACCTGAGCGGAAGGCAGAAGCTTAACCGACTGAACCACCCAGGTGCCCCAAGGGCCGTGGTTCCTAATCAGGGATTATTTCTCAGCCTCACCTCTTACCCCCAACGCCCCCCCCCCCCCCGGTAAGCTGGTTTTTATCTGGAGGTATTTTTCTTTGTTAAAAATGTAGCTGATAGAGGCCAGGGATGATGTGAAGAATGCTACAATGCATTGGAGAGACCCCTGCAACAAAGAGTTATCCCAAAAATGTCAATTCTGCTAAGACCAAGAAACGCTAACAATATGTACTCTGAAATCTATTCAGAGTCAATATTTTACTACTTTATACTTCAAACTTCATGTCTGGCCCTTTACATTTCCTACACAATGTCTTTTTTTTTCCTGACTGCTTTTAAATTTGCTCTGTATCTTTAGTTTTCAGTTTGATTAACTTGGCTTGAAGCTATATTAATCACATCAGAAATGTACTTGTTTTCTAAAACTTGATATATAAAGACATGTAATTAAGCAAAGGCCTCTCTCTGTTAAGGTTTTGTCAGTTTCCTTTGTATTTTTTTAAAAATGTTTTAATTTATTTTAGAGAGAGAGCACGCGGTGGGGAGAGGGAGAGAGAGTCTTAAGCAGACCCTGCACTGAGCCCAACCTTGAAGCAGGGCTTGATCTCACCACCCGAGATCCCACCCCAGGATCACAGCCGGGTGAAACCAAGAGTTGGCAGCTCAAAAGACTGTGCCACCCAGGATCCCCTCCTTTTGTATTTTTAACAGTTCAGTTTTACTTCTTTCTGTTTTATGTTGTGCATAAAAATTAGCACAGATATTTCTTTTTTTCACATTAAACTTTTTACCATGGAATGCTCCTTATTTGTTTCCCTTAAATGCTTTTGTTTTTAATCCATGTTAAAAATGGATTAAAATGGATTAAATACTACTAATTGATGTTAGTAGTATTATAATTTCTATTTTTTTTCTGTTTGTTTGCATTTAAGTTTTATAGATTAGACATGCTTTTATTTTTAAAAATCTTTCTGGTAACTTTCATCTTTGGTCTTTTTTTTTTTTTCCTCCATTCTTGATGACTTTTTTAGAGCCTGTTTCCAAATACAATTTGTACTATATTTGGCTGGAAGTTTTAATGTGTGATTAACACTATTTTCTCTTTTTAATGTCAAATATATATGTGTATGTGTGTGTGTGCATGTAATTTATTTCCAGTTTGTGTTGAAAACTTGCTCTTATTCTTCTACTTCTGGAAATCTGTATTTTTAGAATCGTAAAACTGGAAGTGATCTTTGAATGATCATTTTATGTAGTATCCATTTCATGGGGGTTATTTTTGAATTAAATAAATTAATACTGTGAACCAAACTTGATAATTTTTTTATTAATTTAATTAATATTAATTTAGTAAATATTTATTTGTAATAAATACTTTTTAAATTTGATAAATATTTCTTCCACCCTTCTATCTATTTCTTCTCTCTCTCTCCTCATTATTACTATTGATAAAGGTTTCCAAACATTTTTCTTCATAAAAACACATTTCCAGTGAGACTCCAGTGATCATAATGTCCTCCCATGGCAGCGATTCTAATAGGGGAGTGTTGCCACATCAAGAATATTATCAAAATCTGATGGTGAGGATTCTGATGTATGTCCCTTAGGAATTCAGTGTCTCCTCTGGTTGATAATCACTAAATCTGCTTCAATTTATTACTTTTATTTATTTATTTATTTATTTATTTATTGAGAAATGAATTCGCTTTCTCTTGGTCACATGGATGGTTAAATGTTGGCATATGGTGTGCAGATCTCTGGCATTACTCCTCACATAACATGGAACCAATGTCATATAGCATCAAAGATTTTGGAGCCATAAGGAAAAGAGCAATATTCTAGTCTAAATTTCTTATTCTACAGATGAATGAACTGAAACGCAGATTGGTTCATTTACTTGTCCCACCTGACATACTAACTTGTGATAGAGACAAGATAAATATTAATCAGTGTTTTTCTTTCTTCTTTTTCCCAGAAGTTTATCAAAAGCCATGTATTTAACAGGTAACAAGTTGCTTATAGAAAGTCTCAGGACAATTTTCTAGAAAAATATAAATTGCCAAAAATCAGATCAAGGAGTTTAAAACCTGAGAAGACCAATTACTGCACTCTCCCGCTAAATTTAAATGGTAGAGGAGCTATTTCTATTTTAAACAAACTGTTCCAGAGCAGATGAAAAATGGAAACGCCCCTGTGTACTTTTATAATGGTAGTGTAATCCTATGTCTCAATTTGAATTCTTTAGAAATAAGAGCCTACACCAAACCTGTGTGCTAATGCTTTATTGAGGGATATAAAGCCAGGGAAGCAGGAGTAGAGGAAAAAAGGGAAGGGAAGTGGGAAAGAGGGAAAGCAAATTCAAGGGGTATGCTTTTAAGCTTGCCATACTTATAAAAAAAAAACCAAAAAACAACAACAAACAGAAAACAACAACAACAAAAACTAAAACTAAAACCAAAAACAAAACTGCTTGATCACGCTGAATGTCCCTAGATTGGCCGGATGAAACTACTATGTCTGGGAGAAGTCCTTCTCGGGGAGCAAGGGCAACTCATCTATCTTCCCAGTCTTCTCCAGCTCCTGTCTCTCATTAGGTAAAGTCTTCTCCATGGGGCTCTTTAGTACTCCATTCTTGTGGCTTCTTCTGGCAGCTTCCATTCTGAGCTTCTGTGCATGTGGCCAGGTCAGATCTGAGTTCTAGAGCTGCTGCAGCTTCCACCCAGATAGAAGTGAGGAAGACAAGTCAGAACACAATCCTTGCTTCTGGAGAAGAGGAGGCAACTACCAAGGAAGCCAAAGCTTTATGAACTTGGATCATTTTGAGCTGCTGTCAGTCTTGTGGTCATAAAGCCACAAGATAAGCAGCTGAAGTGCTATTTTCACAAAGCAACACTGACACAAAAATATTTTATGATATATAAGCAAAATGAATCTAATAGCAGAGTAAAATTGTATCATGATCAGGTAGTATGGCAGTTAAAAAATGTCTGTGGTTTCTTTAATACTTCTTCCATCTAGGGGTTGGGTTTTATGTCCCTTTCCTGGAATCAGAGAGTAAAGGGTTGAGAGCGGCCTGTGACTGTTTTCATCAATACAGTATGGTGAAAATGAAGCTGTATGACTTTCAGGGATAAGTCATAAAAAGGCAAGGAGCTCTTCCTGTTTCTCTTGGGATATTTGCTCTGGTGGAAGCCAATTGCCATGTAAGAAATTCCAACAACTCTGGAACTCTCATGGTGGAGAGACCACATGTGGGTACCCCAGTCAGTAGTCGCAAGTTAAGTTCAGCCTTCCTGTCATCTTCTAGTCATTGGACATGAAGCCTTTTGGAACCTCCTGACCAGCCCATCTGCCAGTTGAGGACCACTCTGCTGACGCCATGAGGAGCAAAGGAATTGCCCATCCACGTCCTGCCCAGACCCCAGAATTTGTAAGTATAATAAAATGCTTGTTTTGGGGTTTGTTTGTTTGTTTGTTTTTTGCCACTATATTTGGCATGTTTATTGTTTGGCAATAATAACTGAAATAGGTGGGTTTATCTCAGGAGAGAAGGATTGGTATGATGGTAATGAGAAATGTCATATGATTAATTGATAGATGCTGAGAAAATATTTGATGAAATGCACTATGCAGGACTAATTAAAAACACATAGCAGGCAGGCTAAAAATAGAAGGAAATATCTGTAAGATGTGACAGAATGAATAAAATAATTGTAACAAACATCACGCAAAGATTTCGTATTCATGATATACTGACATTCTCCCCCATGTGGTCTGAATGTGTCCCACCAAGATTGATGTATTGAAAACTTAATGCTGGAGGTGATGGTGTTAGAAGGTGGGATCTCTGGGAGGTGATTAGGTCATGAGGGTGGAGCTCTCATGAATGGAATTAGTGCTTTTTTAAAAGAGGCCCCAGAGAGTTCCCTTGTCTCTTCCACCATGAAAACGGAAGGATACAATGAAAAGTCTGTGACCTGGAAGAGGGACCTCGCCTGACCCAGCGGGCACCCTGATCTTGAACTTCCAGTCCCCAGAACTGTGAGAAATAATTCTGTTGCTTACAAGCTACCCAGTCTATGGCCTTTTGTTATGACAGCCCAAACTGACTAAAACACTCCCAGTTAAGAAAAAAATACAAATAATTTAGTAGTAAAATCAGTAAAAGATAAAGCAAGCAATTTCCAGGAAACAAAATGCAAATTGTCAATAACATTGGGAAAGATACTAAACCTCCTTAATAACTATATAATTACAAATTAAAACTCTAATGATAAATCATTTTTTACCCATTATATTTGAATTTTTTTTCTTATATTGTTTATTGTAAGATAGTTTATAAACATCTTGCTGTCTTTAGTAATACACTTGAAAATTTTAAATCATTAAATCAATGATATTCATTGTTCATGAAGACTTAGATGGACAGCCATGCTCATTCTCTTTTGGCAGAGATGTGAACTGCTACTGTTGTTTTAGAAAATGATTTGAGAAACATTTTTTTCAGGAGAAGAAAATGCACATACCCTTTGAATAACAACTCTACTTCTAGCAATTTGCTCTGCAAAGAAAAAAATAAATATGTGTGTGTGTGCATATAAAAAAACCATCCATAGCAAGCATATTTTGTATGACAAAATACTAGAAAAATCTAAATAATGTTTATCAATAGAGAAATAGTTAAATGGATTATGGTACTGTGGAATACCATAGAAGATTTAAGGCAGAGGGAGAGATGAAAAGGTATTTAATACATATTATTAAACAAAATGAAAGTAGAACAATAGGCATAAGTTCATTAAAAGTCATCCTAAATATTTGTATATGTATTTCATATGAATATGCAGACAATTACCTGAAAGGAAACACTCTAGATTCTTATGAACGTTTCCTTTGAGGAAGGATGACAGGATTGCGGGGTTTTGGGAAAATGTGAAAAGGAATGTTTCAAAGACTTTTGTATTGCTTGCAGCTTCGTTTTATTGCATAATTAAATTTATTGCATAATTTATTGCATAATTAAAAATGTTCACAATCCAATAAACCAAACACACGAAAAATGAAAAACCCAAAGAAGTTTGTGATGCAAACCCAAACAGCGGTTGTTGGTTCCAGAGACATACGCTTGTCTGCCAGTGTGTCCTTGCTTTTCCACACTGCTGCAGATTCTAACTGGGATAAATGCATTTTCTCCTTAGTTGGCTTTTGTGGAATTGAAGACTGAGCACATTTATATTATTAAACTAACGGCTTCTCAGACAAAATCATGTTCAAGTCCTTTCCATTTTACAGAGAACAAAACATTTTTTTTTTCAGTTCTTCTACTTTGCCCTGCTGCTCATGGGCCTTTTAAATGAGACAAAAAATTTTTTTTTGTTTTTGTTTTATGTCCGATAATGTTTCTACTGTGTCACATTTTTTATTCTGCCTTTGGTCTACCTATCCCAGCCCGCTCTGATCCTGTAGAATAATCTACAAGTGTTCTAACTGAATTTACTTCAAAAACAGAGCTCTGTGTGTGAAGATCTGAGATGTTACTCTCAAGTTGCCTCTTGAAGCATTGATTTGACTGCTTTAATTTCCTTTTATGATACTATTAACAACTACATGCTTTTTCATGTTGTAGCTGCATTTCTTTTGTGCCGATTCTGTTCTCTTGGGTCCCAGATGAACAGAATGGCTGTTGCCCTCCTTTCTGAATTTCTTTCCCCTTCATACCCCCATCTTCTCTATTGTGTGTGCTCCTTTCATTAACACATCTCCTGATTCTCACCTGAGTGCCTGGATACACTCTGCAAGTCAAGAGCTTGGACATTTTCACTGATCAAAAGACCATCATCACTGGTTGTTTCATCTATTAATTTAACACCTGCTGAGGACCTGGACGTGTACTTGGTATTCTATCTTAAGTGATCCATTCACAAATTCCCCTCCACCGCTCCAATGCCACCTGCTTTCTTCCTCCCTCCCAACGAAGCGTTCAAGCAGTCTTAGTACCTTGTTTCCTATTGGACGCATGCTGCTGTAGACTATGCACCCTGCCCTGTTTAATTATTGTGCTCATACCTTCCCTCCACATTGATGATGCTTCATTGATTTCACCAGTATCCCATCTCCTTTCAACAACGTGGATGGTTTCATCTTCTCTCTGTTTTAGCAGCTCTGCTTCTCTGAGACTTCCCCCACCCCTGTTTTTCATGAAGAGTGAGGATAATATAAAACAAGACCAGGTAAAATGTTACCCTTCCCACTATACACCTCTTCTGGTGCATCTTTATGTGAAATATATTTTATGGACATGATAAGGTCTTAGTCTTGGTGACTTTTCCATAGCCTTGAGAACTGTAAAAGAACTAAAATGGCTTCTCTCTTGCCCTTTGAGTAAGTAGAAATATCACTGCCTAAATACTAATGGTCATTTTTATGACTACTGATGAGGCACAAAGCAGAAAGAACACAGACGCACTTTAAAATGATCACTCATACCTGGAAAGTCTCACAATGCTCAACTCCTCATGAATCTGTTTACTGAGGAACATAGACATTCAAATAGAAATCCAAAAAGATATTACTTCTCTGTGGTAGGCACAGTAATGGCTCCCAAGATGTTCACGCTCTAATCCAAGGAACCTGTAAGTATGTTACGTTACAGGACAAAAGAGACTTTGTAGATGTGATTAAATTTAGGACCTCGAGGTGGGGAGATGATGTCATCATCTAGGTTAGCCAAATGTAATTACAAGAGTCTTTCTATGTGCAAGAGGAAGGCAGAAGCATCAGTGTCTCAGTGATTCGATGTGAGGCAGACACTACTGGCCATTGTTGACTCTGGAGATGGAGGAAGGAGCATGAGTCAAGGAATTCAGGCGGTCTCTAGAAACTGGAAAAAGCAAGGATCTGGATTCTCCCCTGGAGCTTCCAGAAGGAACACACCCAGGCCAATACTTTGATTTTTAGCCCAGCGAAACCCCATTTTGGAATTCTGACATTCAGAACTGCAAAATAATAAATGTGTGTTGTTTTAAGCCACTAAGCTCGTGGTGATTTGTTTCAGCAGCAATAGGAAACTAACAGACTGCCCAGAGAGGCAGTTTCAATAAATGATTTACTGGAGCAGTAGAAACATCCAGCTAAGATCCAACAGAGTAAAATAGACTCAAATTATTTCTCGTTTGCACCTTCCCAAATGAGGTTCATTTTTATTTCAACAACCCAAATGCCCATCCTCTATTTTTCCCCTTGGGCTGAACTTCCCTGAATATCTTCAGCTATTCACCACCTCCGCCCACGTTTGCTACCATGTCATATAATACAGAAAAATCTTTACTTTCTCTTTACTTTCTCTTTCTTCAGCAAAGTGGAATCGGTAAACCTTGGGGGCCTTTCCTTTTATTGGAGCAATAAATTCTTCCATTGAGATAAAGACTTATTTTTACAAGCAGTTCCTTTTTTAATGATAGCACAACCTACCACAAGGCCATTCGAGGCTGGGTTGCCCGAAGTTACCAACATCTGCATTTTCAAGTCAAAAGCATTCCACCAAAATGCATTATTGATTAGTGTGGAAAGAAACATTCCATTAAAACACAAGGATATTCAGGAAATAAAGCACTAAGTACTCTTCATATATCATTGTTTTTCCAGCTTGGCGGTTTTATAATTTTCTCATGTCCTTTCAGATCCAGGTCTCCATTCAAATATCCTGTGTCATTGTTTGTAAAGCTGTTTTAGTTACTTCATGGGGTACTAAATAGAAGGCACACTGTTAACCTTCCCTCTCCCCACTATTTTTTTAGACTGTGAAACAAAACTACTTGCTGCTGTGTTATTTATCATCTTTGAGCCTAACACTAAGTGATTGTATACTGCTGGGATAGGCATATTTTCATTCCAACTATATCTTAATGGCACAAACAGCTTTCCTTCTCATTAATTCCAAACTGTTAATCCAGTCAGTCATTCACTTGAAAGAGATTAATTTGAAAGCTATGCTTGTATGTATGGTAAGTAATTTTTTTTGTAAAGTATAATGTCTCTGGTCCCTGCCTTCAAAGAGCTTACTAGCACCCTTTGCATATATTGAATAGTCAATTAATATTCTACAGCATAATGATCATCCAGAGAAATTTGTGGTAAATACATTTAAAAGGACATGATTTCGTCATCTTGTTGGCTTGCTAATCTCTCTTCTTTCATTAAAATAGATGCTTCCCTAAAGCTCAGGGTTTTGACACCTTGTCTTCTGATACTCACTTCCTTAATTAGAGTACTTATACAAACATTTCTATCTGCCTATTTCCAATATATTCTATGTGACACCTTCACCTGGATTTCCCCAGACAACTTAATCCCAAGGTGTTTACAACCATATCCATGATCTTCTCAACAAAGCCAGATCTTTCTGTTACCTCGCCTCCTTTAATTAGTTGATGATGCCATTTTTTCCTCAAGCATTTATGCTTAAAAATGTAATTTCTGGGACACCTGGGTGGCTCAGTTGGTTAAGCGTCTGCCTTCGGCTCAGGTCATGATCCCAGGGTCCTGGGATCGAGTCCCGCATCGGGCTCCTTGCTCGGCAGGGGGCCTGCTTCTCCGTCTGCCTGCCTCTGTCTCTCTCTCTCTGATAAATAAATAAAATCTAAAAAAAAAAAAAAAAAAAAAATGTAATTTCTACCGTAATGCCATTCTAGCTCTTTAGCTTAGGATTGGCAGATAAAATATAAGATGCCCAATGGAATTTGAATGTCAGATAAGCAACAAATGATATTTTAGCACAAATATGCCCCATGAGACATAGTGTAATTTTATATGCTAAATCTGGCAACCCTAGGCCAGTGGTTTTCAAATACCATTGTGTGTCAGAATCACTTTGAGTGTTTGTGAAGAAATAGACTACTGGGTTCCATCCCTGGAGTTTTTGATCCAGTAGGCCTAGGTGGGTTCTAATTCTAACAAATTAGAAATCTGCATTTCTAGCAAATCCTTGGTTAATACTGAGAAGACCAGCACTTTGAGAATCACTGTCCCAGTGATGAGATTAATTCCTCTCTTAGTTGTGATTCTCAATCCTGGCTGCATATTAGAACCAACTGGGGGGCTTTAAAAAATTCTTAATATATAGGTCTTATATGAGATGCTCTACTTTAATTGAATGAGGGTTTGGTCCAGGCATGGGGTTGTTAGAAAATTTCCAAAGTAGTTTTAACCTGTAGCCAGGATAAACATGACTCATTGTGTATACTCTGCATCTGCTGAGTCTCTTCAAAATTACTGATAATTCAAACCCTTATGACTTCTTGTCTTAAATAACCACCTAACCCACTTTTTAATTCTCATGGCTTCACTCTTTAATTCATCTATTTCACAACTGTGGATTAATTCTTCTGAAGCATGTCTCTGATTGCATCATTGGCATTTTAAAACATCTCCAAATCGATCCTCGGTGATTGAATAGATATACACTTAGTATCTTGGCATTTAAGACACTGCCCAATCTCTTTCTAGTCTGCTCCTCACTGGGAGGAGGTGAGTTCAGGATCCTCCTCCATCACCATTTTGAACTGGAACATTTTGAAAAAGCATTTTAAGACATGTTTTTTTCATATAAACTTGATGCCCCAGAGAAAAATAAGCTGTAGTTGTTTCCTTGTTCCCTTGTTTTCCGAGTGTGTCTCTTGCTGCCTGACCAGTGACCTGTTTGTCTTCATCTCTCCCTTCCAGGTAAATCACTACACTTCTCTTTTCTCTTTGACCTTTCCTTGCATATCTGGGAATGCTCTCTTTCCTCAATAAGCCTCCTCCTTTAACCATCTTAAAATACTTAATCCAACTTAGATTGCTCATTCAGTCAGTTCACATGCAATCAATATTTACAGAGTGCTCTTTATGTGTGCTGGCTACCTCAGAGAATGAGGAGTCCCTGCTCCCCTGTAGCTTATATTCGGTGGGAAAGATAGTCAACAACTAAATGGGTGTTAGGTGGTGATAACTAATAAGACAGGAAAGGAAGGGACTGAAAGATGGGGGTAGTGCAGAGCTGTTTTGAATCAAGTGGTTTGGTCTGGAGATGCTTCTCTCATAAATAACATTTTACCTGGGGCCCAAGTAAGTGAAGGAAGGAGCCACACAGCTGTCTAGGGGAAGGTTTCAAGTACCAAATGCTTGAAGACTGAACACCTGGAGCAGCAACAAGGCCACTGTAAAAACTTTGGTCTGTTCTAAGTGAAATGTGAAGCCACTGGAGGGTTGTGCAGACAGAAGTGGTACAATATGATCTATATTCTAAAAGAACATCTGGGCTGCTCTGTCCAGAACAGAAAATAGGGGCAAGGATGGAAGCAGGGAGAATGGGAAGTTAGGACAATAATTAAGGTGCTCAGGAGACTGTAGTGTCACTAAAGACCGAACAGTCAAAAAGGGGAGCTGGCTTTGTTGGGAGATAGGTGAATGGGCGTAAAAGGGTTGAGTTTCGGATGCCACATCTGTAATGAGGGAAAAGTGTGGTTCAGTTGCTTGAATGATTATTTATTTGTTTACCTATTCATTCTTTATTAAATGAAGATCATTTATTTTAGATGAAGACTATGTTATACCTACAATAGGCATTTGTGTGGCTATATTTTTATATCATATGTAACTACAGAGGTGGATTTTTCTTGAAGTGAATGAAGTCCCAGAGTCCCCCTTCCACCAAACTTGCTCTCTGAAGGCATTGGAGAGTGATCTATGAGGGGGCAAACCCAGGTTTAATTTCTGACAAATTGTTTATGGGGATCTCAGGAAAAAGTGACTTTAATAATACGATTTCCTTTTTTTAATCTAAATAAATACTCATTTATGTACCTAAGTTACGTTTTCACTTTTAATTTTGTATTTTTCTTAAAAGGCTCCACATATTATGTAGTAAACATTACATATGTATGTGTGTATCTAAACAATTACATAAATACTAATCTTTTGCATGTTTAATTTATATTATTATGACATATCCATGTTATGTACTATAGATCTGTTTAATGCATTTTAATTGTTATATAATATATTGCTCTATGATTATTACTGTTTATCCATCTCCTCCTGTTGAAAAATTAGCTAGTTTCAAATTTTTCTGCTATTCAAAAGAATGGACATGATCTGTAGACACCTTGTACCCACTTACTCGAGTTTCTTTATCTATAAATGTGATTCTTCAAGTTAAAAGACCAAAGTCAAAGTGGTTGAATCAATTTAACCTTTGGTAGTTTATGAGAATAGGTGAGCCTAGTTTTAATTAGACTCCCATGATACTAATTGTGGTAAGTAGAATATTGACCCCTGCCCCAGATGTCCGTGGCCTACTCACCAAAACCTGTGAATATGTCAAATTGTGGAGGTTTGCAGGTAAAATGACTTGTTATCAGCTGACACTGAGTAAGGAGATTAGCTTGGATTATCTAAGTGGTTCCAATTTAATCACCAGTGTTCTCAAAAGTGGAACAAGGCGGCAGAGGAGGAGAACTAGGGAGACAGCAACACGAAGGAGTCTTGTGTGGACGTTTCTGGATTTAAAGATGGAGGAAGAGGACCAGTCAAGGCGCAGGTGGCCTCTAAAAGCTGGAAAAGGTAAGGAGAGCCTCTAGGAAGAAATGTACCCTGTTTCCATCTTGATCTTGGCCCAGTGGGACCCAGACTTCCTGTAAGGTAGGAAATTCTGCGTTATTTTCAGCTACTACATTCACAGTAACTTTCAAAAGCAGCTATAGAAAACTAATATGCTAGTGAAGCTGAGGATCTTTTCTTATATTCATTGGACATTCAGGTTTCTCTGTCTGTGACTTACCTGTACATTCTTATTGCTTATACCTCTATCAGAGTGTTTGTCTTTTCTTAAGTTGATATATAGCAGTTTTAGAAGTACTTGAGAAAAGGACTGTTTGTTATGTGCACTGATTTCTGGGGTTCTTTGAAGGGTTTTGTTTTTAGTACATAAACAAGACTATATTGGGGTTTTAACAATTGATAACTTTAAAAAACAAAGTTAAACTGAGTTCCTTCTTGGTCTTTAAGGTTAGTGTAAAAACTTCAACCTATGCCTAGTAATTCCTAATCACTTTTAAGGAGCGTTTGAATAACATTTAATCATACTTAAACCTACACCAAAGTCTTTCAAACATTTTTAAATGCATTTATAAACATATTTAACATAATTTTAAATACTATTCTATAAAATAGTTGCTTGAATTAAGAAACAAACGCTTAAGTAGCTCATATGCTCCAGTGTCAACAAGCCTATTCAATGCCCAGATCTTGCTTTCTAAGGTCATTCTCCAGTGGAAGGAACCATGGGTCCCTGGAGTAATGGCTGACCCTAGGGCTGGCCGTGACATACACCAAACAAGACTGGAAACTTTTAGTTGAGAATGCAGGGACATACTTATTAAAATATATACACGTGTGCACATGCACACTCAAACCAATGGCTGTCAAAGTGTCACGAGATCTAACTGAAAGAACTCCCAATGACCAAAGTGGAACAATATAAATGATCAAATACATACATAAATGAGGAGAATAGACAAATCTTACATGCAGAAAAATTCCAGATGAATTATGTAGGTATTTCCCTATAAAGGACGTAGAGCATAATTCCCCAGTCCTTAAGTGTGGGCTGCACTGAGAGACTTCTTCCGAAGAGTACCATTTGGAAAAAGGGGGCTGAGGGGCGGGGGGGAGGGGGGAGGCACCTGTGGAGAGAGCGACTTTACACTGGAGAAACCTGATAACTACTGCCTTAGCCGGGTGGTCAAGGTTAAAATCCACAGTGATGTCATTTTGATATATGTGAATAGAATAGCACTTTACCTCTGTGGGCTTCTTCTTCAAAACTCCTACTCAGGGCTGAATCATGAGAAAAATATCAGATAAATCCCAATTGAGGGACACTCTACAAAATACCTGACTGGTACTGCTCAAAACTGTTAAGCACTTCTAGTCTATAAGGATTTTTCTGTTTAAAAAACAAACAAAACAACAACAAAAAAAACCCCAAAAAACTTTGACCTTAAGGAGCCATGATGACTAAATATAACCCCTGGAATAGGATCCTGGAACATAAAAAGGATGTTAGGTACAAATTAGTGAAACATGAATAAATTATGGACGTTAGTTAATAATGTATCAATTTCCGACTCCCTTGTTTTGACACATGTGCCAGATTAATGTCAGAGAGGAATGTAATGTAACAATAGGGCAAATTGGATGACAGTCTCGTGGGAATTCTCTGTACTCTCCTTAATAACTTTTTGTAAATCTAAGGTGACCTAAAAGTTTGTTTAAAAATTAAAACATAACTTGTATGCATATGGTAGATTCAATTTAAAATATGGTGAAGCTAAAATTATCTTTGTTCTGAAAATATGGTTAGGGGTGCCTGGGTGGCTCATTTGGTTAAGCGTCCAACTCTTGATTTCAGCTCAGGTCATGATCTCAGGGTCCTGAGTAAATCAATTCAACTATGAATTTTAAATTGGAATAACAGGACTAATATTTATAGGACAAAGCCTCTTAAACTTTAGAAGTATATAAATTACAAAATATATATGGAGTACACATTAATAGTATGATTCACTTGCCTAATTCTATCTTCCCAGACTTAAGAAATGTGTATATACTTAAAAAGAAAAAAAAAAAAGTCCCTATTGAGTTGGGGCTTATCATCCAGTAATGAAGAAAGAGCCCAGACTGGTGAACTGAGCTCACTTTCTCCCAGAGATTTTGTTTGGGCAGGGGATTAGGAGCAGTGGAGAACCACTGATTCTTTTCCCTACACTGAATCATATTGAGCCCCATTTTTAGTTACCATGTCCCACTCATCAGCTTGAAGGATGTTCACTATATGTTCACTATACTTTCTTTCCATACACAGAAATCTACAACTCCTTTACAGATCAAGCACAATTAAAACAAAATTATCTGGGGTTCAAGTTCTTAGTGATGTATTTCCATCTAACAAACTTGTCTGAAATAGTGGAATCCTAAGATTGATAAATTGTTTTTAATGAAAGATTTATTTTCATAAATTTTTGTTAATATTGTGTTGCAATTTCTGTGAATCCATACCATATGAAAATGTTACTTTCTTCTAACTTTAGCATTTTACTTTATCATGTAGATTCTTAATCTGCCTAAAATGTACTTACTGTGTGAGATAGGAATTTAATAATTACTTCATCTTGGCAGCCAATTCTCCACAGCACATTTATTGAATAGTCTGTTCATTCCTAACTTATTTGCACTGATATTTCTAGAACCTAAGCACCTTGAAGGGCTGGTATTTTTGTCCATTTTATTTCCTGTTGTACCTCCAGTATCTAGAACAATGGATGCTACTCAGTGGTTATTTGTTGAATAAGTACTTCCCTTATGAATTTGCATATATTTCACCTTTTAAAAAACCTAGTTCCATTCATGTCAGTGAGTTCACTGTTTTCTGAATAATGTTGAACTTCCTTTGATATTTCATATAGTTTCATATGTACAAATTCCCAATATTTAATGCTTAAACCTAACAGTCTTCATGAATTTAATTTAGATTAATCCAGACCCCATCCCACCCTCATATCTAATGATAATTGCCATTTTAAATTTTTTTTTTTTTTTTGCATTACTAACTTGGTAGGAGGATATAGAAAGTGTGTAAAAAAGTTTAGTTCAAATCTCACTTAATCATTTACTTTATGCCTAATCAAGCAACTTCTTTTCCAAAGTTTGTGTATTATCTGTCAAAGCTTTTAGAATCTTTGAGAAAATAAGACATGTATGATACTTAACACAGTGGCTGTCCTACAAAGTCACTTGTTGAAGGTTAATTTCATTTCATTATGAAGATGCTTAGGAACTGATACTTCCATATTTATGTTAGTCCAATTTTGAGAGGGATGGGGTGTAGGGAGAGGGAGACTTGCTATGCCTAAGGAGAAGAACATGGGTTAAGACACATTCATTCTGGTTAGTGTGGATATCATCACCTTGTGTGGCAAGATATAAGCCTTCAGTTTTATCTTTTATATGATGGGTGATGATACCAAACTTTCAAGGTTATTGTGAAAAATAAAGATAATACTTACAAAGTCCCTACTACATCCTAGAACATTTGGTAAGTCTATTTTCTTCCTATTATATTTGGAGAGGCCAAGACTTAATCATCTTTAAATAACTCAATAACCTAACAATCCTATTCATATGTAGTAGATGCTCAAAATTTTTTGATTGGTGATTAAGAAAGAAGGAAAACAAAGCATACCTGAAAGAAAGACCATGATTGCTCTGAGTTTGTGTTGTTCCTAACACTGCTATTGTCTGTGTAGAATTTAAGACTATTTGGGTATTAACAGTGTGATATGTTTGTATATGCAAGTTAACTCTAATTTGCACCCTGGGGAAAGTTGGTGTTTATAGTACCCTATTCAGGAATCCACACTTCAGAGGTGGTTAAACAACCTATCCTGTGAAGCACCCCAATCAGAAATCCACACCTTCAGAGGTGGTAACTTAGCACTCTTATATGGAAATTTACACAAGAGAGGTTTATTATTAACATAAGGGGTGTTAGAAATAATTTTCCATCAGTGAAATAAAGGTGTTAAACATAGATGGTTGCTTAAGAAGTTTGTATATATCTCTGATGGCAAATGCATGAATGCGGTGTAAGAATTTAGCAAACTTGACAGTGGAATAATATTCATGCAGCTCTTGGGGTTCCACGAACCCCTACTTCAAAGAGACCCCTGCCACCTGGGCTTACAGAAAATAGACTGGGTCTGCCACCAGAGTCTTACTGAATCTGCCTCTCGAGAGCCTTCTGAGTCTGCTAATCAGGAGAGCTTAGCTACTGAACACATGGTATAACTCTCTTATATTGCCACTTGCTATTGTAACTTGCTTTTGCACAGTATACAGAGGAATTTAGTCTTGGACTTAAGATACTCACCAGAAGCAACGCTGTAAGGGAGAGGGATCTTAGTTTGCATTTACTCTAGGAGAGGCTCCCAATATTTAATGAAACTTTGCTGTTACTAAGTTTTTTTTTTTTTAAGCTAAAATCATGACTTACAGACTTAAAATGAACACATGTTAAAGATTTAACTCACTAACAAGGGAATCAGGATAATGCTGTAACTTTTTCAAAGGAAAACCCAAAGAACAGATACATTTATAGATCTGGGATACTAAAAAGAATATGCAAACAGAGGTGTGTTGGTCTCCAGGAACACTCTCAGGCTCAGTGATCAGATAGAAGTTCAGAAGCTCTTCTTATGGTTATGGATTAATACAGCAAAAGGAGGCAGATCAGACACAGAATCACCAAAGGTAAAAGCCACAGAGGGCAAAGTGTGGGAGAAGCCAGGCATACATTTCCAGGTATCTCAGGAGTCTCAGAGGGATGCACGTAATTCTTCCAGCAACGATGTGTGACAACACACGTGAAGGGAAGCTCACCCGAGTATTGGTGGCCATGGATTTTATCAGCCGTCACGTAGACATGCAGTGCCCACCTGACCTCAGCGGCTCTGACTCCAGCCCACCCCCAGAGCAATAAAGTCTTTCACCGTAAGTCACACTATTAAGATGCATTTGTCTGGCCCAAACGGCACAGAGTAGCTCAAAGCCTAAAAACCTATAAAACCTTATCAGGAAGAATACTCTGAGAGCTGCAAGGTTTCTCCTTGGAACTGCTCAAAAACCAGTCCTAAGACAGGCCTTTGGAATATACAGGGTTTGAGTCATGCAGACTTGCTGAATTAATCCTCTTCTGCCCAAGTGCCAAAACAATCTTTTCCTTGGAGGGGAGGGAAAGGTCCTTCCAAACAGGATTCGTTTTCATGTATATATACAATAATTTTCCATTGATACCAATCATCTACAACTTGCAGAGGTGAAAATAGCTCCCACTGAATCAGAATCGGCTAACATTGGAAGTGTAGTTGACTAGTTCAGCCCGGAGAAGGCAAACTTTGGGCATTGTGGCCCAGCAAATCAGCTGAAGTTCTTTTAGGACAGTGATCATCCCTTGGTGAATTAATGCAGAATACTGTGGAGCAGGATGTTAATTCACAAAACTATAGATTGTCAACCTTATGATTTTGTTCTTTAAGAAGTATCTCAGGGTGGTAAGGGCAAACTATATCTCCAACCTCCTGTGTCTGCTGGTGAGGTAACTCCCCTCTTAAGCCATCTATTTTAACAGCTTTCAGTTTGCTCTTTAAGTTAGTAGTAAACTGGGAGATTCTTTTTTCTATTTGAGGCTTTGCTTATATAAGGTATCTTCTCATAGGCTTTACTGGGAAATGTATTAAATGTAAAACCTGAAATATTTTTCTATCAAGGTTATGTGTGTGGGGGTGTGTACATTTGTGCGTGTGTGCACGGAGGTGTGCGCTCATGAGTGTGTTTGAGGGTGATGGATGGATGCATGGTATCACTTACAAGGCAATTGAAGATGCTACAAACAATATAGGAATAGTGGCCTTGGTTGCTATGCGTAAGGAAAGCTCCCCAGGGTTTAAGGAGGTATCCTCCAAACAGAGCAAATCTTGTATAACTTGATCATTGAAAAATGTGACCAGTCATTTTTCCCTTTTAAAAGGGGAGTGGTCCCTGGGCTTCTGAAAGAGATGGATAACCACTGATAAAGTAGGATCTACTTCTGAGTGTGTGTGGGGGGCTGTTATAACGAGCAGGTAGAGTATAGTCTCATTTATGTACTAATGTATGTGCATAGAAATGATCTAGAAATGTATACATGGCAGACAATAGTTTTTCTGGAACTATTGAGATTATGAATGGTTGTAATTTTCTTCCCTTTGCTCAATACATTCTACGTGTTCTATGATGAACATTTTTTATTTAATAAGAAAGTGAACAGAAAATATTTTTTGTCCTAATGAAATTCAGGAAAAATAACCGAATATATGTAATCATCTTCAGCTATAAGAAAGAAAACAATGCAGTGAGTAGAATTGTGTTATATCTGGTACTTCATTCAGTTGCTCTAAACTCAAATTCTCACTTTATCAGTCATTGATCTCTCTCAAGTTAAAAAAAAAAAAAAGGGGGGGGGTGGTGGTGGAGAGGATATGTTCTTAATGGCATTGGAAAACTTAAAAACTGCTACATTTGAAGAGAAAGTAGCACCAATCAGGCTAAAACCAAAGGCAATGAGCAAGCAAAATGAGTTTATTCTAATATTATTTGGACAGCATCTTGTATAGACTAATCAATTTGTGTTGAGAGAAGGATGTGGAAGTAATTGGCTTAATACGGAATTTCTCAACTTTGATGCTATTGATACTTTAGGCCAGATAATTCTTGGTGACACTGTTCTGTGCATTCATTATAGGATGGTTAGTATCATCTCTAGCCTTTACTAGATGCCAGTAGCAACACTCAAATTGGGACAACCGAAAATGTGTCCAGACCCTTCCAAATGTTTCTTGGGACAATGTCACCCTTAGTGAGAACCACTGCCTTAATGAACCACTTGCCTGGAATTTCTATATGTGGGGCTTTGTAAATTAGAATTATTTTTGGTGGCCTGTGACAGATAAACCCCAAATAATGGTTACTTAAAAGAATTATTTCTTATGTAACAGAAATCTGAGGGTGGGTCATTCAGAGTTGTCATGGCAATTCCATGGGTTCTTCAAATTTCTGTTCCTGCATCTCCTACACTGGCTTCATTTCTCAGTCACCTCATAGTTCAAATTGCTGCTGGATATCCAGTCACTGCACCCATTTTCCCGGTAATCAAAAAGAGGAAAGTCAAGGAAGTCTGAGAAGACCGTATTCTCCTTTAAAGAGTATTCCTGGAAGTCCTGTACTCTTCCACTTCATTTCATTGACCAGAACTTAGATACACAGCCCTCACTTAGCTCACTCATGTAGTCCTGTAGTTAAATACATCATCTCTCCAAATCTCTGCAGGGGTTTACATTAGAAAGTGGGTAGGTAAATGGATATTGGGATTACATTCTCTTAACATTCTACATAACATTACAGATGGAATTTTCTAGAAAGTTGAGTCCAAATAAAATATTACCAATTACTATAGAATATCTGTTGCAAAATAAAATACAAATGTTAAATAGTAAAAACAATCTATAATTGAATTGCCTACATAATGGAAATTAGAAAAATACTGGTTTTATCCCAGTATTTGGAAAACCATACTGAAGCATTTATAATGCTGTCTAGACAAGTACAGTATGGTGAATATCATTAGGTCTGTCTGTAACATTTGGTTTCCTTACAAAAGACTTTTCAGTCTGTGTTCTCCTGAGCACAGAATCTGAGACAGTGATTTCCATGCAGATCATTTGGGAAGTCCTCTTATGGAACAGGAGTAAGAAGATGAAACTGAGAAAGAAAGGGAGACAACACAAGGATATCTTCTTTTTGTTTTTTTGTTTGTTTGTTTGTTTGTTTGTTTGTTTTTTGAGGATGTATTTTGCAGATCTTTGTAGTATCTCCTGAGGAGTCTTATGAAGTGCACTTCAAAACTATCTACCTGGCTGTCCAATGTGATGAGAAGACCCTGGTATGGGCAGGGCTGACCAGATGTCAGTCTTTAATGGGGAGAAAGATGTTGTATGGTCATATGGGTGAATGGTGGTGGCTGCTGGGTAAGGTGGTGCATGCACAGTGGCTTCAAATGACCACCATTTTGTTACCTCTTAGGTTATGTGCTGCTTGGTTCTTCTTCACTTGATATTGGCTGAGTCAGTCCTCTAAGCACTTGCCCAGTCTAGAAAGTCTATGACAATTTACATATGTATCTAAATCACTGCAAGGAGATAGCTGGAAATCCAGACTCACTGGGGATTGCTAGGCCTCTGTCTTCATGTAGTCTAAGAGCCTCTTTCTCACCCTGCTGACTCTCCAGTTGTGGTTTTTGTATTTTAACTACCTGGGAGACAAAAAAGAAAAGCCTTTATCTAAATGTTCCATCCTCACTGGTCAACAGTGGCACCAAAGGTATTGACCCTCTTGAGCTCCTGGGATGCTCATGAGTATGTGCCATGGCAAGGTGTCCCACTCCCTGGAATCAAAAAAAATGGGAGCTTTATTGTGTGAATGGGAAGTATCTCTAGACTGCCTGCAAGAGGCTGGTTGAAGGCTTCAAACAAACTGGTCTTTGGGAAATGGCTGGAACAACAGGTGAGACACATAGAACTAAGGTGGTACAAAATGGGGTAGGAAGCACTTATTCTGATGATGAATTTGACTGTTTTGGAGAACAGATGAAGCTTTTTAGTGTTAGAGCATAACTTGATTACCACTCCCCTGGAGAGCAGTTCTGCGTATAGTGTTAATTTGGAAATAATATGTGGGTGATATACATGTACACATAAATATGTATATTCATATCTTCCATTTTGGTATTAAATAGTTTAGGATATATTTTTCGAAGTGTATAAGCCAAGAATAGGAGCTATTACATGTAAATGTTGTGTGTTTTTACATTTGTGTCACTGTCAATGAACTATACTAGCTTATTCCACTTTAGATTCTCTTTGGCCATTACTTGATGACTTCATGAACAGATTTGACTCAATAACTAAAAGAGGGTTATGGGTTATAAAGTACCGAGGTGGTATAAAAATCTTCAAAGAAGAGTAACATATTTAATGTTGAAATTTCTGTATTGGTTGGAAAGTTGTCAACACATTGAATGAACTGGTGATAAAAAAGCCATCAATCAGGAAGTAGAAATCCTTTAACATTTTGAAGGGTATATTCCTCATCAGTGAACCCTGGGAGAAAGTTGCTGGTGATTGTGTGTGTATAGTAGCTGGCAGAAATTATTGTTGGAGGGACACCTGGGTGGCTCAGTCGGTTAAGCATCTGCCTTTGGCTCCGGTCATGATCCCAGGGTCCTGGGATCGAGTCCCGTATTGGGCTCCCTGATCAGTGGGGAGCCTGATTCTCCCTCTGCCTGCCGTGCTCCCTGCTCTCTCTCTCTCTGACAAATAAATCTTTTTTTTCTTTTCTTTAAGAAATTATTGTTGATGTGTCCAACTTCAGGATATTTGAAACCTATAGCCAATATATATATTGGGAGTAAAGAACAAGGACTGTTCTTTAACAACATTTACCTAGAGTTGAATCACTTAAGCTGCACTTACAGGAACAGATCCCAGAGGCTAAGTAGGATATGATTATAATCTGTTCCGACCTTAAGACTCCCGTTAGATTTTGACTTCTTGGAAAAAATCATGATAGAAGTTTCTGATCTTGCCACTTACATATATGGCTTGATATAGTTTAGCTTAAATTCCAGGTAATGGAGTTTTGGGTAGTTTGAGTTCTTATAACAAGTTCACAGCAACTAGAGTTATTTTGGCTCAGCATTATTGTTTATAGTCCAAAAAGAAACCTAAGAGGGAGGTTTTAAATGAATGGGACTTTTTGAAAGTCCTTCAGTTTCTATTAAACTCCCTCCCCCAAATTTTATAGCATGAGAAAACACAGTTCTCTAGTTGCTTAGAAATCATTGCTTAACTCTCCGTGGATGCTTCTGGCTCTTAAGAAATAAACAATTTGATTTGAGCCAAAGGGAAGAACAGGCATAGAAACACAGCTGGGGCATCAAGGCAAAAAGCATCAGTAAATGAACAGAAGAGCGATCACATTTGCTGAAATTCTCACAGCAAATAAAATGACCGGAGAGGTTTGCTGAAAACAGTGGGCAGAAGAGAACCAGTAGTCAAGTGATTTGCTTTCAGTTCATCAAGTGTTGAGTCTGTGTATCTGAAGATCTGGTTTCTGTTTACTGAGTCCCTAAGTAAGGAATTTCACCTATGTTATTCCCACAATAGCCTATAGCATCCTAAAGTTACTTAACATTTGTGAGAAAAGCTGCAAATAGCAGCAATAAAGAATGTTAAACTAATCCAGACTATTGGCCTGTGTTCAAGAGTGGTGGGTGGTTCATTTTTTCTATCCTCAGTGTTTTTGCTCCATATCAGCCAGCCCTCTGATGCAAAAGGTATAACCAAACCCCCTGGCCTATCTTGTCTCTGAAGAGTGAGAATTCCTGATGGAGTCTTTTACTTTCCTAGAACAAATCCCTAAACCCTCAACAGTCTCCTTTTCCTTTGGATCAAGTAACTTTTCCATGTCAAGTGGGATAATAAAAGAAAAAAATAAAATAATGGAACTCAGTGACTAGAACCTGAGGGGTTCAGCAAAGTTTTAGTAGACCTTAACTTATCTCCTTGAAGAAAACAGAGATACAACTGGGGTCCTTGGCTTCTATTGTAAATTGGACTATTGTCTAGAAATATTCATTTCCCTCTCCTTGCCCTATATGGGAAGAATACATTTGCTTTCCCACTCAATGTGACCTTGAGTGTGTGACTTATTTGATGGGATGTTAGCAAATGAGAGTTGAGACTTGAAATGTCTGTTCAAGATTGTCCCCTTGTGTTCTTGCCTTTCTTTTTTTTTTTTTTTTTAAAGATTTTATTTATTTATTTGACAGAGAGAGATAGCTAGAGCAGGAACACAAGCAGGGGGAGTGGGAGAGGGAGAGGCAGGCTTCCCGCTGAGCAGGGAGCCCGATGTGGGACTCGATCCCAGGACCCCGGGATCATGACCTGAGCCGAAGGCAGACGCTTAACGACTGAGCCACCCAGGTGCCCTGTTCTTGCCTTTCTTAATATAAAGATGTGCCTTGGTTAGACTTTTGTCCAAGGATCATGAGAGAGGTTTGTGGAGCTGGCCTGAAATGAACCATGTCCTAGAATCCAGCTCAAACTAAACAAAACTCTAGGCAATCTGCAAAGGCAGGATCAAAAAAATAACTGCTTGAATGTAAGCCACAGGTATTCCGTGATTCTTAAGCCTAGTTTAGCCTACCGTTTCAATTAGACTGTATTTAGGGGCCGGGAGCAGTGTAGGGAGTAAGGAGACCTCTTCCTTCCCCTCTCATCTCCTCATTTTTTACATGGGTGATCTAGTATTGGGAGTGCTGTTTTGCTTTTTTCTACCAGAGACAAAAATTATTTTGATGACATGCTGAAAGAACAAAGAAGGTAAGATGTGAGGGCATGTTTGAAAAGAAATCATTAATCTGAATAAAACATGGAGCCAGAAATGCCATTTGGAGATGGCTGGGTCCTGACTATGCTCATTCCTTCCTGGGGTATAGGATCAGATTCTGCATTTGGCTTAAGAATATAATAGTTCTAAAGGTCTACAAATATTTCTTATAGAGGCATAAATCCTATATAACTAACTTTTCCCTGAATCATTAGCTGCTACTTTTAAAAAGGGCTGTAGCACAGCACAAAGTTGATCTCAGATTTGATAAGATCTTAACATGTAGGAACAGTGTCCGTGTTACCTGTGCTAGCTGTCTCCTCTCTGCCTCTAGGATCTAAGGAGCCAAGGATCACTCCTTTGCAATATGCACCTCTGTTCCTAGTATATGTGACCACCTCATGTTTATTATTCTGTATTTTTGACTAAATACATTGGCAGTTTTTAGTGGAAGTAGATCTATGGACTTTTTTCCCTCAGGTTTTTATTTAAATTCCAGTTAATGAACAGTATAATATCAGTATATTAATTTCAGGTATAGAATTTAGTGAATTATCACTTACATACAACACCCAGCGTTCATCACAACAAGTGCCCTCCGTAATCCCTATCACCTATTTAACCCATCCCCCCACCCACTTCCTCTCCAGAAACCCTCTGTTCTTCTCTATAGTTAAGAGTCTGTTTGCCTCTTTTCTAAATAAATGCTGTAAGAAAAGGTAGGGCAGGGGCCTCGGGTCAGGAAGAAACATTCCCCTCAGCTTAAGTCTCCTCAGTCGCTGATAGGTTAGAAGAGTCCATAGATCAAAGAGCCCAAGTATCCATTGACTGATGAATGGATAAAGAAGATGAGCTATATATACACACAATGGGGTATTACTCAGCCATAAAAAAGAATGAATTCTTGCTATTTGCAAGGACATGGATGGCGCTAGAGTGTATTATGCTAAGCAAATAAGTCAGAGAAAGACAAATACCATATGATTTTGCTCATATGTGGACTTTAAGAAACAAAACAGATGAACATTGGGGGGAAACTTGTAATTGTACATTTTTTTTCCCTCTGTTCCTTTTGAGATATAAAACTGACAAGAGGCTGGATTAAGATTTATAACTGGGGTATCTTTTTGAGGACTTAGTTACATTTCAGGGGGCTGGCTCCTATCAGAAGATTGTGCTGGGATGCCTGGGTGGCTCAGTCAGTTAAGCATCTGCCCTCGGCTTAGGTCATGATACCAGGGTCCTGGGATCGAGCCCTTGGGCTCCTTGCTCAGTGGGGAGTCTGCTTCTCCCTCTGCCTGCAGTTCCTCCTGCTTGTGCTCTCTCTCTGACAAATAAATAAATACAATCTTTAAAAAAAAAGAGAGAGATTGTGCCCCTTTCCTCCAGCCTCAGTGGGAGGGTAGGAGCTTGATCATCTAACACATTAGGCCGTAGATCACCTAATGGCATTGGCCTACCTCCTTTGAATGTTGTGATGTACTTTGCTACTAGCTCACCTCCATACCAAACTCCCTTGCCTTCTGTTTCAGCAGAGTTGAATTCCATTTTTTATCCCCCTATTGCAATCCTCTTCATTTTCCTTGCCTGTTCAACCATTCCAGTGAAATTTTTCTTTGATACCAGAGTCCATCTGAAATGTTGTAACATACCACAAAACAATGGGCTGTTGCTGAGTCCCCAGAAGATAGCGGTTCTACTAAGAGATGAAGAGCTACAGGATAGCTACGTTCAGTGGGACTGTGTTCTCAAAGAGGACTTTGAGAGTAGACAGTTACTGGGCATCTTAATGGGTGAGATTAAATAAATGGAAAGAGCAATAACAGACTTGGTCCTGAGCTCATGAGATTTCTCCCACCCTAGGGACTTCTTGAGCTCTCTTGGAAGACTTTGAGGCACTTGTGTGTTTAAGTGGAGGTAGGGGAGTGTTAAGTGAGGATTGAGAATTTGGTAGGAATCTGAGTGTCCATGTCAATGAGACATTTTTTACTTCCAGAACAGATAAGTCTGAGACCTACAAGTTATAACACTTTTTTTTTTCTTCATGATCTAGCCAACAGCTGCACTGAACTGTTACTATAGCAGTGACGTTTATAATAATGTCATTTAACGTTAGAAAAAGATTAGCTTCAAATATGACAGAAAACCCTAAAGAATACTTAGTCTAAATAAGCGAGAAGTTGATTGATCTCTCACTTAAGTCTGGAGGTAAATGGTCCAGTGCTAGTACTTGCTCTGTTCCATAATAGATTCATCTCCCTAGGTCGCCATGGTACCGTCCATAGCATTTGGTCTCTGTCTTCATGGTTCAAGATCACGCTGATGCAGAAAGGGATGAAGAAGGTGGCAAAGGGTGTGTACCAGTTGTCTTTTAATGAGAGTTCTCAGAATCTCAATAAAATTTCCACTTATATTCCATTGTCTGGAATTTTACTATAACTACAGTGGAAGCTAAGATAGAGGCAAAGGCCTGAAGTCTTCTAGGTGCACATAAAGCTTAGCTAAAAATGTTTATTGCGATAGAAGACCAGTGTTATGGGACAAGGAGGAGTCTGACAGTTTGTCTCATTGGCCCTCTGAATTGCCTACACACCCTTCTTTCCCCTCCTGGAACTGCTTACCACCTTTCCAAAAGAATCTGTACTTTGATCTTCTCTATCTCAAAGTTTAGAGTCTCTAATATTATAACCCTTTTGGGAGTGTTTTAGATACAGCTTGTCTTGCTCTGGAAGCTGGTAAAAGATGAATTTGCCTCCCATTTTCACAATATGCCATGGTGGAGTGGGGATAAGGTTACAACCATAAAAAGTCCTTTATGAAAAGAGGAGCAAGGGTCATACATGGTAGTCACCAGGTCCCTGGGCCAAAGTGACAGCTGCTCTTTTTACTGGTTAACTGGTTTGTAAGACTATCTGGAAAACCTTCCTTTGGCTTTCTAGAAGGGATCTTTGTGGTCCCTGGCCCTGTCATCTTGGGAGTTCTTCATTACGCCTCATCCTTCCTTCCTGTGTCTGAGGTAGGCATTAGACATCTTGTCTCTTAGGAACTACACAGCTCTCATACTTTGTTTCCTGCTAGTGCAGGTTAGGGGGCCCAGGGATGGTGTTAGGAAGGGAACACTTGTAGATTTTTGTAAGGCCAAGCTTATGTTTGTTTGTTTGTTTGTTTTGAAAAATAATGAGGCCCCCAACTTATGTGCTGTGTTAAACATAGCCAAACCATGACTGCACATAATTCTTAAACTGTTTGATCCTTCATTTACCAACATCTGAGTTTAGCCCATTCCCCCTCAACATCATGTAATATCCCTTGAAGAGATCCACCAGCATAAGATAGGAATAGACCATTCTAAAATCTCAGCAGGTTAGTAGGGTTGGAGGGGGGGGGAGGCGGAAGGGAAGGTTTGGCAGGAAACTCATCACAGTAGTCACTCAGGGACCTGAGCTGGCAGAGTTGCTTTTTAAACACGTGCTTCCAAGATCATCAGAGCAGAAGCAAGGGAATATACTGAACTGTTGACTGGTTTTGATGATTCTGTTAAGAAATTGTGTCCATTACACACATGTTTTATTGCCCAAAGAAAGATTCTCCTCCACACCTAACTCCACAAAGAATGGAGAAGTGCAATCCTAGGTGTATTTAAGGTAGACAGTCGTAATGACTCTGCTACTTGCAGTAATGGGTTTGGATGGTAAGGCAAATTCCTTAATCTGATCTTTGTAACTGAGATGGCTTCCGTTATTGGATCTTTTCCATGGAGATGGCAAAGAATTCTTATTAGAAGATGCTTGAAAATCTTGAGTTTTCAAGTTTTATCTTCTGTTCAAATTACTTCCTTAAGGCACTCTGTTTAAACTGTTTCAGCTTTTGGTAAGAAAGAAGTTGACCTTTTCAATGCCAAGAGGATCTAAATTAATAGGTTCTTCACTAATGCAGATTTTAGGTCAGGTGTAGAAACCACTTACAATTCCATCTCTCTTCCTTAGTCACAGAAGAATTAGCTAGGCATATTTATGGCCAGGAGAAAGCTTTCCTTGCCTCCATTGTGACACATTTCTGTATGATAGTTTGTGAATTGCCATGTACAACTTCTGAGAGCCTTCCTTACAAGACACTAGTACAAGCTGTTTGTAACTTACCCATCCCTCCCTTGATTTTGCTGCTTCTCAATGGCCTAATCTTAAAATCTAAATGTGAATGCCACCACCTAGGAAAGATAAAGTGGTGATCTGGAAGAATCTGTCCCCGAGGACTTTATGGAGCAGAAATATCAGACTAGCTGCTATAGACAGAATGTTTGTGTCCCTCAAATTCGTATATTGGTAACCTAATCCAAATGTGATGGTATTTAGAGGGTAGGGTGCTAGGGAGGTGATTAGGTCACGAGGGTGGAGACTTCATGAATGGGAATTGTGCCTTTATAAAAGAGATCCCAGAGAGCTTCCTTCCCCCTCCCCCTTTCTCACTATGTGAAGACACCATGAAAAGCCAGCTATCTATAAGCCAGGAAGTGATCACTTACCAGACAGTCTGCTGGTGCCTTGATTTTGGACCTTTCATTTTCAAGGACTGTAGGAAATTCATGTTTATTGTTTACAAGCCACCCAGTTCATGGTTTTTTGTTCTAGCTACCTGAGTGTGGACTAAGACCCCTCCCCACTAATGTCCTACATCAGTACAGTGACTGGAGAGGAAAAGAAATTGCTTTCTGTTTTTGAGAACTTGCTTTCTTAACTAGTAGTGTTGGCTCTAGTCCTTTTACTTCTACTTGTTTTCAGCAGAGGAGGCCTTTTAGGCCATCACCTTCTGCTCAGTCCAGGTTTCAACAGCCCAAGATGAAGGAGTTCATTCAGGTCATAGCCACTTGCAATCTGATTCTTAGGGTTGGTTTCAAGGTCATAGCTGCAACCTCTTAAAATGTCCAAATAGCTGGACTCTTGGTTGCCCGTAGCTTCCAGGATGAATATGTGATGTGGGGTTTGTGCTTCCAGAAGGTTTTTTGATAGCTGAGTATCTTCACTGTTCTCAAGTAAGTACTTTCACTAAAGAGAATGGGATTACTCCTTGCCTGGAGTGCTAACTAACCTTTTAGATTTTAATGAGGAGGTCAAATGTAAGAACTGAGGACAGGGTGGCTGAGATGGTTAGCTTTTATTGTACTACTACTTTTCAAGGTCTACCTAAAATTTACTTTATTAGAGGTTCATCTAAATGAAGTTTGTCAATCTGAATCCTTTAACTAACTTCCCAGAATATTAACTTCTAGGCTTATACTTCCTGTGAATTTCAAGATTTTACTCAGAAATATTTAATATTTGAGACTGCAGAGAATCATGAGTGTTGATAAAACAATATTAAATCCAAAAATATCTTATGACCTTTCTTAGGGCATAACCTGGCCATCCAACAAAGAGCATGGATATTCAGAGTCTTTAGATCTAAGGTCTATCTTCTTGTAACAAGTATTTATTTATCCTTATCTGGGTTTCCTAAAAGCTGATTGAGGTTAGATGGACATATTCAACATCCTGTTACTTATTATTTTAAAGGTACAACCCTGCAGATTTGTCATTGTTCTCAAAACAGCCTTATTTTTTTTTTTTTTTGTAGAAATGGAAAAGGCTTATTCTGGTGAGTCCTCTAGTCCGTTTTTCTCTATGGTGCTTTTTCAGGATGCCTTCATATTTAAAAGGATTTGAATATCTACGAAGACCTTGTGGGGGGATTATTTGAAAGCTATTTGTAACCTTAAGGGGTTTTTCATGAGAATGGATAAAGAACACGCTAAGACTAAGCAAATCTAAGACAACCATTCTTTTAGAATTGCTAGAACATTGTTTTTCAAGGTGGCTGTTTAAATAATAACATTGCTGTTTCAGAAACAAAAAGGAAAAAAGAGCTCCGAATCAGGAGGCAGAAGTAATTAGGGAAGAAGTGATATTCAGTCTTCGTAGTTTTAACCACCACCTCTATGAGAGCTTTCAAGCAAATGGAGAAAGTGTAGCTGGCATCACAACCAGTGAGTTAGAATTGACCCTCCGATCTTCAAGCTTCCTCTGGTTTCTCTCTAAACTGGTTGCCAATGGGACAGACCAAGATTTTACGTCTTCATAGTGCTCAGCACTACTTTAAATATTATTCATTCATCCATTTTTTTGTTCATTTTTTTTATGTTCGGTGTCCCCTCTAGAATATAAGCTCCATCATAACAGTGACTTTATCTGTCTTATATTTTGTTCTTTACTGTATTCCGAGAGCCTAGAATAGTTCCTAGCATACTTGATTCTCAAAACAAATGTATAATTGGACAACTCTTTGTGTGAACAATGTTATTATTTAAGGGAGATTACTTCTTCTAAAGAGTTTTTCCAGATTTCTTTCCAGAGGTAGTTCCATTTAGCCTTCTATTTTACTATTAAAATCTGAAGTCTGAGCATGCAGAAGACTGTCTTATGAGAAGCCATGCCACAAAGAGAATAAAGCACCCTGTCCCTGCTAGCTCCTTTCCACTACAATCTGAAGCCCAATCTTTAGCTCATTTTATGCATCCAGAATTATATAGAATTATATATACTTTATTATATATCCTATATAGAATTAATAAAATACATCTACATATAAATGGAGAAAACCATATGATACTGAAGTTTTGAATCTGAGAAATGCTATTGAATTATTTGGATGGAGGGGTGAGAATATTGTGGTACCTGGGGAAACAAGTGTCTGCTTTGGCAGTCCCTGAATCTCATCAGTTTTATGCAAACAAAGCATGAAGGGGGAATATATAGACATCCTAGTGTGTAGTACCCACAGAGAAAGATGTTTGTGTCTTACTAGAAGAAATAGCCTGGCTGATTATTCATGAGATCCATTTTACCTCCCTGCAGGCACAAAATATTTGTATAAATATGAAATCTGTGCATAATTATGTGAAAGCAGACATTCCCCAGAGGCTAAATATGCTAACATAGTAAGAAAGGTCTTAACCTCCTGTAGATTTTATTAAACGAATTCAAGTCTTTGAAAGGATGTAAACATCAAGTAAGAGCACAGTACTTTAGAGTGGTCCAAAGGAGCAGAACTAAAAGAAATGAGACTGTACTAAGTATGGACAGGTTACTGGGGAACATTTTTAACTGTGTTGTACTTTACTCCATAGCAATGCTTTCAGAAATGCTTTCAAGCTAAAATTCAGTCTAATGAAATCTATTAGACTGAAATTACTTTTCTGGGGACATGATGAAAGTCTTATTCCTTGAAATGCTGAATGTGACTTGACTATGTTTCGATCCATCTTAAAATTGGATTGAATGTAGAAAGGCAAAAAGAACATGTATAAGGTTATCTGCTTTGTCAGAGACTGGTGTGTGACCTTGGACCGTAAATTCAATGGCTTAACATTCTCTTATTTTCTTTTAAAAATACCACTTCATATTCTCTATCATGGTTCTAGATATTACGCTGATTCTTGCTTTTAACAGTATTTTCTCATTCTAAGAAGAAAGAATTCCTTTTTCTTATTCTTACAATCACACGTACAATACCTTCCAGGCTCCCTACAACCACAGTGGAGCAATAAAAAATCTGCTTTGGGTGGTATAAGGTTTACACTGTTAAATGCTAGAGAACAAGCTTCCTGGTGCTTTCCTTGTCATCCTGTTCTGTGAAGTTACAAGTTCGACCAAATGCATGCGTGCTATGAGCTTTATGTATGCAGTGTTTAGAATAGCTGCTGGATTGGGTAGATTTGTAATGCAAAAAATCAAAGGGACAAAGCGCAAATCTCCTAAAACAAATAAATCTTTTTCTGTTAAGAATTTCCTGTATACTAGAAATAACTTTGTAAAAATTACTGTTCTGTATAAACTATTTGAAATTCAAATATAAAAAACACCTGAAAGAGCATTGTCTTTTGGCCATGACACCAGAGCCCTGTGGCAGTGCCATTTGCTCAGGACCCAACTCTGCAGCCCTCTCCATGTGTGCCCCCCCCCCCAAGCTCTGTTGCAGTTACTACACACACAGGCCTTCCTGTCTGGTCTGTAGAAAAGCCGGAATTCCAAAGCACTATTGAACACTGAGGGTTCTATTGTTAATGTGGATGTTCCATGACTTGTATTTTAAATATCAAAGATTATTAAATAAAGATAATGTTTGCTTTAAAAAAAAGAATTTCCTGTCTGATTTGGCCACCTTACCTCTATAAAGCGTTGGGATGTACTTTGACAATATAGGTTCTGATATATACAGTAAAGTACAATCTCATCATTTTCAGGTTAATAATTAACTCACTGGGACTTGTAAGCTCCTTTTTAGGAAGAAGCTAGCCATAACTAGCTGAATCTTCATGCAACCTTGCCAAGCTTCAATAGCCTGTCTTCCTCACCATTCTCTATTCATGGCCCTATTTATACTTTATGGGTAAAGAGGCAACCGACAGTTCTGGCCTAGAACAAAATATTAAGGTAGCAGGATCTTCCCATACCACTCCATGTTCCCAAATTGGTCAGGACCCAATGCCAATGTATACTTGAGCCTATTTCTTCAAACCCTTCACTATTCTAAGACCTGAAACTCTTACTATTCCCCAGATCTTGACCTTTGAAGGTCTTAGGGGCCAATTCCTTGGGTGCCGATCTGGTGGTTACAGCGTATATATGATATCTAAAACATGTTATCACATTGTAAAAGGGTCAGATCTTCAGTGCAAAAACATCCTTGGTGTAGTGGTGGTAGGAGGCTTTCTTCCCCTCCAAACAGTGTTTTAAATACAGTCACCTATAAAATACTGAACTTCTCATTATGCCAAAGCACTATGGGGTATGTCAAATACTAAGCTGATCATCTTACTGCCTACCTTATAAATTTCTGCTGAATCTTCATTTCCCACAGGATAAACTGAACCTCTCACAAGTGGCCTATGGAAACTTTTAGGATATGGATCATAGCCTACCACTCCTTAGTTTATGCTGTCCTTTTTCACACGAAAACTCAGCCACGTTCTGTTTTTTAAAACATTTTGCATCTTTCCATCCCCAACCTGCAAGGTTCTGTCTACCTTGCTTTACTGGACCACAGCTGCATTCAGTATTTTTGATGACTCTCCTTAAACATTACCACTCTGCTTGTTTTTGCCCTAACTTTTCCGTATGGTTTTTTCTTTTCTTCTTTCTCTACCTTTTGCATTTCCTTCCAGTCTAGCTACAAATACTTGATATTTGACTCCTCTCTTTCATTTTAAACATCCATTCTGACTTGGCCTCCTAGATTCTTCCTAAGGTAGTCCTCTGCTCACCAATTGCACTGGTACTGCATGATTTTTAGTCTCTTGTCTTCTCTTAACTGGACTACTGTATCATGTTCCTTAATGGACTTCCACTGTCTTACTGTCTCTTCAAATGCATCCTTGATGCTGCAACCAAGGATGTTCTGTCAAAAACAAATTCAGTTCTGTTAATACATAAAACTATTTAAAAGATACCAGCTTTCTGTTATCTGAACTGTTTCACTTTTGAGAATAAAAGGGACTGCTATGAATACATAGCACTGGAGGGCAGGTAAAATCCATGACTGTGCCAGGCAAACCTGGCTGCATGATCACACTTACCTCTGTAGGATGTTTAAAAACCTATCCAAGTTGTTGAAGGTAACATAGAAAGCCCTCTACAATATGGTGCCTTCCAGTCTCCCCATTATAATCTATAGATTCCAAATCTGGTACCCTGTATTCCAGTGGTCCTGTGCTTTACTTTATGCTAAATCTTCCGACTGGAATGCTTTCTCCTTTTTCCACCATCTTCCTCTGACTTATGAAGACTTCAGAGATCTCTGCCCTCTCCCAAGTGGAGATACTTTCTACAATCTCCAGTGATACCACATGTCCGTCTTTGCCCTTGTGATGTTTTTATCTTAGAATATGAACTACTTTAGGGCAGAGAAATGTCATTCATTTTGTATTAAGATATTTCAGGATGCATAGGACAAATAGAAGTTAAACAGCTTGTGGGGGCACCTGGGTGGCTCAGCCGGTTTAAGTGTCTGACTTCATTTCACCTCAGGTCATGATCTCAGGGTTGTGAGATCGAGCCCTATGTTGGGCTCCACACTGGGCGTGGAGTCTGCTTAAGATTATTTCCCTCTTCCTCTCCTTCTGTCCTTCTCTCTCTATTAAAAAAGAGAGCGAGAGAGAGAGAGAAGGAATAAAAGTAGTTAAATCAGAGGTCCTCATATGAGTAGGTACAGGGATTTGGCACTTAACTACCTAAAATTTTTAGAATCATCTTCACTAGCAACCTTACACCCAGTTTCTTACAGCAGGGCTGCATACTGTGTGCTTTGGGGATTTGTGCCCTATTTTTCCCCACAGGAAAATATCTGCCTATTCCAATTCATCCTTTCAGCCATTTTATTTCTTTGTTTCTACATTTTACTTCCATTAAGTCTACCCATAGTTACTTTTTTTTCTCTGTTTCTTTAACTTCTGTCTGCTGACAATTTTATTTCCATCTTTCCTCTGAGATACTAAGGACTGGTAAGAGGGTAACTTAATAGCCTCAGTCCAAATCTGTCCTCGTGAGTGTTTGGCTGTTCTAATCCATCTTTATCAGCTCTATAGAACTCTGACTCACAAACAATAAAACTTACACGTTAAGTGTAGAATTTGTTGATAAATGCATACACCCATATAACTGACACATCTATAAAGATTTTTTATAAATTTAAAATTTAAATTTATAAATTTAAAATTTAAAATTTGCATTGCCTCAAAGTTTTGTGTACCTTATTAGTTATTCCACACTCTGTCTTCTGTCTCAGGCAACCAGTGATCTGTTTTTAAAAAAAATTATGGATAACTTTTGCAAATTATACCGCTTTATATGAATGGAAGCATACAATACACTTTTGTGCCTGGCTGCTTTTGCTCAAGGTAATTTTTTGAAAGGTTTTATCATTGGTTGTATGATTGTTTTGTAGTCGTTACTGTATGGTAGGTCATTGAGTAGTTGTACATTTTGTTTATGTATTTACTTGTTTATGGTCATTTTGCTTTCAGTTCTTGTGTTACAGATAAAGCTGCTATGATCATTTGGGTACAATAATTTATGTGGATATCACTTTTCCTTTTTCTTGGGTGAATATTTAGGGATGAAATTGCTAGGTGAAATGGTAGGTATTATGCTTAACATTATAAGACAATGCCAACATGTTTTTGAAAGTAGCTGTGACATTTTATACTTCCAGTATTCTAGTAGTTCCACATTCTCACCTACTCTTGATATCCTATGTCTTTCGAATTTTAGGCATTCTAGTGGTTCTAGTAGGTATGAGCTGGTATCTCATTGTGGTTTGAATTTGCATTTCCCTGATAGCTAATACTGTTGAGCAGGTTTTCATGTGGCTATAAGCCAAATATATATCTTTTGTGAAATAACCTACAAATTTCTGCTCAATGTTTATAGGGTTGCTTAATTATTGAGTTGAAGGAACTTTGGCTATTTTATAGTTGCATTTTCAAAGTTTAAGTCTTTTTGTAGGTTCTTCAAAATAAGCCCGCTAAAATTATAATTGGATGGAATTGGCTTTATAGATCAATCAGGAGAAAATGGACATTGTAGCAGTAGTGTCCATTAACATGACAAACTCGATTTATTTAGGTCTTATTTCTTTGTTCTCAGCCATTTTTGTAGTTTTTAGGCCAGAGGTCTTATATATATTCCATTAAATTTATTTTCAATTATTTTAATGCTGCTTGAAATAGTATTTCCTTCTCCAATTACTTGTTACTGCATATAGAAATACAATTTTTTTTTTTTTTTAAGATTTTATTTATTTATTTGACAGAGACACAGTGAGAGAGGGAACACAAGCAGGGAGAGTGGGAGAGGGAGAAGCAGGCTTCCCACCTAGCAGGGGGCCTGATGCAGGGCTTGATCCCAGGACCCCTGGGATCATGACCTGAGCCAAAGGCAGACGCTTAACGACTGAGCCACCCAGGTGCCCCTAGAAATACAATTCTTTTATTTAAATTAACCATGTGTCCTGTCTGTGGCCCTGATGAGTTCACCTATTAATCCTAGCAGGGTTTTTTGATTTTTTTTTTTTTTTTTTTAAGAACTTCTTAGGTAGATCTCTCTATGCAATCAGATTTTTTTCAATATATGTATTTTTGTATATGACTGTTATTTCTCTTGCCTTAATGCACTTGCTAGTACTTGTGGTAAGATGTTGAAAAGATGTGGTGAGAACTGACATCCTTGACTTGTTCCCAATCATATGGGGTAAGTAGTTATTCTCCATTAAATAGGATAGTGCTATAACTTTTCATAGATACCTTTTATCAGATTGAAAAATTCTATTCCTAGTTTGAGTTTTTGTTATGAATGAGCACTTTGTGAAGATAGAGGCAGAGGTTCCAGGATAGCCACCAGGCAAGGAATACTACAAATCGCCAACAGCCACCAGAAAATCGGCATGGAATGGATTCTTTCAGATCTTTAAGAACAAACCAGTCCTGCTGACACATAGATTTTTGGACTTCTGGCCTCTGAAACTATGAGAATAAATTTCTCTTTTAAGCCATCTACTTTGTAGTAATTTGTTATGGCAGCCCTAAGAAATTAATAGCCTTGCAATGAAAGCCAGTATTTGATTTTTCTTAACTTTCTTTAATGTTTTCTTTCTAATTTCTGCTCTGGTTATTTCAACTTTGGGTTTAATTTTCTTTTAGTTTAAGGTGGCAACTTAGATCATTGTTTACATACCTCTCATCTTTTCTAATATAACCTTTTAAAGGTATAAATTTCCCTCTAAACACTATACTATCTCGTACACTTTGGCATGTTTTTATTTGAAATCTATTATAACTCACTATTTTTTTAACCATAGGCTTAGAAGCATGGCATTTAACTTCTATTTGGGAGGTTTCTATATATGTTAAAGGTCTTAATTTCTAATCAATTCCATTTAGGTGAGATAACTAACACACAATTTTCATCTTTTGAAATTTATTGAGATTTATCTTAGGGTCATTGTATGGTTTGTTTTGATGCATTCTAAGTGCAATTGAAAAGTATGTTTAACTCATATTTGTTTCATATATGAAATGTTGAATGAACTCAAGTCAATTAGGTTGATAGTATTCTAAATTTCTTTAATCAACTAGATCAGTCTGATTTAGATTTATATATTTCTCCCTTTAATTGTTAGATTTTTGTTTCATAAATTTTAATATCTTTTCTGAATTATCTAATTTACCATGAAATAACCCTCTTAATTGTTGATAATGGTTCTTATTCTGCAGTCTATTCTTTGCGATACTCATGTAGCCAAAGCAACTTTCTTATGCTTAACATAAACATGGCATATCTTTTTTTCCATATTTCCTTTGACTTATTTGTATTTTTAACTTTCGAGTGACTCTCTTATAGACAGCACGTAGTTGTCTTAGTTATTGATTCAGTCTGCCATCTCTGCCTTTTAGTTGGAGTATTCAGACCATTTGCACTTAGTGTAATTCTTGATATGGTTGGGCATTAGTATGCCCTGTGATATTTGTTTTCTTTTAGTTCCTTTTATTTCTCTACTCCTTTCCTGCCTTTTTAATTAAACTTTGTATTCCATTTTATTTCTTAGGTTCTTAGCTATACTTCTTACACTGTTTTAGTGGTTATCCTAGAAATAACATGTATTAACTATCAAAGTGTATTTCGAATCAAAAAGACTAATGGCTCTAAGTATTGCTTTTCTGAGGTTATTTGTTTCTGGACAAAAATGGTCAAACTGTGTCAATTCATAGTTTTTAATAATTGGAAACCAATCAATACATATATCTTCAGCCAGAGATTCAGCCAAAACAGATAATTTAAATAGGATGAGGGGCATTACCAAGCTCAATATTCCTACTGACACTTTTTTGACAGTCTCAAAAGAGATAATAAAGAGGCAAGGGCTTAAAGTTAATGAAAATTTAATCAATTCCAAATCAAATGAAGAGGTGATAGACACAGAATACTCTGACTACATTTAACCAGTTGGAATTATTTTTAAAGCCCTATTTTATTCATGCTCTTGAAATGAAGGATTTGCCTTTTAATAGGAAATCTGCATTTTCTTTTAACAGTGGAACACACTGTCCTTGACTTAGTTGTTCTCCAAAAAGTGCCTATTCATTTTTATTTCATGGATTTATTAGAATTGAGACACAACTCACCATAAATCTATCAACAAAAGATGTATATAACTCCTTATTATAAATATTTATAATATTGTCCTATACATATTAGAGTTATCAGTTGCACTGTTTTTAAATGTCTTAAAAACATAAAACCACATCTTTAAAACCTCAAAATGAATTGTTAGAGTGGTATGTATGTCTTTATACTAGAATAAAATGGATGCCATTTTTCTATTTATTCAATAAAAATTCATTAATTTTCACAATGTGCTATATTTTGGGGACACAGATCACAGAATCCATCTCCTTGATGGTAGGGGGTGAGATAAACAAGTCAACCACTCTGTTAAATAATAAGATCCATTTGGAGGGGACAGTGGAGTACAGAGGAAGGAAATGTAGCCACAAACTTTCTTAGAGGAGATGTAGCTGGAGTTAACTCCTAAAGGATGAGTATGAGCTTTCCAAGCAAATTATGGAGAGAAACTTGTTACTGGAGATAGAGAAACCTAGTATAAGAGAAACTGGCTGGGGGAGGAAACCTGGCTCATCTAAGAAACTACAGATGGGTTGGTAGGATTACATGATAGAGCACATTTTGGAAGAATGATGAAAGTTGAAGTCAAGAGGACCCAAATCCCTAGGGACCACAGTGAGAAAACTTGGACTTCATCTTGTTAATGATGGGGAGAACTGGATGATGGTGAGCAGGAGAGATCCTATTGAATTTTGGAAAGAACTTTCTGTTAAGAATAAGGACTCATTAAAATGGGGGTAGAACTGGAAGACCAGTTGAGAAATTTCTGCAGTGATTAAGGAGGCAAATGATAGCTTAAAGTAAAGGTCTCCAAGAGTATGAAGAGGGGAATGATGAGAGAGATTGTCCAGTTAGAATCATTATGATGAGGTAGGTGGTTGCTTCTGCCTGTTGTGGGAGAGACCCTTTCAATGCAAGTTTTAGTAATTTGATAGGTCTTTTGGTTTTCTAAAAGGGTTCATTAAAACTAGGATTTTACACATCTAAAAGTAGGAATGGCTGGGCCTATATTGTGGAGTAAACATGACTTTAAAAATTCTTCCTCCATTATTTTTTTGTTTTTTCATTAGGCCTAGCTGTATGTTTCTAATTTCAATCAGTTTTACACTTAGGTATGTCTAATTCATTCCATAATTTAGGATTTGTGAAGCATAATCTTATTCATAAGTTTAATTTCTTATATTGCATCATAAATCCTCTATTTATAGAACTTCATTTTCTCCTATAGAAATTAATACATTCTTTCAAGGTAATGTCACTTTCAGTAGTCTCTTTCTTTCTTTCATTTTTTTTCTTTTTATTTTATTCAGAGACGGGGAGAGGTGGGAGGGGCAGAGGGAGAGGGAGAGAGAGAATCTCAAGCAGGCTTCATGTCCAGCATGGAGCCCAATGCAGGGCTCTGTCTCACAACCCTGAGATCATGACCTGAGCCGAAATCAAGAGTTGGATGCTTAACTGACTGAACCACCCAGACGCCCCTTTCATTAGTTTCTCTTGTTAAATTTACATTTCTTGCCAATTGTTAAGAACATGGTGAGATGGAATGCACAAAACTCTAAGACTACACTCCAAATACACACTAGCTACTTAACCAGCCACGTATTAGAGAAATGTTATTTGCCCTCTGAGATTTGGTTTCTATATGTATTAATGGGTGTAATCTCCTCTGTTTTTCAGGATTATCAGAAAAATGAAGTAAAATGTTTTAAGTTCATAGTACACTAACCAGCTAGTGTAGATGCTTAATTATCGTGTGTGTGTGTGTGTGTGTGTGTGTGTTTCCTTCTATCAGGATTTGCGTGCTGGTAATCATTTCCTCTAAGGATAGGATGGTAGCTCTCAATAGGGAAGGTACTACTTCCTAAGGGAAACTTGGATATCTGTGGGGCTTTGTGGTTGTTACAAGGTTTGGAGGCTACTATTGGCTTTAGTAATTGGGGGGCGGGGCAGAGATACTTAACATCCTGCAAGTACTAGCCGTACTTATAATTACAGGACTATCACCCAATTCTAGTCTACATGCAAACATAAGGTATTTTTTGCATAGATCTGGTATATACTGAATTTTCCAGGCATGCTACTCCTAGGCATTTGTGGAATGATTTCACTCATATAGATGAAGCTTTGCTAAAATTTCTTTGCCATTTTGGGAAATGTTATTAATGATTATTCTGCCATTTAAGTTACAAAAACACACATCAAGTATTGGTCTGCCTTTGTAGCTTTCATATTTAAAATTTGGGGGGGGGTATTTTTTGTCTGATGACTTCATTATTTCTTCTAGGGAAGTTGTCTCAGGACCATTAATATAGAAAACATATTTATTAGAAAATATTATATGACTTTTAGGCCACTGAACTGATTTGAAAGTATCTTTTATAAGTAGATAATCTATGAATTGTACTTTAGGATTTTGGGTGACTTTTACTTAATTTGATGTGATGGTTTGAGAACTCCTGGCCCCGGCCATTTATTTTTTTTATGTGGTCCTTAGTGAGTGGTAGACCAGGTCTAGGACTTCTCTTGAAATCATGAGCTGTGTGTCAGTGATGTGCTAGAGAATACTCCCGGCTCTGGCCAGTGGTTTCCATTAGTTTCTTAACCTCAAGAAGAGTGATCTGATTGCTGCCAACCTGGTGGGATTGACCCTAACATCTGTGACTCTGGGAAGACCTAAGGAAGAAAGTCGTATAAATGAGCTACTTTTCAAGCATTCAAGCTGTCTCATTACTCCATTATTGCCCTTTGGCTACTTGCATTTCTGTTCCAGCTTCCTCTGAAAGTGGGAATTTAATTTGTTCACTTTTACACAACTACCTTGTAAGTTAAAATAACTTGCATTAAGTCATTTCAAGTCTCCTTAATTTCCTATGAGAATAAGTATGACTTTTTCAATTTTGATGAGTAATATGAGACACAGCTTACAGCCAGTAAATTCTACAGCAATATTCCTACCTCCTTTGATTTATATTTTAGTTTTTTAATAATACACTCTCGCAACCTGTATGACACTTTCATTACTGTCTACATGCTTGGGGTTAAAGATGAAGCTTACATGCTATATAGTGCCTTTGGAAAACAATGTGTATACTTCCTCAATTTTATGCTCATTTTCAAAATTATTATAGATTTCAGAAGGTTTTGAATGTTTTCTTCCCCCTGACAAGAATATACATGTAAATGAAATAGCTGTGTTTTTTTGCAAGATACTTATTAGTGACACATTGAAAAATTGAATTATTTAGAGGATTTTGCAGCAATTTTCCCAACTCAGTATTGGAGTAGAATTATTTTCAAGTGAGCTCTCTGTTGAAGTGTATATGTATATATAATTTTTTTCCTCCAAAGAATGGGAGGAAAGCAATGGGAGATAGATTGTGAGTTCCATTTATTTACTATCATGTTTAAAACTTGAACAATATTTGAAGAGAAAAAACTTAGAGAAAGATATAATTGGTTAGGATAGAATGTGGGTACGTGTGTGCGTAACAGATGAAGAGTTATAGAAACATAAAGTCACTAGAAATTGTTGGAAACTCTGAGAAAGGCAAGGAAAATGGAATTTTCTTAAATTGCTATTTGACGGATTCTATTTTCAGTTTTATCCATACTTTGCTGGCATAGGCATAATCTTCAAATGGTTTTTATCTTTTTCTTATATATTTTATAACTCATTGATATATTCAGCATCGTAACATCTCTCCAGTGGCATCTTTTTATGTCAGGGGAAGAGTGCTGTAAATGATGTGATTGTGATCGCTGATTGGCAGTAAAGCATCTGAAAATTACCAGTTTATACTGCTAAGAAGTGTTACTTATAAATATGGGCCTGATGTTGGTCTTCTTGGGATGTTTTCTGGCATGAGGCAGATTTCCTGCCTTGTCCTACACCCTTTCAGAGCTCCTCACATGACCAAGTCTCTAGTAATCTGAGAAGAACTGGGGAAGGGGCTTCCAATATAAATCAGGGCATGTGGGCCAGATGAAGATTTAATATGCATCCAAAAACCTTTTTCCCTCTCTCTCTCTGAACTTAAAAGCTTAGTGTGTGCATGTAGATACTTTAGAATAAAGTGAAAGCTTTCCTCAATCTAGTATTTATGCAATTTTCCCTTTCAATTTTCAGAACTCCTGTGAATTAGAATATTAGCTCACATGTTGCCTAAGAAGTAAACCTCAGACTCAGAAGCTGCCCCCCAACCCACCCTCCAATAACAATTGTCCCTTTGCATGACTTCTGTGTTATTAGCATAATTGTCCCAATCAGAAGTCACTTTTGGGTGACATCTTTTTATATAATTTATGCTTGCTGAGAAGCAATTTGTCTCTCTCAGATTGATGACTTATTGAAATTTCAACTTTCAAAGTAATGCTTAAATATCCCCTTGAAAGAGCCTTAAGTGCTCCAGGTACTACAGAAACTCACTAAGAAGTGGTTCTTAGTATCAAACCAGGAAAATGCCCTAAATGACTTCATGACTCCTGGACTCCCAAAAGTCAACATTGTGATGAGTGGGGATAATTAAAGTTTATAGGCACTGGGGAAAAAAGGTAAAAGGTTAAGGGGGTGGGGGAACAAGAATAGATGTTTTCATGAGCAGCTATGGGAGGTACGTGCATTTGATACAGAGGATGCTTAGGCTTTGGTCATTCTTTCTGTAGTACTCAGGAGGGAGAGGAGGCCAGGTCCACCAAGTGTCACTCTGTTCCCAGACATCAACTGATCACTGACAAATGCAAGAGATTGAAGAACTTATTATCTAGATTCTTTCTCAATATTTATTTAGGCTTTTGTGTCATGTTTGGCCTTATAGGAATATTTTTAGGAGTGGGGAATCCTGGTGATAAGAGCAAGAACACTTTTTCCTCTACTATCCATCCCTTTTTCAGACTCTAGGAAATGTTTCCATCTCTTACATCTCAGTAATCCTTCCCTTTCTTTCCCAGACACCTGGCTTAACCTCTTTACTGAGCTTAGACCTTTCAGCAGATTCTAGCAGCTTCTCCCTGCCTTGCAAAATCTGAGTGTTGCAACAAGCCTGGCTATCTGCTTAGAACATGTGTGTTTTACTGTGCAAAGAGGGGTGGGCTTGTGTGTGTGTTGTCATGGGTTAGGAGAAGACAAAAGAACTATAGATAGAATAGTCTCAAATATCTCAGATTACATGAAAAAATGCTCAATATCACTCAGCATCAGGGAAATACAAATCAAAACCACAATGAGATACCACCTCCCACCCGTCAGAATGCTAAAATGAACAACTCAGGAAACAACAGATGTTGGCGAGGATGCAGAGAAAGGGGAACCCTCTTACATTGTTGGTGGGAATGCAAGCTGGTACAGCCACTCTGGAAAACAGTATGGAGCTTCCTCAAAAAGTTAAAAATAGAGCTACCCTACAACGCAGCAATTGCATGACTAAGTATTTATCCAAGGGATACAAATATAGTAATTTGAAGGGGCACATGCACCCCAGTGTTTATAGCAGCAATGTCTACAATAGCCACAATATGGAAAGAGCCTAGAAGTCTAACAGAGGAAAGAATAAAGATGTGGTGTGTGTGGTGTGTGTACACACACACACACAAACATAGACACACACACAATGGAATAGTATTCGGTCATCAAAAATAATGAAATCTTGCCATTTGCAATAATGTGGATAGAACTAGAGGCTATTATGCGAAGCAAAATAATTTAGTCGAAGACAGATACCATATGATTTCAGTCATATGTGGAATTTAAGAAACAAAACAGATGAACATAGGGGAAGGGAAAGAAAAAATAAGGATGAAAATTGAGAGGGAGGCAAATCATAAAGAGACCCTTAACTATAAGGGAACAAGCTGAGGGTTGCTGGAGGGGAGGTCGATGGGGGATGGGGTAATTGGATGATGGGCATTAAGGAGGGCACTTGATGTAATGAGCACTGGGTGTTATATGCAACTGATGAATCACTAAATTCTACCACTGAAACTAATATGCTATATATTAACTACATTGAATTTAAATAAAAAATTCCTATCAACAGGATTCATTTTATCATCACTAATGCAGATATCAGTGGACCTCTTGGTCCCTTTATCAGAGATTACAATTGTTAGAGGCCTGGCATCATTTGGGCTTTTCTAAGGAGGCAGGAGGGGGTAGGTAAATTAGGACTGTAGTATCCTTTAGCAAAGGAAAGATGCAATTTCAGCAAAAATCATGTGAATGTGATATTTTTAAGGCACCAAACAGCAGATATAAAGAACCTTACAACAGCAATCACATTTTCACTAATAAAAGCACTTAGAGACAGCAGGTAAACCCATACAGGTGGTCTGGATTTTGTACATTAGCTAAAAGTTTGGTGTGCTAGGACTTTCACAAGCCAAACAAAAGAAAACAGTCAATAGATGTGCTTCTTAGTGTTTAGACCATTCTATAGTCACTGTATTCCTTACCAAACTTTTTATTTTACTTTATTTACTTATTTAAAAAACATACTGTGATTTTGTTCATGGGGATTCAACTGCCTGATTTCCAAAAAAGCATAAGGATTGTGATTACAAAGCAAGACTGCAGGGTGGAATGGGCGTGAGTTATAGGAGAAAGAAGATGCTATTTGTTCTCAGTAAAAGGTAACCATTGAATTGGCAGTTGAGAGTGTTATAAATAGAATGTTTCTAATTGAAGAAAATAGGGTTGAGCTGACTGGAATGATCATTTGGCTACCAAGGTACAGGGAACCTGACAGAGTATATTCTTTGCCATATCCATGGCCTGTTTCAGAAGTCACAGCTATGTGGTTCTAATCTGCCACTTTGGATCAGGTAAAGTTTCCCATAAAATGTCTTCAGTATTATCAATGTCTTATAGAACAGCACCGTAATCAGCTAAGGATAAGACAGCAGTGTTGGGTGATCAATTGGCCGCAGAAGGCTGAAACAGGTATTCAGGATGTGATCAGTTCCAGACACTGTGTTCTTGGATCATTGCTTCAGCTCTGTTCAGCTTCCACATGGCCTGCAAATAACATAGACCGATCATTCCAAATGCTCAGTCTTGCATGCAGGCTGATACTGCTATCACAGCAAGAACTGATTTCTTAAGAACATCTGCCTCTGCAGGGGCCTCAGCCACCAGCGCAGGAAAAGTAGTCATTCTAATCTCTGTCGTTTTGCTTTTCACGGTTTTGTGGAATGAACCAGAAGTCAAAACATGAGACCTTACTGGTAATAAATTAAGTTTCCACTTTAATGTCTGACAGCGTTAGGATCTAAAATGGAACCTAAAAATGAGACTATTACCAATGCCTGTATGTGTGATCTCATTCTCCTGCCTCTGAATCTGTTTCTCACTCTTGTTTGCTAATGCACTTTTATTGTAAAATAGAGCACACATCAGAAACTCAAAAATGGATAGCTCAGTTCTTTCAAAACAAAGCCTAGATAATAGTCGCCTGTCAGGAAAGCATAGGTCTTGGTCCCCCAGAAGGCTCTTTTGTGCCCCTTTGAAGTCTTTTTTTTTTTTTTTTTTCTTTGCAAAGATAACCTTTATTTGTCAATAATGGTTACCACTATCTTTTTACTTATTTACTCACCTAAAAACACATCCCTAGATGCTAAAATTGGGTTTTATTTACTTTTGAACTTTATTTAAATAGAACCATATCATATGTGGTATTTTATTTGGTGCTTTTTTTTTTTTTATTATGTTCAGTTGGCCAACATATAGTACATCATTGGTTTTTGATGTAGTGTTCAACGATTCATTAGTTACATATAACATCCGGTGGTCATCACAACACATGCCCTCCTTAATACCCATCCCCTGGTCACCCCATCCTCCCACCTCCCTCCCTTTTGTAATCCTCAGTTTGTTTCCTGGAGTCCAGGGTCTCTCATGGTTGTCTCCCTCTCTGATTGGCTTCTTTTGGATTCATCATTTTTTTGTGAAATTCACATTTCACTAGTCATTTTTCATTTTCACTGAGATTCAGTACTCCATTATATGACTCTCAATCCAGCTATCTAATGTTAATAGACCTCTAAATGGCTAATTGTTTGCAGTTTGGAGCTTGTATTAGAGTTCTCCAGAGAAACGAAACCAATAGGGTGTTGATGTATGTATTCACACTTATGTATAGGAGACATTTTAAGGAATCAGTCCCTGTGATTGTGGTGGCTCATAAGGCCAAAATCCGCAGGGCAGACCAGCAAGCTAGAGATGCAGGGAAGAGTTGATGTTGTGGTCTTGAATCTAAATGTGGTTTAGAGGCAGAATTACTTCCTCAATTTTTTCTCTTAAGGCCTTCAGCTGCTGGGTAAGGCCCACTCATACTGTGGAGGGTAATCTACTTAAAGTCTGATTTAAATGTTAACCACATTTTAAATACCTTCATAACAACATCTAGACTGGTGTTTGACCAAAGATTGTTTACCCGGCCTAACCAAGCTGATACATGAAATTAACCATAACAGAGCTACTGGGGAAAATGCTGGTAGGTTTTTTATTGTACATGTGTCTTGATGAACATAGTTACTTTTTTCATGAAAAGTACAGAAGAATGACACTGAATGTCAAACTTTCTTCCAAAGTTAAAATACCAACTGATCTCCAGCACTGCATTAGGGCTTATTGCTCTATATTCTTTTGTTATGTACCTGTTCACATTCCTTAGCTCTTCTTTGAGCGGTTGTCTCTGATTTGCTTTTTGTCTTTAAACATGTCAGATACAAGTCTTACCAGTTATATATGTTGCAAGTAAGTTTTCTATCACACTTTGATTTGCCCCTAAATTTCTTAATGGTATTTTTGATGAATAGAATTTAACTTAAACATAGGCAAACTTACCTGTTTTTTAATGGTTAGTGCTTTCTTATTCAGGTTAAGAATTTGACAATGGTTATGTTTGTATTATGTATCATGCGTTAGGTATTCTAGTATATATTAAATATACATATAACTTTTATTTTATTATGTTAGTCACCATACAGTACTTCGTTAGATTTTGATGTAGTGTTCCATGATTCGTTGTTTGCATATTACACCCAGTGCTCCTTGCAATATGTGGCCTCCTTAATACCCATCACCTGGCTAACCCATTTCCCCACCCCCCTCCCCTCTAAAACCCTGTTTGTTTCCCGGAGTCCATAGTCTCTCATGGTTCGTCTCCCCCTCCGATTTCCCCCCCTTCATTTTTCCCTTCCTTCTCCTAATGTCCTCCATGCTATTCCTTATGTTCCACATATAAGTGAAACCATATGATAATTGTCTTTCTCTGCTTGACTTATTTCACTTAGCATAATCCCCTCCAGTTCCATCCATGTTGATGCAAATGGTGGCTATTCATCCTTTCTGATGTAATACTCCATCGTATATATGGACCACCTCTTCTTTATCCATTCATCTGTTGAAGGGCATCTCGGCTCTTTCCACAGTTTGGCTCTTGTGGACATTGCTGCTATGAACATTGGGTTGCATGTGCCCCTTCTTTTCACTACATCTATGTCTTTGGGGTAAATACCCAGTCGTGAGTGCAATTGCTGGGTCATAGGGTAGCTCTATTTTTAACTTTTTGAGGAACCTCCACACTGTTTTCCAAAATGGCTGTACCAACTTACATTCCCACCAACAGTGTAAGAAGGTTCTCCTTTCTCCACATCCTTTCCAACATTTGTTGTTTCCTGCCTTGTTAATTTTTGCCATTCTAACTCGTGTAAGGTGGTATCTCAATGTGGTTTTGATTTGAATTTCCCTGATGGCTAATGAGGATGAACATTCTTTTATACCATACACAAAGATAAACTCTAAGTGGATGAAAGACCTCAGTGTGAGACAGGAATCCATCAAAATCCTAGAGGAGAACATAGGCAGTAACTTCTTCGCCATTGGCCACAGCAACTTCTTTCAAGACACGTCTCCAAAGGCAAGGGGAAAAAAGCGAAAATGAACTATTGGGACTTCATCAAGATAAAAAGCTTCTGCACAGCAAAGGAAACAGTCAACAAAACAAAGAGGCAACCTACAGAATGGGAGAAGATATTTGCAAATGACACTACAGTAAAGGGCTGGTATCCAAGGTCCAGAAAGAACTTCTCCAACTCAACACCCAAAAAACAAATAATCAAGTCAAAAAGTGGGCAGAAGACATGAACAGACACTTCTCCAAAGAAGACATACGAATGGCTAATAGACACATGAAAAATATATATAACTTTTAAGGGCTGTATTGCTTTGATTGACTTTCACATTTAGATCTGAATCCACTTGCAACTGATTTCATGTGTGATGTGAAATAGAGGTCCATCTTTGTCTTCCCTGTGTGGATATCTATTTATCACAGAATAATTTTTTATAAGCTTGTTCTTTCACCAACTATGTCCGATGCCATGATTTTCTTAAATATCCACATATGCATGGGTCTTTATTAAGTTTTTATTCTGTTCATCTAGTTCTGTTCTTTTACCAATACCATGCTATCTTAATTATTGTGCTTTATAAAAAATTTGTAGTTTTTGTTTAAAATGTGAGATAGGAATTTAATTTCCTTTTCTCATGTGGCTAATCAATTGTGTAAGGACTATTTTTAAAAAATCAAAACGTCTGCAGTAACCTGAAATATCAACTTTGTAATACAAGTGTTTAAAGAAGATATATATCAATTTGTGTATTTGATTGGTCAGTGTTTACTAGCATTCCTAATATAGAAATTACTATAGTTTAAGAATGTAGATCTAATATCTGGTATAGCAAGACTGTATTCTAATTCAATAATTTTCTTAGGTCTTTTACTTCTATATAAATTTTTATATCATTTACATAGATTTCCCCCCAAAAAACATATTCGGACTTTGCTTATAATTACATTAGATATGTAAATAATACAGACGTGACATCTTTCTGATATTGTCTTCATACTGATGAACATGGTATACTACCTCTTTAAGTGTTCTTTTATGTTACCTCAATGTATGTACCTCAATGGGGGTGTACCTCAATGTATGTATGTATATTAGTCTTTTTTAAAATTTACAGTTTCTTTAAAACATTCTCAATATCCTATGTTTCACTAGATTTATTCCTAGACACGTTTCATAATTTTCTTTACCTTGGTGGTGATGTTTTCTCTTTGCTAAAACATTTTGGTATTAGTGTTATGTGAAGTTCTGTTGTTAATATCATTAATTTCTCAATTTGTAGTTCTTGGGGAGATTTTTGTCATTTGCAATCATATTTTTCCCTTTGCAGTACTTATCTTGTTGGCTTTCAATTTTTCCATTTTTAATATTTCATATGTTGAATTTTATATTTTTTAATAAACACCATAAAGCTGAATTGTTTTCTTCCCCCAGCCAGTCTGACATTGGCTCTCTTTTATTGGCCAGTCTTGTCATTTGAAGTTCAAAAACCTAATATTGATAAATATAAAAGTTTTTTTTCCTTTGTGCTATATTTCTATTTTCCAAATTGAATAATAGAAATAACGGCAAAAAGAAATATGAGAAAACATGAGAAAATAAACTTAAGTCCTACATCAAGAATTATGTGTATGTGTCTTACCTGCTAGGTGGAAGTTGCTAAGGGATGGAAAAACTACTGTTGACCCCTCTGTAATACTTGACACTCCCTTCCACTGTGCCAATTGGTATTGGACTTTGCACAGGCTTATGACTGGTGCTTACTGAATGTAATTATATTTGAACACTTCATCTTATTCCTTAGTTGTCTCTCTTTCAGGACTAGCTAGACTTTTTTTTTTTTTCCCCACTTGCTGAAAATTGCTTATTTTTAGTTATGTCTTAACCTGTTGCTAACAATTACCTGAAATAAGTATCTTCAGTTTTAAGACTTTCTCCCTGCTTGTGTTGGGTTTCTGCTCATCTTGCAATGTTTTTCTTTCTCTCCTGAGGATTCTTTTTGTCTTTTCGCTTTGACTCTTTTAATTCCTTCCCTCCCCATCCACTCAATTTCTTTACTATCAAAACCATTTCCATTAAAAAATTAGTACATAGAAAACATGAAAAATATAAAACTTAAAAGTAACAACTTCAAGTTGTTGGTTGGGCAAGGTGATGAACTCTTGGTTAAAGATTTTTGGATCATCTAACTATATGTACTAATTCTGTCATAGACCAAGAGCCATCTGCAATAGCCATAAGGTCTATTTTTTGAACTATTATACCCTGTGGAATTTCTTGCAAGTCAGCATCTGCATATGTGGCTTGATGGTTCATGAAAAGTGGGAATATAGTGAGGTAAATGAACAAATAATGGATGTGCAGAATATTACTTATACTTTGAGGTTCAGTGGGGATCTTAGCACATTCTTCATGAAACATCAAAGTTTGATATCTGTGCCTTGTTTCATGACTTGGTACCACCTTAACTTTCGAATTCTAAGTGAATTGCAATTCTTTGTATTTGTTCTCAAAAATAACTCACACATGAATAAGCTAGAGTGATGTTAAGTCATAAATTAGGTGAATTTAAGAAATCAAAATTCCTTGATCAGAGAATAAAAGAATACCTAACATCTTGAGCACTTACTGTGTTCTAGGTACTCTTCCAAGTATTTTGTATATAGTAACTTATTTAAACTTCACTACCAAACCAAAAGATAAGTATCTTATGTTCTGGAGGCATTTAATTGATTTTTTTCCTGAGGTCACACAACTCTCACAACTAGTTATTCATTTGAATCCATCCAATTTGGCTCCAGAATCTAGTATCTTACTCATTACATTCTGCTTCTTCAGAGTAAATAGTAATGGACTTCCCAAGGAATCAAAGTTCTGTTTTCTAGTCCAAAGAACACTTTTGATGTATAAAGAATAGATTAGTAGATATTTTCTGCTAACTGGTATGTGTATGTGTGTTTTACAAGATCTCAAAATTGGCTTCAGTAATCATTTGGATGGTCAACTAGTGTATTCTTTTTGATTGCTTTATGTGCCAGGTGCAGTGATTTAGAGCAGGGTTCTGATTTCATTTTTCCACCAATATTAGACTCTTGCTGGAGCCCTAAACTTTGTGTTTATGGCTCACCAACAGTATTTTATGGAGTTAGAAGAGCTGGATCTTGCCGCCATTTCATGGAGGTAAAAGTAACATGACTTTCTGTGCTCCACTCTGATTAGTTTAATCCTATGGAGCTTTAAAAAATTGTGGGTTTTTTTGTTTGTTTGTTTTTTTAAGATTTTATTTGACAGAGACACAGCAAGAGGAGAAACACAAGCAAGGGTAGTGAGAGAGGGAGAAGGAGGCTTCCTGCTGAGCAGGGAGCCCGATGTGGGGTTGGAGCTCGATCCCAGGACCCTGGGATCATGACCTGAGCCAAAGGCAGACACTTAACGACTGAGCCACCCAGGCGCCCCCAAAAATTTGGTTTTTGATATCCTCATAACCAAAGACATTTTGAGATGTGCAGTGTAACAGGAATGGTGTGGCACCTAATTAATGAGTTTACATGGAATAGGATATTGGTTAAACAACAGACTATAAAACTATAGCTTCCTGGGTTTGTATTCCAGCACTATTCTAAGTATATGACCTTAAGTAGTTTATATAAAATTTCTGTGCCTCTGTTTTCCCTTTTATAAAATATGAAGAATACTATTAACTTTAAATACATCTTAGGGCTGTTACAAGAATTAAGTGAGCTAAAAAATATTCTACCACAGAACAAATGCCATATAAGTGATAACTTGTATTATAATCTATCATTTTCTCAAGTTAAAACAATTTAGCTCTTACTGAAATATATGCATACAAATAACATATAAACTGTAATAGTTACTATAAATGAAAAGTCATTGTATTATAGAAGATCTATCTAACAAGAAAACTTGAACAAGGTGAGAGACACAAGTGAGAGGTCAAGGATGTGATAATCAAAATAAGAATGATGGATTACTAGATGATATTCTGAGTGGAAGGAATGGCACTAGCAAAGATCCCATGAAGAAGGAAGCATGGCCCATTCAGAGTGGAAAGAAACCCAGCGTAGCTTGAATTTAAGAGGGAAAAGGAAATAGAAATAATTGAGAGTTAATCAGATAGTGCAGGCCAGGTAGAGTGTCCTATAAACATGGTCTTTATTTTCTTTAAACGTGGTCTTTATTTTAATAACAAGGTCTATCCATGAAGTAAGTGGCAGAACTCATCCTAAAAGGATTATTCTGGCCAGGAATTTGTTACTATTTCCCAATCATGTGTGGCCAATTCACATAAATCACTGCATTTTCTCTAATGGCTTCAGGTTTCTTCATTCTTCCCTGTGGACTGAATTGTGTCCCCTCCCCCAGATTTATATATTGAAGCCCTAGCTCTTAGTACCTTAAAATGGGATTGTATTTGAAGAAAGAAACTCCAAAGAGCTAATTTTTTAAATGATGCTAAGCATTAGGGTGGGCCCTAATCTAATTTAACTGGTGTCATTATAAGAGGCAATTAGAACATATAAAGACAACAGGGATGTAAGCATACAAGGGAAAGGCCACTGAAGACACAGAATGGCTGTGTGCAAGGCCTCAGAAGAAACCAAACCTGATCTTGGACCTCAGTCCCCAGAACTGTGAGAAAACAAATCTCACAGTCTGTGGTATTTTGGTAGGGCAGCCCTGGTAGACTCCTACTTTTCCCTCCCTCTTTTTTCTATTTTTAAAATTTTAATCTCCAGTTGTAAGATTGTGGACTTATCGACCATTTAATATTGCAAAGGTGAATTATTTGAGGCCACTCTAACATTGCCATTTCCTGGAGGTGGTTGATTGCAACTAAAACAAATTCAGTTAGGGGAACAAACATGAGCCTGGGATCAAGTTTTGTGGTTCTCATTCCCGCAAAGCTCCTGTTGAAGCCGTGGGAGGCAGGCCTGACTAATAGTTGTACCATCCACAGCCCTGCAGTTGGTGCATTGGGATGGTTCTAATAATTCCTAGCATGTCTCCTTCAATAATTAATGCTTCAGTTGTTTTAAATGTTTCAATACAAAAAAAAAAAAAAAAGCTCACATGCAGTGTCGGATGTCCAAATCATAACACAAAATAGATGTTTTGCAGTAATTTACATGAAATTAATTCTATCCCAGAGTTCTGGTAAAAAATTAGAAGTCATTTAAAGGCTGAGCTCTGGTGGTTATGTGTCACTAGACTCCCTCTGTGGAACCATTTCCTTGTAAATCTTTGTAGTCCATTTATATTCTGTACGCATTTGGTCTCTCGATGGCTCCAATGGTTCTTAATTGCATTTCCATAGGCTGTCCCAGTGGTAGGTTTCTTTCAACTAACAACTAGTAGAGCTATGCCTTCATGGCAAAAAACTAGTCTCGATTTAATTATTAATAACAATAGCACTGTCTTTCTAACTTTCAAGAAAAAATGAAAACACATTACTTGACTAACAGATCATTCTAGTAAATGAAGTATAGTTTTGTTCAAGTTTGTTGTCTTTTAAATTCAGTTCTTATTTATGTGTTTTTTAGCCTTAGGTGTCCAGTGTTGAGTTAATCACGCTCTTCAAGTTCCTGGAGATTAGTATTGGTCAGCCACAGAACCTCTGCATTTTGTTTAATTATTCTTTATTCCCATTTGTCATTTTCCTTTCTCTTCCCTCTTAGACAATGTTCCAAACCTGATTTTTAAGATTTTGTTTCAGCTTTATTGAGATACAACTGACCTGCAATACTAAGTTTAACGTATACAGTGTTGTGATTTTATATACAAACATACAGCAAGATTAGTTAACACATTTGTCACCTCATATAATTTTTTTGTGTGGTGAGAACTTTTAAAATCTGCTCAACTTTCAATACACCATACAGTACTGTCAATCGTAGTTGCTATGCTGTACGTTATATCCCTAGAATTTATTCATCTAACAACTGGAAGTTTGTATCTTTGACAGCCTGTACCCACTTCTCCCATCCATTATCCCTGTAACTGCCACTCTGTTTTTCTATTGTATTTGTTTTGGTTCTCATAAAACTTGTACACATATTGTTGATTTGCACAATTGCTATGTACTCCATATGGTCTATTTTTTTCAGTAGTTAGTTTCATAGGATAGTATCTTTCTAAAAAAAAAAAGTTTATAAGTCCTAATTTAAAAAAAAACAAACACAAAATCTCAGTGGCGTATTATGCTCATTCCTTATCTACTCTTAGACCTCCGATTAAGCAAGTAATGCTACACCTATAAAGGGATATGCAATTCTAATATGCCTATAGCTCAAGAATGCACTACATATGGAATGCGAGATCTCCAGGCCCATTGGAATATTCACTAGGAAAGGGAAGCATATTTCTGAATAAGAAATATGTGAAAATGTGATTGGAAAAAAAAAAACAACAACAAAGGATGGCACAGGCCAGACAAAATAAAATTTCCTCTCTTAAGCAGCTGAAAGGACGTGATCATGCTTGTGCTTCTAGTACAGAGTAGCTTAGGTAAGCATCAGCTAAGGTTCAATCCATGGCTTCACAGAAGACTGTAACCTGGGAGGAGGGGCCAGTTTCTACAGAAAAGGGGATATGGGTATCAGGTTAATAGAAATTACAACACCTGGTGCTTCTAGTATTCGAAAAATGCAGGGAAATGGGAAGCTAAACACAGAAGCCGAAAAGATTTGAGATACGCTATCTGCATAGGGAAAAAGGTCAGTGGTAAAGGTGAGGGGGATTTGGTTCTTCTGATTAAAACTGCCCAGACATCTGTATATTTATATGAAATCTATCCAATAGTGATATGAGCATTATATATTTATGTAGTTAAAACTATTAATATAACTTAGTGATAAGAGTGCTTGTCCTGATTTTAGGTATTCTAAGAAGAACTAGAAGAGAAAGTAGAGAAATTCCAAGTAATAATTCCCTGTATGGATTACCTGGGGGAATTAATAAGTATCCAAATGCTTGATAGAGTCCTAGATAAGTAGGCAAGTTCTGTTTGTGGTACAGTGTGCTTGACAAGAGCAGGGGCCAGCAAACTACAATGTGGGTCAAACTTGGCCTGCCGCCTATTTCTGTAAATGACCCCTTTTTTTTTTTTTTTTTGAATACAGCAACATTCATTTGTTTACATATGATCTACAGCTGCTTTTGTGACTAACCTGCAGAGGCTGAGCAGTTGTAACTGACCATTTGGCTCTCAAAACCCAAAATACTTCTTATGGGGCTGTTTACAAATTTGACCACCCTTTGACTAGGTAATACTAACACGTCAAGTTTCTAAGGGGAGCCTAGACCACTGTGAAGATGCGTAGATAGAGATAAAATTTCGAAGGTGGTAAAGCTTAGCTTTTAGCATCATACTGAGGCTGAGTATTTAAAAGCCAGAGAAAATAAAAGTAGACTGACAATGATCTCGGGAATGAAAAGAAAAATATCAGAGGTCTTTAGAATAGAAATCATCTAAAGACAATGAGCAAAGTTGAATCCCATGAATTTCATACTTGGTTTGCTAGTCCTTCTTAGTCTTAATTCAGTTATTGAAATGATGGAGGACATAAACGAGTCTATAGGCACTTTGTTCCTGAGTACACCTTCATAATCTTAGCTGATTGAAATAAAGGCACACAAAGTTGATGTACAGATAGGTTTATTAGCTAGAAGAAAGTTGCCAATGAGCAAGGTTCACTTCACATTCACTTTGAATTTGTATGTGCTATATGCTCTAGTAAGTTATTTACAAAGGGGGAATGACGCGGTTCCTTCTAGTGAAAGGGGGCATGCTCAGCTTGGGGTGGGGGTTTGGTCTGAGAGTCTTCTGGAAACACCTTAATATTTTCAGCAGAAAGTTATTATTTTTTTTTTAAATCTGAGACTGTTTGTGGATGTTCTTGAGTTTGCAAAGTTCCTTTGACCAAAACCTCTAGGTCAAAATCTTAGCCCATTTCAAACATGGACTGCTTTTCAGTTTGAGGTCATATTAAGAGAAGTTTACAGGACTCCAAGTATATGAAGTTGAACAAGCCTGAATGTAAGTGTATTGATAGCACATATTAAATGCTCTTATGTGGCTGAGATTTTGAGCATAACTAAGAACACTGATAAGTAGTTCTACATCGATTTCAGTTAAGGACACAACTTCTTAAAAATTATCCCTTAAAGTGAAATTGAGTCTTAATTAGATGTCAAGTGTCAAATGTAAACTTTTACATTGCCATAATTGTTTTCCAATATTATACACTGGCATTTTATAAAGGAGGGAGAGTATAAATGAATGAAGAATACTTTGAGAAGAAATCCAAGTGAATATTACATGATTGCAAGTGTATGTTCTATGTAACCTAACTTTGGAAATGACTTCAATGTTAAAGCCAGAAAAAATAAATGTCCTGAAAAGGCCTCCAAACTAACAAGAAACCTCACTGGCAGATTTTAATGGCAACTTTGCAGTTCAGCAAAACTGTAAGCCATGTTAAACTTCTTGTTGAAAGGTTTACAATAACATATTATGTGATAGTCTAGAAAAATTTCTAGTCCGTATTGAGCTTAAATTGATGGCCATGTGGCAGTTTAGAATCTTGAGTTTATACAATCAACTAGAAATATGTATAATGCTACCCTTTGAATAAAGGAAGTACTACTTACAGATTATTGAAAATCTTTCAAATATTTAAATACAATAATCATAAATATTTTATAAACTTGTTTAATTGCGAGAACCAATTAGAACTAGAGGGATGAATGTCTCCTGGTTTTTTTGTTTTGTTTTGTTTTGTTTTGAAATTGGTGCTGGGTATAAAGAATACTAGACACCTGAAATTGGGTCAGTATCATGGAAAAAGGAAGCTTTTTCAGTCATCATTGCTGTAGTTCAGTACTCAAGAAGCTGTGCTTGGCAATGAGAACTAGATTTACTAAATTTAAACTATTAACCTTAAAAATAAAACTCTCAGGTATTTGAAAATGGGTTTATTTGACCAAAAATAGTTTATTAAGGAATAGCGGGGACTTGCAATTCAGGATAAGCAATCTATGGCAAAACCATAGGCAAGTCCAGAAATCAAAGGAGACGACCATTCTTTTACAGAGGAAAGGGAGCAGGGGAGGAGCTGTTCCATTGGAGTAAACTAGGAGTTGAAAGTACAGTGGCCTTTTGTTGGCTAAATTGTGACCATCTCATTGCTTGGACTGTTTTCTGTAGAGGAGACATTGTTTCTTCCTCCTGCTGGACTTCTTCCTGTTGGGAATGTAAGGTATGACCCTGCCTGTTGGGGTCTGTAATTAACAACAGGGGGTGGGGCCTGAGAGCGCCCCCTTCTGGCCTCCTGACCCCATTTCCCGTTCTTCAATTTCACAAAGCTAATAAAACATAGGCTTCAGTGCTACTCAGATTAGATTGATACCTAACATCCCCATGGATATAATCATTCATGTTCTAGCACCCGGGGCAGCAGAGCAGGAAGGACTACACTCTGACACTTGGCAATACTTGGAACATAGGAAGCGGAGTCAACAGTCATACTGAATTTCAGGAGTGATGTATTTTTTTCCATTAGCAATTTTAAATCTTCAAACTGAGACCATTCTTTATCCAGAAACAATACTGTTGTGTGGGTCTCCTTTATTGTTCATTAACATCTCATGAACCTCAGTAACAGTAACGGGCAGCTGTTTTCGGTCAGAACTGAATAGCTATGTTCATTTACGCAGTGCTAACTCCTGTGCTCACAGGCCACGTTGAGCACCAGGGAGTAGTCAGATAATCCTATTCTAGCGAATCTACTCCTCCCCCCCCCCCCCCCCCCCCCCCCCCCCCCCCTCCCCCCCCT